>NC_091451.1:15364493-15665932 GCF_964237555.1 Oryctolagus cuniculus | reverse complement strand
CTCTGTGCCACTCTTTCAAATAAATAAATAAATCTTTTTTAAAAATGTACTAGAAGTTATTCATCATTTGTCTGAAATTCAAAGGAAATCTTGGAACCTGTATTTCTCTGGCAACCCTAATGTGGAGGCTCTGTTACACTCCCCAGCAGCCAGCTCAACAGATGAGAGGCCTCTGGGGGCCAGCACTGTGGCATAGCAGGTAAAGCCGCCACCTGCAGTGCCAGCATCCCATACAGGTGCGGATTCATTTCCTGGCTGCTCCACTTCCAGTCCAGCTCCCTGCTATGGCCTGGGAAAGCAGTAGAGGATGGCCCAAGTCCTTGGGACCCTGTACTCATGTGGAAGACACGGAAGATACTCCTGGCTCCGGATCGGCACAGCTCCAGTTGTTGCGGCCAACAGGGGAGTGAACCAGCAGCGGATGGAAGACCTCTCTCTCTGTCTCTGCTTCTGCCTCTCTCTAATTCTGCCTTTCAAATAAATAAATAAATAAATAAATCTTTAAAAAAAAAAAAAAAAGGCCTCTGGATCACATCAGAGTAAATGGTGCCACCTGATCCTTTTCCAGCTCAGGGGTTAGGTGAGGAGCCCAAGCTCACAAGGCTGGAACTTGAACTGCACCCAGCCTCAGTCTCCTGAGCCTACTATAATTGTTTCAGTGCCCAGCAAGTGCTCACCACAGCCCAATGAAGATCTGTGTTTTCCAATCTAAAATCATCATTCAGCAGCATTGACATAAAAAACAATGCAAGGTTTTTGTATATAATAACAATAACAAGATGAAATGTTCTACCTAATAAGGATGCTTCTCTTCTTTAAAGATTTGTTAAGAATCCTTTGGTTACAGGTGACAGAACACTTAACTTAAACTGAATTAGATTACAGAGGAATTGATAGTTCATGTGAGCTGAAAAATCTAGCTGACCACAAAGCGCGGGTGGCAATGGGAGAGAGGCTTGTCAAAGGGACACAGTAGCCAACTCAAAGATCTCCCAATGCTCAGGGCTGCAGCAATTTCAGCAACAAAGTTAAGCAGTATTAGATAACAAGTCAAATATAAAAGAAACACCCAGGAGTCTGCACTTAAATACTTTTTTTTTTTTTTTTTTTTTGACAGGCAGAGTGGACAGTGAGAGAGAGAGACAGAGAGAGAAAGGTCTTCCTTTGCCGCTGGTTCACCCTCCAATGGCCGCCGCTGCAGCCGGCGCACCGCGCTGATCCTGGCAGGAGCCAGGAGCCAGGTGCTTTTCCTGGTCTCCCATGGGGTGCAGGGCCCAAGCACCTGGGCCATCCTCCACTGCACTCCCTGGCCATAGCAGAGAGCTGGCCTGGAAGAGGGGCAACCGGGACAGAATCCGGCGCCCCAACCGGGACTAGAACCCGGTGTGCCGGCGCCGCAAGGTGGAGGATTTGCACTTAAATACTTTACTAAAGACATGGAGGTGGGGGTAGTGGACATTGGATGTAGTGGTTAAGATGCTACTCGGTTCGGTGCCGCGGCTCACTAGGCTAATCCTCCGCCTTGTGGCGCCGGCACACCGGGTTCTAGTCCCGGTTGGGGTGCTGGATTCTGTCCCTGTTGCTCCTCTTCCAGGCCAGCTCTCTGCTGTGGCCCGGGAGTGCAGTGGAGGATGGCCCAAGTGCTTGGGCCCTGCACCTGCATGGGAGACCAGGAGGAAGCACCTGGCTCCTGGCTTTGGATTGGTGCAGCACGCCAGCTGTAGCAGCCATTCAGGGGGTGAACCAGCGGAAGGAAGACCTTTCTCTCTGTCTCTGTCTCTCTCACTGTCTAACTCTGCCTGTAAAAAAAAAAAAAAAAAAAAAAGATGCTACTCAGGAGATCCACATCCCAATATGGAGCTCCTGGGTTCCAGTCCCAGCCTCCCTCCTCATTCCAGCTTCTTGCCAGTGCACACCCTAGGAGGCAGCAGGTAATGAATGACTCAAGCACTCGGTTCCCTGCAACCAATATAGTTGTCTAATTATGAGGAAAATGTCATACAAATTCCAACCGATGAGCATTTTTGCAAAAATACCTTACCACTACTCAAAACTGTCAAAATCACCAAAAAATAGGAAAATCTGAAACTATCTCAACCGAGAGGAGCCTCATGAAACATGGCAACTGCATAGTGTCCTAGATGGGACCCTGGGACAGCAAACGGGAAGTAGAGAAAACTAAGAAAACCCGAGTAATAGATAAGCTTTATTTTGTAATAAGGCATCAATATCAGTGTATTGATTATGACAAGCATCTTCTACTACTGTAAGCTATTAATAATGGGAGAGCTATTAATAAAAGGGAGTATTTTAAAAATAAAAGCCAGGGGCATCAGGCTGGTGGCACTGAGTGCTCCGATAATGCTACCTTTTTGGCTCTGCCTTGGGTTCTACATGATAACAATATGAGCAAGGCCTCCACCACTGTGTCCTGTCTGGTTAGAGTTCAGCAGAAAGAAACAGTGCTTCTTCCCATACTCCCAGGAAGTCCCATGGGCCTCTTGACTTCTGGTTGAGCCCTATGTCAAGAAGCCCTCACTGATTTAAAATCTGCCACGTGCTTCAGCTCTGAGTCAGGAGCTCATTGTGGGACAGAGATGGACACACTGAAAAACTGGAGAACGGATGCTTGGTGACCAAAACCATCACTGTTCTATGCCCCCTTCAACATGTTGGTGCTAAAATGTAATATGAGGGCCGGCGCCGTGGCTCACTAGGCTAATCCTCTGCCTTGCAGCACCGGTACACCGGGTTCTGTCCGGTTGCCCCTCTTCCAGGCCAGCTCTCTGCTGTGGCCAGGGAGTGCAGTGGAGGATGGCCCAAGTACTTGGGGCCCTGCACCCCATGGGAGACCAGGAGAAGCACCTGGCTCCTGGCTTCAGATCAGCGCAGTGCGACGGCCGCAGCGCGCCGGCGGCGGCCATTGGAGGGTGAACCAATGGCAAAAAGGAAGACCTTTCTTTCTGTCTTTCTCTCTCACTGTCCACTCTGCCTGTCAAAAAAAATGTAATATGAAATGGTGATGATTCTTTCTTGAATATCCCTACTTGTGAGGCCAGCCTTGTGGCACAGTGGGTTAAGCTTCCACCTGCGATGCTGGCATCCCGTATGGGCACCGGTTTGAGTCCTGGCTGCTCCATTTCTGGTCCTGTTCCCTGCTAATGCACCTAGAAAAGCAGCAGAAGATGGCCCAAGTGCTTGACCCACTACTACCCACATGGGGGATCCAGATAGAATTCCAGTCTCCTGGCTTCAGCATTGTGGCCCTTTGGGGAGTGAATCAGCAGATGGAGAGATGGAGAATATTTCTCTCTCTGTCTCCTTCTCTATATAACTCTGCTTTCCAAATAAATAAATCTTAATAACAATAATATCCCTACTTGACAAATTAAGTTGCTAATCTATAACTACCCATCAGTTTTGATAACTAATTCAAGAAACACCAACATGGAGGAGCCACTGCCAAGTCTGGCCCTAGCACTAAAGCCTCCTTGGTGAGAAGTCAGGGACAATGAATTGCAGACCATCCAGCTCTCTGTTTAAACCTCATCTTAAGAGCTCAAGAAACGTATCTGACTGCCTGGACAAGGCCCAATGGAGCAGGAAACCAAGAGTGCTCCCCAAGAAGCCCTAAGGCTCAAAGAGGGTCTGGAAGCCCCGAGTGCTCGTAATGATATAAACTTGTGCTGACTACCAGCAAGCTTATGTATGAACTCATCTGATCCCAACAAATGTGCCCTGTCGAAGGTATTATTATACCCATTTTGTAGGTGAGGAGACTGAGGCATAGAGAACTTAATTTGCCCCAAGTCAGGCAGCTGGCAAGTGGTAGAGTGGGGATATGATCTCAGGCTCTGGATCCATAATCACTAACCTAGAAATCATTATTAAAAACTAAAGGAATGGGCTCCAGCCCAGAGGTCAAGACTCTGGTCTGGATGCCCATATCCTATATTAGAGTACTTGGGTTCAATACTTGCCTCTGGTTCCTGACCCCAGCTTCTTGTTAATGCAGAACCTGGGTGGTTGTGGTGATGGATTGAGTAAGGGGGTCTCTGCCACCCACATGAAAGACCCAGACTGAGTTCCCCATTCCCAGCTTCGATGCAGGCTTTGGCCCACTACAGCTCCAGCTGTGGCAGGCACTTGGGGGGTGAACCAGTGGATAGAGCTAGCTCTCTCCCTCCCTCCCTCCCTCCCTCCCTCCCTCCCTCTCTCTCTCTCTCTCCCTCTTCACCCTCCATCTCTCTCTCCCTCTCTCCCTCTCTGTCTGTTTCTGCTTCTCAAATACATAGATCAACAATTCAAAAGAATCTAAAAAAGGCAAAGGACCCTCAAACACAAATAGTATAATATCTGGCTTCTCAACCGGGTTTTTAAATTCTGATTCACCATTCACTTTCCTTCGATTGGAAAGTCATTTAAGTTTTTGGGTTTGTTTTTGTTTTTTTTGTTTGTTTGTTTGTTTGTTTTGTTTTTTGACAGGCAGAGTTAGACAGTGAGAGAGAGAGAGAGAGAGAGAGAGAGAGAGAGAGAGAGAGAGAAAGGTCTTCCTTCCGTTGGTTCACCCCCCGAATGGCTGCTGCAGCCGGTGCGCTGTGCCAATCCGAAGCCAGGAGCCACGTGCTTCCTCCTGGTCTCCCATGCGGGTGCAGGGCCAAAGCACTTGGGCCATCCTCCACTGCACTCCCGGGCCACAGCAGAGAGCTGGCCTGGAAGAGGAGCAACCGGGACAGAATCCAGTGCCCCGACTGGGACTAGAACCAGGGTTGCCGGTGCTGCAGGTGGAGGATCAGCCAAGTGAGCCGTGGCGCCGGCCCAGTCACTTAAGTTTTTAATCTCATTTCAAGTGCCTCAGCCTTAGGGAAAAAAAGCCATTAATCTTTCTCTCTCAAACAGAAAATAAAAACAAGCTAGGGGGAGGGACTGAACAGACAACCCAAAGAAAACCCAGATCCATGGTAGTGAGTTCCGTTGGCATCGTTTCTTGGATGTGCGTGAGCTGTTTTAGAGCCAGCTTCATTTTCTTTCCTCCTCTGAGCCTGTCGGCAGCTTGTGTGGTCGGTTTACCCTGCCTTCTCCCCAGCTCAGGGCCAGGCCCAGCAGGTGTTCAGAATGAGATGGGCATCACCCAGGAGCACCCGTCACCCTGTAGCACTCACCTTGGCCCTTAGCCAAGAAACAGACACGGGGAACCTAGCGCTCGGAACCTCTCCCAGAAAGTCTCCATGGGGACTTTGGGGTCTCAGTTCTTCACTACCACCTTGTTGAGTGCACAGTCATCATCAGAGCTCATCATCTTCGCCCACAAAGCGACTCCTCCACTGTACCCCTACCAGGAACACGGGTGCTGCCTGCACACTCCAGCCAGTCGCACCGACCAGAACCCCGGCCCTTCACTCCCCATTGCCTCCCAGGCCTCAAGCCCTGAGGATCCATCTCCTCCATGGCTCTCAAATCTGCCCGCTCCTCCCCAAGCCTCTACCTGTCCACACAGCTCAGCCCCTCCTCCCTCCTCACTCCATTGTCACAACTCCTTCAAACTCTACTTCCAAGTCATCCCTCCATTCTCTGAGCCATTAGTGGAGGGCAGTATTATCTTTCTGAGCCCCAAGGACAACCACCTATCTCAAATAGTCTGTGGCCCTCGCTGCCCACAGATGAAGCCTGAACCTCCAGGATTCCTGAGGATCTCTCATTCCAAGGATCATGGGAGAGGAAAGATAAATGGGGGGGGGGGGAGTATTGCCTTTGTTCCCAGAGAATTGCAATAGAGCTATGAGGACAAGAGAAACAGGAAGCTGCACATGAAGCAAACCCAGACCCTCAAATGCTCATGGAAAATGTATAGAATGAAAAAGCTATGCATGGATTTCAAAATATTTTGCAGCAAAATCAACTTACCATTTCATTCCTGGGTTTTTTGTGTGCAAACCTGTAGAAGTGCTCTGGTGTAAGTAGTGTGTTGAGCAGCGTGTCTAACACTTAATTACAGCTCAATAAATAGCATTCATAGTAACAATTATCATCATCACTTTTTTTTAAAGATTCAGTTATTTATTTGAGAGGCAGAGGTGCAGGCAGAGAGAAGGAGAGACAGAGAGAAAGGTCTTCCATCCACTGGTTCACCCTCTAAATGGCCACAACAACCAGAGCTGGGCTGATCTGAAGCCAGGAGCTTCTTCAAGGTCTCCTATGTGGGTGCAGAGGCCCAAGAAGTTGGGCCATCTTCTACTACTTTCCCAGGCCGTTAGCAGGGAGCTACATCAGAAGTAGAGCAGCCGGGACTCGAACTGGTGTCCACATGGGATGCTGGCGCCACAGATGGAGGCTCAGCCCACTATGCCATAGTGCCAGCCCCTCATCATTATTATATGGTGTGATGTCATCATTCTATGACACCTAGTGGGGCTTGCTCTAAGTGGCTCTTTCCAGAATCACGCCTCTTCTACACTCTGCACCTCATTTTCAGCGCTTGCTTGCAGAGATAGTTTGGAAAAGAGCCTTGAACTTTGTGGATGAAAGATATTCAGATATCCAGGCTTCTCTGGACTTCTCTTTCAGCAACTCTCCCACTCCCCCACCACTTGGCTCCAACAACACTCCCTCCCTAATCAGACAAAGGGTTCCCGTGCAGGTTCAGGGGGGCCTCAGACTTGCCCAGCCTTCCCCAAGCTCATTCAGAGCTCAGCTGGGAGACAGAGGAAGACAGGGCATCTGGGAACTCTCTCCAGCTTCCCAGCCAGCTGGCTCCCTTTGCCGAGGTGGATGGCAGAACCTGACACCTTTCGTTGTTATTGAACATCCTGCCTTGCTGTCCAGACAGCCAGTGGCCAGGCTGCGGTCTAGGTCAGGCACAGGCAGCACACCACACACACACACACACACACACACATGCAACCCCTAGGTCATCACCCAGGCCTCTACCCTCTCAATGCCTCCCTTCTTCCACGCTGCCCCCGGCTACTTGCTGGACACTGAGCTCCAACACGGTCAACAGTCTCCCAACTGTAGCCACTCAGCCAGATCTGGGAGCAGGTCAGTGGTGGAGGAGCCTGGAGGAGCCGCAGTGTGTGTGAAAACAGCCCAGGCCGGCCCCAGCCGCTCACACCTGCACACCCCATTCTTCCCCACTGTTTACACATTGTCATCTGCAATTAATGCTTGCCCAGCAACTGCAGCGGGCTGATTGCCCCACCGCCACCCAGGGACCCATTCTGAGCCCTTGTGTCTGTTCAATTGAGCATGGGGCCTGTGATTAAATTAAGGTCTGGCGCTCGGCTCGCACTCCACCTCACCCTGTCTTGCTTCTGCCTCCCCTCCCTCTCCTCCCTCCCTCTCCTTCCGCTTTCCCTTCTCATTCATCACAGGGCCTCTTTGCAACTTGATGGGAGGAGGTGGGCAAGGGGAAAACAGGCTGACCTCTGGACGGGGAGGAAGAGTAGATATTTTCCGTTTAAAGTGAAGATAAAAGGACGTGCATGACCCCTGGATGAGAGGGGCTCTGGAGGGAGGAGCCCGAGCTGGGCTGGTGTGGAGTGTTGACTCAGCTCATTTATCAGTCCCCAGAACCAGCACGGCCAGTGCTTAGGGGTAAGACAAACCTGTGCTTAACTGGGGTCTTGCTCGGCTTTAGATACCCTGAGTCTTTGTTTCTCGGAGCTGGGCAGAGGAGCAAGGAGACAGAGACAGCCGAGGGCAAGGCATTTTCAAGGGAAAGGAAGTGGACCAGCAGAGCAAGACCTTA
Source organism: Oryctolagus cuniculus (assembly GCF_964237555.1). NCBI lineage: Eukaryota > Metazoa > Chordata > Mammalia > Lagomorpha > Leporidae > Oryctolagus > Oryctolagus cuniculus. The sequence continues at coordinate 15,658,185 of NC_091451.1, read as the reverse complement.
ATCCTTGGTAGGGAGGACATGGGCTTGCTAATTGGTCATCGCGGAGATCCATGGAGGCCAAGCCGTCCAGCGCTGGCACCCAGGCGTGCAACAGCTTTATGGGCCAGGTCCGGAGGTTGGCCTTCTTCCTGGAGTCCCAGCGAACGTCAGGACCTGCCAGGGAGCTTCTTCAGCAAGGCAGGGTCTGTGCTGAAGCCTAGCTGCATTTGTCCGAGATTTATTTATTTATTTGAAAGGCAAAGTAACAGAGAGAGGTGGGGGGGAGAGACCTTCCACCCTCTGTTTCACTCCCCAAATGGAATGGACCTTTTAACAAGTGCACAGCACGTTCTGATGCGAGGGGCTGAAGAATTCCCTTGGAGCACAGCCAGCAGGTGGGGGATGGCTGTCCTAGGACTTTTCACAGTGGAAGAAGAAGATCATTAGATTTGCATTCTAAATGGAAAAATAGGGAAGCTTGAGTTCAAGGAGTGGAAAAACCACAGGCGACGGACCAGTGAGGGGCGTAATCTACAGCGCAGATGCAGGATGGTGAGCACCTGACCTAAAGCAATGGCCAGGAGACAGAGAGCCGGAGAAATATTTGAGAATGAGCAGGGCATGTTCAGCAACTGGCTGTGGGAGTGGGGTGCAGGGGGAGCCAAGCCAAGGGTGAGTATCTGTTCTGTCTTAGAGAAGGGCTGGAAGGGCACGGATCGCTGCGAGACTGGGGGACCGGGGAGGAGGAGTTCTGTTGCAGGCCCACCAACCCGAGGTTCTTCTAAGTAGATGGGAATATGTGTTTGGAGCTCAGCAGAGAGAAGTGCGTGGGGGGATCCTCCAGGGAATCATTAACCCAGAAGTCAGAGATCTCCACCCCCTCGGGAGATCTGATAACAGAGATACCTGGGTTGAGTCTACGGGAAATCTGATGGATCTAGCAAAGGACCTGGAATTCAACAGGGGATTCAGATGCTCTGTCAAGGATGAGGACCACTGATGGGTGTTTTCCGAATCCTCAAAGTCGATGATCTCCTCTAGTGGGAAGTGGAGGTGCGGGGAGAACAGGGCTGAGAATCAAAACGGGCAGCCTGATGTTTCAGGAAGAGCCCCAGAAAGAGGGTCCAAGGAAACAGGCCAAGGTGGAGCAGAGAGAGAGGCAGAGGAGAACTGGGAGGGGGCGCACCTGTCCTGGAAACCTGGAAGGAGGAGGAGGCTGGAGGGGCAGGGCTGTCCCGCAAGGGATCCCATAGGACAGTGGCACATCGCTGGACATGGTCTTGTAAAAGCGGCAGAAAAGACAGAAACAAGTTTATGGCCATGATCTGGCTAACGGAGTTTGCTTTCTCCGAAAGTGGGGTAGAAGAAGGGAAGGAGGAAGGGGAAATGGTAGAGTAGAGAAGAGGTGAGGACCTCCTGCAGGTGGGTGTGCTCAGGGTGAGGCAGGCACGGGCACGGCTGTGGGCAAAGAGACAAAGGCGCAGGTGCAGCAGCATTTGGGGGTGCATGGAAGTGCATCATTGCTGAAGCAAGTTCTAGAGCAGCTGAGACAAAGACAGAAACCTCCTCCCGGTGATCTGAGCTGGCGCAGGTATTGGCGTGGAGGGAAGGCAGAAAAGGCTGTCTCTGTGGCAAAAAAAAAAAAAATGTCCTCCATGAAGGGTCTCGGAGAGAGACCCCGGTGGAAAGAAGGGGCCTCAAAGAAGGAGGTGTTTTTCTCTGAAGGGAGGAGAGAACGTCCACTGTGCTATGGCCCTGCCCAAATACTGACGGAGATTGTGGATTCAAAAGGCTTCCATAGCCTTGGCAGCTCATGTCTAGAGCCTTGGGTGATCACTGACGTCATACGTGAGAGTGATAATTGTTAAATTAACAACAGGAATCACTGTGCATTTACTCCCCATGCAGGACCTCTGTCCTCAATGAGTTGTACTATGAGAAGTAACTGTAAAACTTGTTCTCAGGGTTTTTTGTGTGTGTCCGTGTGTGCAAATTGGTGAAATCTTTACTTAGCATAGAGTTGGTCTTCTGTGTATAAAGTTAACTGAAAATGAGTCTTAATGGAGACTGGGACTGAGAATGAGAGAGGGAGGAGGAGGTGAGGTGGGAGTGGAGGTGGGAGGGCGGGTATGGTGGGAAGAATCACTGTATTCCTAAAGTTGTACTTATCAAATTGGTACTCATTAAATAATTCTTTGGGAAAAAAAAAAAAAGAAAAGTATGTCTGAGATGAGAAAAGAGAAGGGCAGGGAGGGGGAAGGGCAGGGAGGGTGGCAGGTAGATAAAAAAAGGTCAGCTGAGTTTGGAACTGCAGGGAGGGAAATTTAGAGACTGCGCCCCCTACTGGCTGCCACTTTCTTGGTGAAGTGGGAGGCCATGATCCTTGCTAAGCGCAGGAGGTAGGGTGGAGGACAGGCACAGTGGCATGGAACAGCCTCAGAGCGAATGGGAAATGTGTCCAGCCAGGCTGAGACCTCAACACATCTCAGCACCTGGCAACCTCAGGGCAGGAGCGAAGTCAAAGGGGTCCAAGATGATGACTGTGTGCTCAAGCACACTGCATGGCCAGGGCACGGCAGGGGTGAGGACATTGAAGAAGGTGCAACAGAAATGTCCAGCCTATGGGATCCAGGCAACGAGTGAAGAAGGAAGAAAACAGTACCCTGAGAAAGCGGGGAGGCCCAGAAGGGATTGTCACCAACTCTTTTTTCTAATACTGTCCTCCAACAAAGGCACTAGGAAAAATTCTGAAAACCCTACTTCTAAGACTCAGACAGGGCCGGCGCCATGGCTCACTAGGCTAATCCTCCGCCTTGCGGCACCGACACACTGGGTTCTAGTCCCGGTTGGGGCGCCGGATTCTGTCCCGGTTGCCCCTCTTCCAGGCCAGCTCTCTGCTATGGCCAGGGAGTGCAGTGGAGGATGGCCCAGGTGCTTGGGCCCTGCACCCCATGGGAGACCAGGAAAAGCACCTGGCTCCTGGCTCCTGCCAGGATCAGCGCGGTGCGCCGGCTGCAGCGGCGGCCATTGGAGGGTGAACCAACGGCAAAGGAAGACCTTTCTCTCTCTGTCTCTCTCTCTCACTGTCCACTCTGCCTGTCAAAAAATAAATAAATAAATAAAAATAAAAATAAAAAAAATAAAAAAGACTCAGACAGGAAACAAATGATGAGCTCAGAACATCTAGAAAGAAAGGCAGTGCACACACACGCACACACACACGCACCATGATGTCGAAGGGACACGGGAACCAACTGAGAGAGCTACCAATGCCCAGCCTGGAACAATTGGATCAACAAGATAAGCCAGTACTGGACTAACCACAAGTATAAAATCAGACTCTCTACTGATATAAATAAATAGCAGAATAAATAATACAGATGTTAGAGAAGAGACGGGCATCCCACGCAGAATATGGAACACTCTGCCCTCCACAAGGTGGACCACAGCTTCCCACTACGTGAGTGTGGGGCACCGTGACGTCCTTCCAAAGAAGGTGCTATAAGGGAGGAGAGGAAGAAAAGGAACTTCAGAGTGAAGAAACCAAACAGGGTTCCTTTGGTCCGGGGGCTCAAGGTCCGTTGACAGAATGGACCCTTGATATAAAGGCATGAGAGCGGCACTTTATCTCTGACGCATTCCTTAGGAATCCTAAGGAAAGCTTAAGAAAGTATGGACTCTCGTTAATGGTAATCTAGTGGTAATGTAGTTATAGTAATATCATGGTTCATTATTTATGTTAGATGAAACCAAACTGTGCCTGAGGCGTGGAGCGGGGACCGACCCAGGGTGGAGAAAGCTGCTGGCGCGCTCGGACCAGCGCATCAACAGCTTCGTGGGTTGTCACAGGCCTGGGAGCGGCATGGGAGGAGAAAGTCAGGCAAAATCAAAGCAGCAGGACAGGAAGAAACCGAACCCTTACAGCATTCCACAGCGAGTGCTGCTGGGTGATTCGGTCACACCGACCCGCAGGACGGTGTGGCCGAGGTAAGGGGACTCAGCTGGGAGACAAACTGGACTCTGGTGAGCCACCTGAGTGTGGACCAGAGGCGACCTGGCAGCACACGGCGTGCAGAGGGCTTCTCACCGTGGGCTGGAACGGTGCCTCTCCAGAGCTGAAGAAGCAATGAAGCTAAGGACGAAAAACCCAGTCAGGACGAGGCAAGTGCAACAGACGAATTCGGCTCGCCCCGAGTGCTTCGATCGGTGGCGGGGGCTCCTCTCGCTCTTGCCGTCAGAGCTTCTGTTTGCAAATACTTCTCCACGTTTGCTGCAGTTGCGTTTCTTACAGCTCGCGTCCAGGGCACAGGTCAAGCATTGTCCCAAGAGTGAAAAGAAGAGCGAGACAACAGCGGGGGCTGCTGCACTTCTGTTATCTGGAATTCCGGCTGAATGATAAATGGAGCAATGGATACCTGTGGCAAAACGCGGGAAGTCTTCACAGATCTCTGTCCACTCATTCACGGTGATCTTTCGTCACGGCTCGGCTGCTGGGCTCCGAAGGACCGCGATGCCTGCAGATGGCAGAAGGAGCTCACAGGACCCCAGTTTCTCTTCCGTGTCGCTGCGTCCTTAAAGAAGGCAAACTAGCTTACACCTTTATGGAATTCTGCTACTCTTTCGGGTTAGTGAAGCCACTTTATTATTAGGCATGAAATGGCAGGTCCCCTGATTTAAAAGGCCTGGGGCTGTATTGTACTGGCACAAAGACTGGAATCCCAGTGTCATGAGTTGATTTTTCTTACTTTACATAGAGTCTCCAGGCCACGCCTTTCCCGCCTTCTCAGATCTGTAATTCTGCGTTTGGGGGCTGAGCTAGTGCTTTTAGGAGAGCAGATAAACAAGGGTCTCAGGGAGTCCTCTGACTGTTCTTGTGTTTGTGTCAATCTGTCCTGAGAAATGAAGCCATTTTACAAATGAAAGGAGCTAAAAGAGAGAGACCAGGTAACCATACAGGAAAAGATACAGTTGGAACCTTTCCTTCTACCATAAGCCAGGATGTATACCAAAAAGATCAGAAACTGAAATGTAAAAAAGACATTAGATGGGCCAGCGCTGTGGCTCACTTGGTTAATCCTCCTCCTGCAATGCCGGCACCCCATGGGCGCTGGTTCTAGTCCCGGTTGCTCCTCTTCCAGTCCAGCTCTCTGCTACGGCCTGGGAAAACAGAAGATGGCCCAATCTCCTGGCTCCTGGCTTCAGATCAGCTCAGCTCCGGCTACTGAGGCCATGTGGGAAGTGAACCAGCTCTCTACAAACACTTTATGACATGAGATAATTGTGAATCTATGGCAGTTAAAATCATGGTCAAAGGTGTTCCTAGAAATCTTCTGTTGCCTGGGCTGTGTGAGGGGGGGTACCTTGTATAGCTAAGACCCCAATGACCCAGGCCCCAGATTCTACTTCTCCCCTCTGTGAAGTGTTTGGGCTGCACACCAGCCTCCTGCTTCTTCATCCAGCTTTAAGCCTTCATCGACTCTGTTTTCTATCACTCAGAGCTTTGCTGTTGATATTAATTTCCACAATACTGTCAGAAAGTCGGGGTAAATTGTTGAAACCTTATTTAATCAGCACACTACATCTTATGGAGATTTCCGTTTAGGAGTGGACATCTGGCCCAGCTGATGCCAGTATCCCCTCTCACAGCTTCTGGGTTTGAGTCCTGACTCCCACCCCGACTCCACTCCCAACTCCAGCTTCCTGCTAATGTGCACCCTGGGAGGCAGCAGTGATGGCTCAGGTTGGTGGGTCCCTGCCACCCATGGGGGAAACTTGGAGTTTTGGGCTGCTGGCTAGGCAGGGCTATTGTGGACATTTGGGGAATCAATCAACAGATGCAAGACCTCTCTCTCTCTCTCTCTCCTCTCTCTCCCTTTCAAATAAATAAGAATTTGGAAGGTAAATTGGAATGTAAATGATCAATAAAGAAAATACCTGGTTGGAAAACAGAGCTGGAAACAGGGAGTTGGAAAACAGGGAGGGAATGAGAGAGCAAGGTAGGAACTATGCGATCAGTCGCCCAGAAAGGCCAGTGGCTCGGGACTGCGAGTTTGCTCTGCAAGGGAGATGCACCCCCGTGCAGGCGTGATCTAGAATGTCTTCTAGCACCATGCTCCACCCCGGAACTCCCACCCGCATCCAGGTGGCACCCAGAGCCAAGTCCTTGGTACACCTAAGACATCAACTGTAGAGTCTTGGGGGACCCAAGGCAAGTGCTCAGAGGGTCCAGGGTCAGCACACACGTATGAGAAGTCGCTAGTGTCCTGGCACAGTGAGCTGACTCTTCCTTCACCTAAGTTCACCTCGCCACACGCCTGAGCTACGCTGCATGTGATTAAGCCAAAACCGTGGCCATGGCTCTATCTGTGGAAAGAGAGGGAAGAGTCACATGGTATAGACGAAGAGAGCCATCAGCGCATCAGCTTGAAATCAGGTGTTGCGGGGGGATCCGGTTTATTCTCAAGTTCTTGTCTCAGGCGTGAAAGAATTCAAAGCAGAGACATAGGCAAAGGTGCAGAAAGGAAAAATGTATTTAAAGAGATAGTACACTTGAGGCCAGCACTGTGACATAGCAGGTAAAGCCGCAGCCTGCAGTGCCAACATCCCATATGGATGCCAGTTCAAGTCCCAGCTGCTCCACTTCCAACCCAGCTCTCTGCTATGGCCTGGGAAAGCAGTGGAAGATGGCCCAAGTCCTTGGGCCCCTGCACCAACGTGGGAGACCCAGAAGAAGCTCCTGGCTCCTGGCTTCAGATGGGTTCAGCTCCGACTGTAGCTGCCATTTGGGGAGTAAACCAGTGGATGGAGGACCTCTGTGTGTGTCTGTGTGTGTGTGTGTGTGTGTCTACTTCTCTCTATAAGTCTTTCAAATAAATAAAAATACATCTTTAAAAATAAAATAAATAAAGAGGTAGTACACATTCACGCGTGTATGCAGGCAATATCCCTCCATGAGAAAATACTGGCTCCTGCACTCACCAAAGTGTGGGTCACCCCTTTATAGGGTACAAAGGATGCCTTAATTGAATATTCAAATGGGGCAGAGTTTAGGCAGGCCTTCCGTGTACATGGTGGTCTCCAAGAAGGTGTCATGGCATCTCCATGTGGGCATACACATGGCCATCAGAGCGGTGGGAGGTGAGGCTCGGGTGCACGATGGGGAATGGGTGTGCAGAGCCTGCAGCCCTGTTGGGTTGATAGGGAAGAAGGTGGTGCAGTGTGTGGTTCTCAGTTTCTCTGCTCACCGGCTCCCTGCCTAGCTTGTATTAAAGGCAGTGGGGTTTCCAGTGCTCCCTAATGGGAGACCACAAAGGCCAGCCTTAGCCCAGGGTATGGTACCCCGAGCAAAACACACACACACACACATACACACACACTCCTGGACCCAGCGATAGACAAACAGAAAATGGACTAAAATAGAGATTTGCAATAGCAGTCAAAACATTGCAAAGGGTTCCATGCATTACTGTGTCATGAAATGTAAAAATGTTTTAAGGAATGTAGGAACTTTGAAGATTCACTTTCAATTCAGACAAATAATATAGAGCCTTATGCAAATGTTGGCCCCTGGTGCAAATGCTGGTGCCTGGGATGGTTCACGGCAAACCAAACTGGCCTTCCAGGCTTGTTCGCCCTCACTCCCACCCCTGCGCCTGCCCCAAGCCCCCAAGGGGTTCTTGGCCAGCCCTGGCAGCACGTAGCTCGGCTCCAGCCGTGCGGAAGCACCGATTACCCTTGGCCGTGAGACCCAGGCTCGTGACTGGACAGAGGAGGTCTGCAGGCCATCTCAGTGTGAATTTATTGAACTATTTATTTCCGAGCAGGCTGAGGATGGGGGTAGGGCTGTGTCTAAGACTTGAGAAACCTAAGACTCATTTCGCTTTCCCTGCTGGTTCATAGCAAAATTCACATGCAGGGTTTCCCAGGCAGGCTCCGAGGAATTCATCTTAAAAGGAGAAGAAGCAAGGAGTCCCGGGGGACAGGCCCAGCAAGGCTCAGCTTATCTGGGAAGCCGGAAGGGCTGGCTTCCAGGAAGGAAGCTTAGAATCTGAGTGAGGCACCGTGGTGGAAAAATCCCACGTTCCTACCCTTAGGAGACACAGAGATCCCGAGCCTGTCACCACACAGCCCCCTCCTCCCCTGGGTAATGCCATGGAACTGGGTGGTATCCATGGGTTTCACAGCCCCAGTTTCTAGAAAATCAATTCGAAGAAAGGAGATGGCTCGCGGAGAGTAGAACAGCATAATGGGCTCGGGTTTTATTTGAAGATGATTAAATGTTTTGGAAGCAGGCAGAGACAGTGGTGCACAACATTATGGCTTGTGAATTCTCACTAAGTTGTTCCCTGTAGAATGATTAATTTTATGTTACATGAATTTCACCTTAATCAAAAAAGATGTTCGACACAGTACTGAGTAGAAAATTAATATTCAAGAACCAATTACCTTGACATCGAACAGAACTATCCAATTAGAAAAGAAAATTATGGGGGTAAAATCTATTTTAAAATAGCAACCAAAACAATGAAATATCTAGGACTAAACAAGACACGCATGAGATCCACGCACTGCACTGAAACCAGGACGTAAAGGACTGCAAGAAAAAGGAGCCGGCAGAAATGACGTGACTAGGCCGCCATGCACGTCCAGGGAGCAATTTTACCCACAGTGCTCCACAAATGAAATGCCATCTTTATCAAGAGTCCCAACTTTTTCTGGAACTTGACAAATTTCCTACGTCATTCATTAAAAATTTAGAAAATGCAAAGTGTCCTCACTGCAACTTCCCCTAATCGCCCGCAGCACAGATAACTTCTCTCACCAGACTCATTCTGCTGTCTTCTGAGTGTGTGAGGCATCTTCAGACAGCTCACGGGAATGGTTATCTGTGCAAAAAGCTATGCATGGATTTCAGAACTTTGGCACCAAAATGACTTTAGCTTTTAATTCCACTTCCACGAGCTTTTGAAGCCCCGTGCGTACTTCTTCGGAAAAGCACAGTGGTGGAGACAAGACCTCAGGCTCTGTAATCGGAGTTGACCCCAATTCTGCAGCTGAAGGTCACGTGTGCGGTGTCAGCCCCACACAAGCCTCAGCTGTCTCTTTTGCAAAATGGAAAGAATACTAACACCTACCTCATATGGGCGAGGATTAAATGATCGTGTGTGTGAAAACTTAGCCTAGTATCTGCTGCACAGTGAACCCCAGTAATCAGTAAATTGTTACTGTGACTTTCATATAACTATCTGAAGCCACACGTGTGGCTGTAATACACACTCCAAGCTGGCTTTTTAAACTTCATGTTCTACGATAAACATCTCTGCAAATCAGAGCACATGTTTTCATTATACAGTGCTAAATATGGCATCGATACCTACTACGTGCTCAGAATATAGTTCTTGGAGCTGCCAAGTGGTGCAGCAGGATAGCCGCCACTGGTGACGATAGTATCCCAGCACTGGTTAGAGTCCCAGATGCCCTTCTTCCGATCCAGCTCCCTGCTAATGCACCTGGGAAAGCGGTGGAAGGTGGCCTCAGAGCTTGGGCATCTGCCACCCATGTGGGAGACCTGGATGGAGCTCCTGCCTCCTGGCTTCAGCCTGGCCCAGCCGCAGCCATTGCAGCCATTTAGGGAATAAACCAGCAGACAGAAGATCTCTCTAGCTCTTTCTTCCTCCCTCTCTATCACTCTGCCTTTCAAATAAATAAATAAATCTCTATAGTTGTTATGTGAGTGAATGAAGACATTAATCCTGGCTCATCCCACAGTTGATGATGGCTGTGGGGTTAGCTTTGGGTTTCGGGATGCAGAAGTTCTGTAAGATAATGAGCGATCTTCAACTGGCAGACATGTACAAGGGGACTTCACAAAGTGCGTGGAAAATAGAATTAAAAGATACATTTATGGCCGCCATGGCTCAATAGACTAATCCTCCGCCTTGCGGCGCCGGCACACCGGGTTCTAGTCCCAGTCAGGGCGCCGGATTCTGTCCCGGTTGCCACTCTTCCAGGCCAGCTCTCTGCTGTGGCCCGGGAGTGCAGTGGAGGATGGCCCAGGTGCTTGGGCCCTGCACCCCATGGGAGACCAGGAGAAGCACCTGGCTCCTGCCATCGGATCAGCGCGGTGCGCCAGCCGCGGCAGCCATTGGAGAGTGAACCAACGGCAAAAAGGAAGACCTTTCTCTCTGTCTCTCTCTCTCACTGTCCACTCTGCCTGTCAAAAACAAAAACAAACAGGCCGGCGCCGCAGCTCACTAGGCTAATCCTCCGCCTAGCGGCGCCGGCACACCGGGTTCTAGTCCCGGTCGGGGCACCGGATTCTGTCCCGGTTGCCCCTCTTCCAGGCCAGCTCTCTGCTGTGGCCAGGGAGTGCAGTGGAGGATGGCCCAGGTGCTTGGGCCCTGCACCCCATGGGAGACCAGGAAAAGCACCTGGCTCCTGGCTCCTGCCATCGGATCAGCGCGGTGTGCCGGCCGCAGCGCGCCGGCCGCGGCGGCCATTGGAGGGTGAACCAACGGCAAAGGAAGACCTTTCTCTCTGTCTCTCTCTCTCACTGTCCACTCTGCCTGTCAAAAAAAAAAAAAAAAAAAAAAAAAAAAAAAAAAAAAAACATTTAGGCCGGCGCTGCGGCTCACTAGGCTAATCTTCTGCCTGCGGCACCAGCACCCGGGGTTCTAGTCCCAGTTGGGGCGCCGGATTCTGTCCCAGTTGCCCCTCTTCCAGTCCAGCTTTCTACTGTGGCCTGGGAGTGCAGTGGAAGATGGCCCAGGTCCTTGGGCCCTGCACCCGCAAGGGAGACCAGGAGAGGCACCTGGCTCCTGGCTTCAGATCAGTGCGGTGTGCCGGCCACGGTGCGCCGGCCGCAGAGCACCGGCTGCAGCGGCCATTGAGGGGTGAACCAACAGAAAAAGGAAGACCTTTCTCTCTGTCTCTCTCTCTCACTGTCCCCTCTGCCTGTCAAAAAAAATACATTTAATATAGCACAAAAAAATGAAATTCATTCACAATTTTTTCATAGTATGCATTTTCCATGGACATTTGAGAACCTTGTATGCATGCATTTCAACATTTTTACACCCAAATAAAGTTAGCTTTTAATTTCACTTTCTGCCAGCTTTTTCAAGTACCTTTATATCATTTATAATGTTCAGGAAACTGAACTCAGCATTATAAGTGGTCACAAATGGGGGTTATGAGTAGACTTTGTAGTTTAAGAGATTCCAAATGAGTCCACACATTTCCACACCTGTCCGAGTGCTACTCATGACCGAGTATACCTTGAAGTCATTTCAAAGCACCTGGTAAAGGCAGATAAAAGCTGTGGTTTTGGCCTCTCCTTGGCCAGAGGCGATTGCAGCCAAGGGTCCCTCAGCAGGTGGGTGAGCCTGCCTGAGCCCCCTTCTCCACGTTCTTTCATTGTTTGGCTCCTATCTGCCCATAAAATGATGACTGTTTGCAGATGATCAGCAAGTGTATAATGTAGTGAAATTTTCTCTTAAAAAGTATGATTCAGGAGAAAGCCTGGAGCCCCCAAACCTTCAGTGTTGAGAGATATGGTGATTCTGAGGTTTTGACGCTAATATGACAAAAACGCGTGAGCTGCAAGACCGCATCTCCTGCCAGCTACCCGAGCAGCAGGTGCACTTCAAAATGTTCAGGGAAAATGTGTATTGGTGCCCCTGACACGCAATGGGTGCTCAACACAGCACACCATTCCTACGGCACACTAGTAACCCTGCAACTTTAAGCACTGAAATAAACTTCTCTCTTCAGTCCATATTTTTGCACAGAATTTTGATACCTTTGTACGTGTTGTACCTGAGTGAGTGTAAACAAAGGAGCACCACACATTGATAAAATTTGACGGTCCTTTATTGCCGGCAGTGGAGAGTGGGCTCATGCCCTTAAGAACTCTTGACCCTGAAGCCCAAAGCAACAGGGTTTATAAAGGCAAAAACCGCAAAATTGGGAGGGGAATTCATGGTTGCTAGGATCGGGGGGGAATACATGGTTACTGGGGTCAAGCTGACCTAAAACCTATGGGAAACTAGTATCAATTATAATCTTGACAATACCAGTTACAATCTTAACAATTTCAATTATAATGTTGACATGAATCCAGGTATTAGCTTAAATCATATGTAGGACATAGACAAATTACATTTTTATCATTAACCAGGTGCAGCCTATCCACTTCCAAGCTTGAGCAATCATGCTAGGGGGTTTCTATGCTCTGCCAAGTGTGGTGTAGTGGACTGCTACTGTTCAACTGTTTTAGATCATGGTTTCAGACCAGAGTCTCACGGGGTGGGGGGTGGGGGGCCTTCCCAGAATGGAGTCTCAGGTTCTCCAAAATGGAGTCCCTACTGTCAAGGTGTTACTTCATACACTGTGGGGAGCAGCTCGGACTAGACTGTTACTGGAATTAAGACTTATTCTATGCATCTGCTCTCCCACAATATGGCGCTGGGAGAGAAGTAAACAGCTTCCGCACAGCTGCCTCCAGTTCAACCAATTAACTGTAGGACTTGCTCCTGATTGGAGGAGAGCAGCGTACTCGGCGTGTGGGCAGCCGAGTTAGGATTGGCGGAGGACGACTATAAAGGAGGAGAGAGACGGCATGCACCAGGAACATCTATGGGGAACATCTAAGGGAACCCGTGCAGCCCCCGAGAGAGCCGGCCGGCGGTGTGCCGCTCCCCTGCGGAAGTGGGGAATGCGGCCAGGGGGAACTGCCCTTCCACGGAGGTGGAAGGGATGGTGGCCAACCCGGGAGGAACCAGCAGCAAACCCGGGGAGGGCCGAGCAGACAGAAAGAACAGCGCAGGGTCCTGTGTCGTTCCTCCACGAAGAGGGGGAGCGACAATACACAAACGAAGTCAAGATGTAAGTGGAGACCGCTGGCCAATAGCCCACCACCCCTTTCATCCCACCTCCAACACCATCGGGAGGAGAACCACGGGAGGAGCCTGTGTGCACACCTGTGTCTGGGCAACCAAATTCCCACCCCACCCCCATCTATGACCCTCCTCCCTCAATAAACTGGACTCCAAGATTAGAAGTGCACAGTCCAGCGGCCAGCAGAACTGGCATCAAGCCCAGGGAGGCCCTGGGAGAGGGGATATGGTGCAGAAAGGTGGGAGGTGCAGTGGGTAGGCTGTCTCCTCGGCTCCCCAGACTCCTCACCGTGTAAGGGGGCAGCTGCTGGAGGAAGACAGAGCAAGACCCGAGAAGGCCTGGAGAGGCCCCTGCATCCTCCCCCCACCATGCTCTAAGGCGACACTGGGAGCCGTCACAAGCTTCTGCATACACATCGGCTGTTCTCAACTGAGCATGGCCCTGGGAGAACGTTTGCCGACGTCTGGAGAAACTACACTTGTCCCAACTGGGGGAGAGGGAGCTACTGGGATCCAGAGGGTGGACGCCCACGATGTTACCAAACAGCCCGCAACACACAGCAGCCTCCCTCCAATAAAGAGTTGCCCAGCGGTGCTGAGGCTGAGCAGCCGCGGGACGCCAGTCTGAGGGTGGAGCCGACTGGCTGGGTTCGGACACTGACTCTGTACCGACTTGTTCTGTAGCTGTTCTGTCTCTCTGCGCCTCCAGTTTCTCTTCCTCGGATGAGGTTAATGGTAACCATTGTGCAGAGTGGTTGTGAGAAATAAAAGGTGCATTATAGCAAAACACCCGGCACACAGTAGGTCCTCAATCAACGTTACAGATGCTCCTTAAATGGGGAAGAAGGCACATTTCTATCCTTAGACGTCTCTTATGAACCAATTAGAAGTCTTGGAGTTTGAAAGAAAAGATTTGAGTCATGTAAGCATGAGAATCTTACATTATTTCAGAACTACCAAGGGGAAATATGGGTGCATAGAAAAATTAGCAAGGTTGTATTTATGCCATGCTGTAAGGAGCGGTGGATTGTGTGAGGCTATTTCCCTCTTCCTCAAAGGAGTCTCCATACCCAAACATCACCCCCTCCCTTTCCCCACATCTAGCAGCTCCAGGCCACCAACTCCACAAGTCCCAGCTGCGCAAGGCAATCTCATCAAAGGGGACGTACTGCCATCTGCTGGCAGAATTGGGAAAAGCAACTAAGGTTTTGTCCGGGGGTTTGGCTCTTCCAGTAACCAGATGTTGATCCACCACACACAACTCTGTCATTTATTCAACAACATTCTAGGAGCTCCCAGCAATGCAAGGTGGAAAACCCACACTCCTTTCCAGAATCAGATGGTGACATCAGGGCTTCTGGGCAGCTGATAACGTGGGATTCCTTCAAATCTATTTAATGTGCTTTGTAGGAGCAGGGATTCTCCATGTAATAAAACAAAACTGTACAATCCCTTAGGCCCACATAAGGAATTCCCTACAGGTAGTGATACAAAGCTTAAATCATTCACATTTAACCCAATAAGGAGACCATTTACAAGAAGTAAATATAAAGCAACGTACAAGGGCCAACACTGTGGCACAACAGGTTAAGCCACCGCCAGCATTTCCTATGGGCAATGGTTCAAGTCCCCACTGCTCTACTTCTGGTCCAGCTCCCTGATGATGCACCTGGGAAAGCAGTGGAAGATGGCCCAAGTGCTGGGCTCCTGCACCCACATGGGAAAACCAGATGAAGCTCCTGGCTCCTAGCTCCGGATTAGGATTGGCCAAGCCCTGGACATTGTGGCCATTTGGGGAGTGAACTAGCAGGGGAAGGCCTTTCTCTCCTCCTCCTCCTCCTCCTCCTCCTCTAACTCTGACTTTCAAATAAATAAATAAATCATTTTAAATGATCTATTTTAAAAAAAGCAATGTCCAAAATGGCTCGAAAATTCTTTTTCTGACTTAGTCTGCAAAATATTTCCAACTTTCTGAGATTTCTTCTCTCATATGTTCCTTTTTTTTTTTTTTTTTTTTTTTTTTTAAAGGTTTCAAGTTCAATAGTCACTCATATGTTCCTTTTTAATTCTCTTAATTGGGAATATTTTGAGGAGCAACTGTAAGGACTTAAAATGCAGATATCAGTCATCCGTCATTGATAACATTACACCACAATTCTTTGGTTTCAGAATTCTACTGACTTCAAACAGCACTGGGGCTGTGGTGTAACCTACTATTGTACTGAATGGTCATTTCAGCCATTTGGGGAGTGAACCAGCAGATGGAAGACCTCTCCTCTGTCCCCTCCTCTCTCTGTAACTCTTTCAAATAAATAAAAAATAAATATTTAAAAAAAGTTCATGCACTGGAAACATATCCCAAAATTCGTACTTTCGGGGTTTGGAGACGGGGCCTTTGGGAGTAGGATTAGATGACGTCCCGAGGCCTCCGCGCCCTGCAGGCATTGGTGGCTTTGCAGGAAGAGCGCCAGTGCACTTCACCCTATAAAGATGTTCAAGTATTGTGTATCATCAACAACTTAGCAAAGCAGCCACAATGCACAAGTAGAAGAGGAAGAGAGGCTCAGTGCCCTTGCTGTCTCTCCGTGTGGCGCTTTCAGCCACGTTAGGATGCTGCAGGAAGGCCCTCTCCAGTGCCTGGAGCGAGGACTTCCCAGCCTCCAGACTGGGAGCTAAATAAACGCCAGGTCTTTGTTAAGTACCCAGTCCTGGGGGGGTTGCTACAGCAACAGAAAGGAGACCAAGAAGACATGGAAAACTGAGTTCACTGCACTCTGGATTTCCAATTCATTCCAGTGGTTTATTTTTTTTTAAGATTTATTTATTTTATTTGAAAGAGTTACAGAGAGGCTGGGGAAGAGAGAGAAAGAGAGAGAGAGAGAGAAAGATGTCTTCCATCCACTGGTTCACTCCCCAATTGGCTGCAATGGCCAGAACTGTGCAGATCCGAAACCAGGAGCCAGGAGCTTCCTCTGGGTCTCCCATGCGGGTGCAGGGGCCCAAGCACTTGGGCCATCTTCTACTGCTTTCCCAGGCCATAGCAAAGAGCTGGATTGGAAGTGGAGCAGCCAGGATTCAAACCGGCACCCATATGAGATGCTGGCATTGCAGGCGCAGGCTTTACCCACTATACCACAGCGCCCTCCAGTGGTTTTTAAATTTTCAATATTACAAAAGAGTTTGTACATACAAATAATGCTTGTATATAGGATGTAAAGAATAACAAAACAGGGGCCTATAAAGTGGCGTAGCCGGTAAAGCTGCTGCCTGCAGTGCCGGCATCCCATATGGCCACCAGTTCGAGACTCAGCTGCTCCACTTCTGATCCAGCTCTCTGTTTTGGCCTGGGAAAGCAGTGGAGGATGGCCCAAGTCCTTGGGCCCCTGAACCCGTGTGGGAGACCTGGAAGAATCTCCTGGTTCCTGGCTTCAGATCAGCTCAGCTCCAGCCATTGCAACCAATTGGGGAGTGAACCAGCGGGTGGAAGACCTCTCTCTCTCTCTCTCTCTCTGCCTCTCCTCTGTGTGTAACTCTGACTTTATATAAATAAATAAATCTTTAAAAAAAAAAAGAATAACAAAATATCTGCCTAAGTTCACATAGCCCAGGTCAAGAAAGAGAAGAGTAAAAGCGGCCGCTAAGCCCTGGTGCTTGTGTCGGGGTCGCCTCCTGCCCTCTTGCCAGTCATCAGATCCCACAGCATTTCTGCACCGTGCGTCAGTCAGATGCCCAGGCGAGAATCACAGAAGCCAACTGAGATGATCTCAAACCAAAAGGGCTGCAGGCTGTGGGCTGCGGCAGGAAGAAAGAGGTCCCCACAGAATGGGTGGGGGCAAGAGCATCAGCCTCATGATCCGTGCGAACCACTGAATGCTGGAGTGCCTCAGGGTTTGACCTCTGACCTTTTCTCTACAAATGTCTTGAAAACATTCACAGAAGATGCACGTTATAGAAAAACAATGCATGGACTTCCAAAACCACTTGTACCGTAACAGACTCATACTAACTTGTGATGAAACAGGTCCTAACAGGATGCAGCTTAAGACACTGAGAAGGGTAAGCCATCGGTTTAGGGCAAGTCTCAATCAGAGCAACATGTATTCTGTTAAAATTGAAACAGAGGGGGCCAGTGCTGTGGTACAGTGGATTAAAGCCCCGGCCTGCAGTGCTGGCATCCCATATGGGCGCCAGTTCGAGTCTCAGCTGCTCCACTTCTGATCCAGCTCTCTACTATGGCCTGGGAAAGATGGCCCAAGTGCCTGGGTCCCTGCACCTGACTGGGAGACCTGGAAGAAGCTCCTGGCTCCTGGCTTCAGATCAGCTCAGCTCTGGCCATTATGGTCATTTGGGGAATGAACCAATGTAATGGAAGAACTCTCTCTAACTCTACCTCTCTCTAACTCTACCTCTCTCTGTAATTCTTTCATATAAATAAATATAATTCTTAAAAAAAATTGAAACAAGAACAAACATCAAATTGATGGTGAGACATGGAGGTAAGAGTGGTGAAATCATTGCTGCTTTATGAACAGTTTATGGGAGCAAAGCCTCTGAGGAAATCAGCAGTTTACAAGTTGATGAATGCTTTAAAAAGGGACAAGGCCATAGTGAACATGAAATCCACAGAAGTAGACCATCCACGTCAATTTGCCAAAAAAAAATAATCTTGTTCACACCCTAAGTGAACAGAACTGACAACGAACAGCAGAAACAAGAGTCAACATCGTAAATATCTTAACTGATTTAGCTTACACAAAAATTAAAATTTGCAAGGTCTGTGCTGTGGCGTGGCGGGTAAAGCTGCCACCAGCAGTGCTGGCATCCCATATGGGCACCCGTTTGAGTCCCAGATGCTCCACTTCCAATCCAGCTCTCTGCCATAGCCTGGGACAGCAGTAGAAGATGGCCCAAGTTTTTGGGCCCCTGCACCAGTGTGGGAGACCTGGAAGAAGATCCTGGCTCCTGGTTCCAAGTCGGCCCAACTCTGACCATTGCGGCCATTTGAGGAGTGAACCAGTGGGTGGAAGATACCGACTCTCTCTCTCTTTCTCTCTCTTTCTCTCAAAGATTTATTTTATTTATTTGAAAGACAGACTTACAGAGAGAGGTAGAGAGACAGAGAAAGAGAGAGAGAGAAAGGTCTTCCACCCACTGGTTCATTCCCCAAATGGCTGCAACAGCCAGAGCTGAGCCAATCTGAAGCCAGGAGCCAGGAGCTTCATCTGGGTCTCCCACACGGGAGCAGAGCCATCCTCTGCTGCTTTCCCAGACACATTAGCAGGGACTTGGATTGGAAATGGAGTTGGGACTCAAACCGGCACCCATTTGGGATGCCAGCCACTGCAGGCCGTGGCTTTAACCCAGAGCGCTGCCCTCTGCCTTTCTCCCTCCCTCTCTCTCTCTCTCTCTAACTCTGATTTTCAAATAAATAAATCTTTAAAAAAAAAAAAAAAAAAAGATGCATATCTTTCAAGGAGCATCTCCACAGCCCACAGCCTTTTTCCCAATAGTGTTAATTCTGCATTTTCACACCACAGGCTGTCTATAGTTTGGGGTTATTATCGGTGTGTTGTTTGAGAACGGGATAAGGAGGAAGGGAGATGGGTTGGGTCATTTTATATATATATATATATATGTATGTATATTTTTTTTTTGACAGGCAGAGTGGACAGTGAGAGAGAGAGACAGAGAGAAAGGTCTTCCTTTTCTATTGGTTTACCCTCCAATGGCAGCTATGGCTGACGCACTGTGCTGATCTGAAGCCAGGAGCCAGGTGCTTCTCCTGGTCTCCCATGGGGTGCAAGGCCCAAGCACTTGGGCCATCCTCCACTGCACTCCCTGGCCACAGCAGAGAGCTGGACTGGAAGAGGAGCTACCGGGACAGAATCCAGCGCCCCGACCGGGACTAGAACTATTGAGCCACGGCACCGGCCGGGTTGGATCATTTTAACTGAAATCTGAGGGCTGAATGGGAAAACGTTGAAACAGTAGAAAGAACAGCTAACTGATGATTCTGTGTCCAGGATATTTTACCTTTTCAAAAACTGTCATGGGGCCGGCACTCTGGGGTGGTGGGTAAAGCTGCAGCCTGCAGCACTGGCACCCATATGTGTACTGGTTGCTCCACTTCCGATCCAGCTCTCTGCTGTGGCCTGGGAAAGCAGTGGTCCAGGTCCTGCACCTGTGTGAGAGAGCTGGAAGCAGTCCCTGGCTCCTGGCTTTGAATCAGCCCAGCTCCGGCCGTTGCAGCAATCTGGGGGAGTGAACCAATGGATAGAAGACCAACACACTCTCTCTCTCTATCTCCCTCTTTCTCTCTCTCTGCCTCTGCCTCTCTGTAACTCTGCCTTTCAAATAAATAAACCTTTAAAAAACACAAACCAAAAACTGTCAGTGCCATCATAAACGAGGACTGCGAGAGACTGTTTAAAACCCGGGAGCCTGTGTTGTGGTGCAGTGGGTTCAGCCGCTGCCTGCGGCACCAGCATCTCACATGAGCACCAGTTCAACTCCCAGGTGCTCCACTTCTGTTCCAGCTCCCTGCTAATGCACCTGGAAAGCAGCAGAAGACGGCCCACGTATTTGGGCTCCTAAACCCACGTGAGAGAGCTGGATGGAGTTCCAGGCTCTTGGCTTCAGCCTGGCCCAGCCCTGGCCATCGTGGCCTTTGGGGAGTGAACCGGCAGATGGAAGTTCCCTCACTGTCTCTCTCTTTCTCTCTGTAACTCTGCCTTTCAAATAAATAGATAAATCTTTAAAAACATTTCTTAAAATAAAGAAAAGCCATGAGTGCCAGAAACCATAAGGCAAGGTGTTGTGTGACGGAGCCCAGCGCTGCTGCCCTAAGGGCGACTTTCATGAAACACCAAAGCTGCCGCTTGGGAGGGGCTGCTGGCTGGGCAGGGAAAGCCTTTTGCCAGCGGGCGTCCATGGCTGATCACCCTCTCTCTGAGGGGTCGTGGAGACCCTTTCTCTTCCGAGTGTGGAGTCATAACCATCAGCTTCTCCCTGCAAGCCACTGGTGCAGGGGCCGGGGGTGGGAGGGGGGAGTGGGACCGAGGATAGGGCAGCAGGGCCAGCCGGGGGTCGGGGCTCCCAGGCCAGACACTCGTGTGGCCTCTCTGCCCTCAGAACTTTGGACTGTGAAACCGCTGGTGTCGGGGTTCAGTCACCCGTCACACGGGTTCCACTGGAGCAATTCAGGGGTACAGAAGCCCTGGTTTTGACCAAACTCGCAGACCGGGGAGGGGTTGACTTCCAAACACCAAACAAAAACTTAAAAAAAAAAATCCTAAGAATTTACTGATAGCCAAGGTGGTGTTCTGCCGTGGCTGATGAGGTTCAGCCACAGTTCCAGACCTGCTACACAGGAAATCTCTTTAGGCATGCGATAGGCGTCTGTGACACCCTTGTCTAAAGGTGAAGTTCAAACCATGGTGTCAGTTTTGTCTTAGAAAACTATAGATTTACATTCTTTGGGAAAAAAAGAACTTTTTTAAAAAAGATTTATTTTTATTTACTTGAAAGGCAGAGCTATAGAGAGAGAGGGAGAGACAGAGGTAGAGAGATCTTTCATCTACTAGTTCACTCCCCAAATGGCCGCAATGGCCGGAGCTAGACCATTCTGAAGCCAGGAGCCAGGAGCTCAATCCTGGTCTCCCATGCGGGTGGCAGAGGCCCAAGCACTTGGGCCATCTGCTACTGCTTTCCCAGGCCATTAGTAGGGAGCTGGATCGGAAGTGGGGCAGTCAGGACAGAACCAGCACCCCTATGGGATGCCGGCGCCACAGGCAGTGGTTTAACCCACTACGCCACAACGCCAGCTCCCAAAAAAAATCTTTAAAGGTGTAGGTGGTGGAGCACAGCAGGCTAAGCTGCTGCTCACGACACCTGCCTCCCTTATCAGAGGGCCACTTTGAGTGGCAGCTGCTCCACGGGCAGACCCAAATGGATATCCTGGCTCCTGGCTTCTGGCTTCAGCCTGGCCCAGCCCTGCCTGGCTGTTGCAGTCATTGGGAAATCAGCAAAAGGAAAACACACACACACTCTCTCTCTCTCTCCCTCTCCCACTCTCCTCCACCTCTCTCTGTCACTCTTTCAAATAAATAAATTCTTGTTTAAAAAGATCTTTAAACAGCACCCATTTTTCTTTAGTTAATAACATTAAAAAAAAAAAAAGTTGCATTGACATGGTTAGATTCCCAGTCAGCTCTTTATGGACGGACAAAGTGGCTGCTGTCATTCGCTGACAAAAGTGTCTTGAACTTGATGGAGCTCTTGTTAAAAAATATAATTTTAATTCCATTTTCCTGTGACTTTTCTGAAGTTCCTTGATACTCGTGCTCACTCGCTGCTTATCTGCTGTCCCTGGACTGGAAATACCGTCCAACTCCACGTTCAGTATCTCTACCCGGCCCACATTCAGTAGCTCCAAAATTTACTCATGGATTTCCCCTGTCCCTCCCTCCGGGTCCCTCATCAGTGAGCCAGCTGCTGAGCCCTGACCCCTGCCCCGGTTACCTCTGCTGTCAGGACCCCTGCCACCCCCATGAGAGCGCTCTCGCTCCCCACAGCTCAGCAGAAGCACACTGCCAGCCACAGAGGAGGGTCGAATGAGTAATTTTAGATTTTCTAGAAGCCGAGTTTTCAAAGTGAGGAGTAGACACTGAGCCTAGCGGGTAAGACACCTGCGTTCCATATTGAAGTACGTAGGTTCGATTCCCACCTCCGGCTCCTACGGCAGCTTCCTGCTAATGCAGACCCTGGGAGGCAACGGTGATGGCTCCAGTAACTGGGTTCCTGCCACCATGTGGGAGACCCGGATTGAGTCCCCAGCTGCCGACTCTGGCCCTAGCCTAGCCCCCACCGTTGTGCACGTGTGGTGAGTGGACCAGCAGATGGGAGCTGTCTCTCTAGCTCTCAAAGAAATAAGTCAATAGCTTAATTGTTTAAAATGAAGCCGTTGAGATTACCTTTAATAATACACTTCCCTTAACTCCACATAGTCAAAGTATTACCATTTCAACATGTAATCAATACTTCTAAAAACTGTCAATGGGGTGTTTTACTTTGTGATTTCCGTTCCAAGCCTTGAAGCCCAGGTGCAGGTGCACGACACACACAGCAGAGCCACACTGCAGGAGGCAGCCTGTGGCTGGGGGTCCCCCCAGTGAACAGCACAGCTGTAGCCCCAGCAGCCCTGGGTGCGAGCTTGCCTGTATCCTTGTCTACTACAGTTTTCATTGAGGCCCAAGGTTTTCTCCTTCTCGGAGTCCATTCAAGACCCGCACCTGTGAAGTCTTACAGGCCGCCGCACAATCCGGGGGCCTCTAGGAACCCGGCTAAGAACCCTGAGAATTAAACTCGCAGTGCTTATCGCTGGGTGGTATGATTTTTGTTTGCTTTGGTATGTTTATTTTCTACCTTGTCCCCAAAAATGAGCCTGTGTAACGTGTGCTGTTTTGCTTAACTGAAAAAAAAAAAAAATCAATGTTGAAAAGGACTTCTGACCCCCGGGTCCCACTGCCCGCTGCTCTCTCCCCAGCTCCCCAGCACTTTGGAATGTTTGCTTAGACTTGCAGGGGGGTAAGAAGTGCCTGGGGTGGGGGTGGGGGCGGTGCTGGCCTCACAGTGCTCAGGCTAAGTGATGTAGGAACCAAGGGGAATGTGGCAATCGTCACAGCGTGGGTGATTCCAGGAAGAGAGCCCAAAGGATTTTCTCAAGGAAAGTCACAAAAGGACAGGGTGAGCCCCTGGAAGTTTTAAAAGGGGACAAAGCGACACAGCAAATTTCAGGAAACCCCATGCTTGAGGAAGACGTCCCTGACACCTGTGGGTACCCTGACCGGCACTGAGGGGCTCTCTTCCCCACACCCTAGCTGCAGCTCACAACTCAGCAAACCAGCCCTGGTCTCACCAGGGTCTCATGCCCCCCCCCCCCCCCCGCACTGGCTGGTCCCATCCACCTGGCTTGAGATGGGCCAAGCTGTCCATTATGTATACCCTCTGATCACCGGAGCCTGCCGTGGTCCCCAGCTCTGCGGTCCCAGAGCCTGACCTTGCGCATTGTGGCAGAGAGAGGTCAGGAGTGCCCTGGAGG
Source organism: Oryctolagus cuniculus (assembly GCF_964237555.1). Taxonomy (NCBI): domain Eukaryota; kingdom Metazoa; phylum Chordata; class Mammalia; order Lagomorpha; family Leporidae; genus Oryctolagus; species Oryctolagus cuniculus. Next base: position 15,635,211 of record NC_091451.1, on the reverse strand, counting down.
CGACTCTGTGTCTCCAGGATAAACGTCCTTCCAAAGCCATTTTTTCAGCTCCGATACCCTCAGTCCTTGGAGTTTATAAAAAGCTCCCTGCCTGCTACCTCTGAAGATTGGGTAACACACACGAACATTTCCCAACCACATATTAGAACATTGGATTTCTGTGTTTCTATTGCAGCGAATGTGTAACCATCAGGCAGCATCCTGCTCATCTCCCTTCACTCAAACACACCTCCTGCAACTGGGTAACCTTGGGGTCTCCAGCCAGAACACGGCCTCCGTGTCCAGCTCCCCGTGACGACCTAGGCCCCCGAAAAACGGTCACTTCCGCCTGAACCTCTCGCGCCCAGCCCCGGGGCCAGGGCCGGCCAAGGTGCCGCATTCTTTCTCAGTCTCGGGTAAAAGTTTTCTGTTGCCTGCGACCAAGCAGTCACCTTCCCAACTCACAACTCTGAGTCCCAAGCGTTCTGAAATCTAAGCGTTTTGTTGTAGCTCCTTCCACGGCAAGCCCTACTCTGAACCCACGTGAGGCTACTGCTAGCCGGCTCCTGGCTGACGTATTGACGCGTCTGGTTGTGGAGCCAGTCGAGATGTTACATAAGGTACAGCATGTGTACTATATCACCTTTCCCAATTTCTTTCAAAAGATTTATTTGCTTATTTGAAAGACAGAGTTACAGAGAGGCAGAGGCAGGGGGAGGGAGGGGGAGAGAGAGAGAGAGAGAGAGAGAGATCTTCCATCCGCAGATTCTCTCCCCATGGCTCATTCTTTCACTTCCTCCTGTGGGACAGCTGCCTGCTCTGGGAGCCTCTTACGTATTCTGGGGTCTGGAAATCATGTGTGCCCCAGCTCCACTAAAACACACTGCCTCATTTTTCTAATTGCTTTTGAATGAAAAGAAAAATAAAGGAGATGAACCGTAGGACATATGCTCTCTTTATAATAATAAAAATATTTTTGAAAATAAGACAAAAGAAAATCAGGGGGGAAAAGGAAAGAAAAATAAAGTTGGAGTTTTTAAGCCGGCGCCGTGGCCTCACTAGGCTAATCCTCTGCCTAGCGGCGCCGGCACACCGGGTTCTAGTCCCGGTCGGGCGCCGGAGTCTGTCCCGGTTGCACAAAGTCTTCCCAATATTTTTTCTTGACAGTACCAAGCTGAAAGTTCCATTCTGGTTATTTGCCATCCAAAGATGAAAAGGTATTGCCGGCGACACGGCTCACTAGGCTAATCCTCCGCCTTGCGGCGCCGGCACACCGGGTTCTAGTCCCGGTCGGGGCACTGGATTCTGTCCCGGTTGCCCCTCTTCCAGGCCAGCTCTCTGCTGTGGCCAGGGAGTGCAGTGGAGGATGGCCCAGGTGCTTGGGCCCTGCACCCCATGGGAGACCAGGAGAAGTACCTGGCTCCTGCCATCGGATCAACGCGGTGCGCCGGCCGCAGCGCGCAGGCCGCGGCAGCCATTGGAGGGTGAACCAATGGCAAAGGAAGACCTTTCTGTCTCTCTCTCTCACTGTCCACGTTGCCTGTGGGGGGAAAAAAAAAGTTGGAGTTTTTACTGCCTACATTCTTTTAAAGGAGCCAATCACCTACTAACTGCCACATAGGCTGTTACGCACATTTTTTAAGTACAGAGCAACGCTGCAGTGGAAATCCCTTTACATAGCTGTGCTGAACTCAAGCACTACTTCTCTGGGGTAATTTTCTGCAAGTAGAATGTTGGGGCCATGGGCCACAGCTGGCCAGAGGCTTTTTGTGCCACATTAGAACATGACAAGATACAGCTCAGTTTGGTCTGAGCAGACGCCCAAGTGACCCGTAAGTAAATCCACCCCACCGCCATCACCGCCATTACATTGTCTGGGTATTGTGTTTGGTGTATCCAGCCTGTGAAAGAGCCGGGCTAGGCCAGTCCAGAACAAACACATAATCACAAGGGCTTTCCTGGGTCTCAGGCAGCAGAGAAACCAGGGCAGAGGGTGAGGCAAACCCAGAAGGGCAGAACACAGCAGAGCAGAGCAGTGAGGGCCGTGGAGCCAGGCTGGGCGCGAGCAGCACCTCCGGCCGCACTAGCTGTGCACGGCCGGCAGCTACTCAACTACAGCCCTGCTTGGCTCCTCTGTACTACAGGGACCATACCAGCACCTACCTCCTCGGGCTCCAGTGAGGGCTGAATCAGAAATGTATTTTTTATTCTTACGTTGTTTATTAATCAACAGTAGCATCACTGTAAATCACTCTATAGAGAGCTTCTTATACTTCAACTGCTTAATACACTCATCCAGGATCCAAGTCACAGATCTCTTCCAAAATTTTGCTGTTAAAATGTTGCCGACGCGACGGCACAGTGGGTCAAGCCACCACTCACCACACGGCATTCCATATCGCAGCACTGGTCCTAGTCCTGGCTTCTATGATGGGCCTAGGAAGTCAGCAGAGGACGGTCCAAGAACTCGGGCCCCTGCCACCCATGTGGGAGACTTGGAGTTCTAGGCTCCTGGCTTCAGCCTGGCCCAGTCCCAGCTGTTGCAGCCCTTTGGGGAGTGAACCAACAGGTGAAAGATCTTTTTTTCTCTCTCTGTCTCTCCTTCTCTATTTGGCTTCCAAATAAATACAATAAATTTTTTTAATTATAAAGCAAAGAACACTATCATGTAAATATTTTTAAACAGAGAGTGCCACAGTGCAAAACTTTGTTCATGTATTATTTCATATTTATGGAGGAGACTCTCCATGGCAAATTCTAGAAAGGAGAGTTTGCTAAGGAGAGAGTTCAATGTCTCCAGGATTTTGTCAGATTCGTAACCCTTCATCTTCAGGGACTGTATAACTTTGCACTCTTACCAGTAACACCCTGCTGAGAAAGTCCGCTTTTCAAGTTCTGTCAATTTAGTAAGACAAGAAATGGTATCTTGGTGAAGTTTAAACTGCCTTTGCTTTTTTATGTAGACCTTGTGGTAATGGGTTATCATGTTTTTCTATGTTCTTGCTGAATTTAGCTCTCCATTTTGTCACCTTGTATTTCATGTTTTATTTTGCTACTTTATTTAAAAAAAAAAAGATTTATTTATTTGAAAGACAAAGTTACAGAGAGAGGTAGAGACAGAGAGAGAGGTCTTCCATCCACTGGCTCACTCCCCAGATGGCCACAACGGCCGGAGCTGAGCCAATCTGAAGCCAGGAGCCAGGAGCTTCTTCTGGGTCTCCCATGCGGGTGCAGGGGCCCAAGGACTTGGGCTATCTTCTACTGCTTTCCCAGGCCACAGCAGAGAGCTGGATCGGAAGAGGAGCAGCCGAGACTAGAACCAGCACCCATATGGGATGCCGGCGCTTCAGGCCAGGGCTTTAACCCACTGCGCCACAGTGCCGGCCCCTATTTTGTTACTTATTCAAGAGGCAGAGAAATAGAGAGAGAAAGAGATAGATCCCTTCTGCTGGATCACTCCCCAAATGCCTGAAATGGCCAGGGCTGGAGGAGGCTGCAGACAGGAGCCAGGAACTCAATCTGGGTCTCCCATATGAGTGGCAAGGACCCAACTATTTAAGCCACCACCACTGTCTCCTCAGAGGTCTGTTAGCAAGGAGGTGGAACGGGGAATGGATCGGACCCAGTCCCAGCTACTCTGATATGAAATACAGCTGTCTCAAATGGTGTCCTTCTTGATTTTTTTTAAAGATTTATTTAAAAGGCAGAGTTACAGAGAGAGAGGGAAAGACAGAGAGAGATCTTCCATGTGTTGGTTCACTCTCCAAACGACTAGGCTAGGCCATAGCCAGGAGCCTGAAACTCCATCCTGGTCTCCCACATTGGTGTAAGGGCCCAAGTACTTGGGCCATCCTCTGCTGCTTTCCCAGGCACATAAGCAGGGAAATGGATGGGAAATGGAGCAGCTGGGACTCAAATTGTCACTCATATGGATTGCCGGAGTCGCAAGCAGCAGCTTCACCCACAGCACCAAGACACCAGCACCCAAGCAGTATCTTAACTGCTAGAGTTAGACAGTGAGAGAGAGAGACAGAGAGAAAGGTCTTCCTTCCGTTGGTTCACCCCAAAAATGGCTGCTACGGCCGGCACTGCACAAATCCAAAGCCAGGAGCCAGGCGCTTCCTCCTGGTCTCCCATGCAGGTGCAGGTGCCCAAGCACTTGGCCCATCCTCCACTGCACTCCCAGGCCACAGCAGAGAGCTGGACTGGAAGAGGAGCAGCCGGGACTAGAACCCAGCGCCCATATGGGACGCTGGCACCACAGGAGGAGGGTTAGCCAATTGAGCCATGGCCCCAGCCCTCTGATTTTTTTTTAATAAAATTTATTTATTCATTTGAAAGAGTTACAGAGAAGCAGAGGCAGAGGCACAGAGAGAATCTTCCATCCACTGGTTCACTCCCCAAATGGCTGCAATGGCTGGAGCTGGTCCAATCTGAAGCCTGGAGCCAGGAGCGTCTTCTGGGTCTCCCATGTGGGTGCAGGGGCCCAAGGACTTGGGCCGTCTTCTACTGCTTTCCCAGGCCAAAACAGAGAGCTGGGTCAGAAGAGGAGCAGTTGGAATACAAACTAGCACCCACATGGGATGCCAATGCCACAGGCAGAGACTTAGCCCACTATGCCACAGTGCCAGTCCCTGAATAAACATCTTTTAAAACAAGGGGCTGGTACTGTGGCATAGTGGGTAAAGCCACCGCCTGCAGTGCTGGCATCCCATATGGGCGCCGGTTCAAGTCCTGGCTGCTCCACTTCCGACCCCGCTCTCAGTTATTGCCTGGGATAGCAGTGGAAGATGGCCCAAGTCTTGAATTCTATTTAAAAAAAAAAAAAAAAGCCTATGAGCTAATTCTATTAAGTGTTACATGTATATGGGGGCCTGACAATAGATTTTTAAAAAACTTAAATTCTGATTTTTAGTCCAGTCTTTGTATTGTTTCTAATCACTTAACGGTTATACTTGTTCTAATTATTTTACATCTCTTGAAAAAGCAGGCAATATAGTCTAAAAGGCACTTATAAGAATTAGTTCTGGGGCCAGCGCTGTGGTGAAGTGGGTTAACGCTCTGGCCTGAAGCACCAGCATCCCATATCGGCACCGGTTCGAGTCCCGGCTGCTCCACTTCCAATCCAGCTCTCTGCTATGGCCTAGGAAAGTGGTGAAGGATGGCCCAGGTCCTTGGGCCCATGCGCCTGTGTGGGAGACCTGGAAGAGGCTCCTGGCTTCGGATAGGTGCAGCTCCAGCTGCCAATTGGGGAGTGAACCATCAGATGGAAGACCTCTCTCTCTCTCTCTCTCTCTCTCTCTCTCTGCCTCTCCTCTTTCTATGTAGCTCTTTCTAATAAATATTTTAAAAAAAGAAAAAGAATTAGTTCCTATGAAGACCTAAAAAATCTAGAGCATGAACAATGGGATGCTGGCATGGCAGATGGCAGCTTTACGCACTACACCACAGCATTGCTCCCCCACCATCTTCTGATTCTTAAACATTACTCTGCAGGTTTCACCAGATGATGATAGAAATCTTCCAAGGAAACACTGTCTTCCAAAGAGGGAGAAACAGCACCCCTCTCATCCGTGACACGGGTATTCACAGCGTGAAGATGGATGAACCAGACTCGGAGTGGGCCACATTGAGAAGGCACATTAGGAACCACATGGAGCCACTTCAAGTTCACAGTGAGGGCATCGTGGATGCCTTCCTGGTTCTGGTCAGAGCAGGACCCCTGCAGGGGAGGTAGAGGTTTGGACTCATCCCCATCGGTCCAGGAGAGCGGAAGAGTCAGCACAGCGAGACTGGTCCAGCTGTCTCCCAGCTCCAGGTCTGCTTCCCAAGCCCCTCGTCCCACCCACAACTGCAGCCACGCCCCTGAACCCCGGTGCCAGCCCTAAGCGGCTCCTTGGGCACTCCTCCTCTTCCGGGAGCTGGCCCCCTTCACCCTTCAACCTTCTTTCTTCTTGGGTCTGCTCTCTTTATTTTTCAGCCGTTAGCACAGTACAAAGTCTCGAGTTGAGAAAAGTCACCATCGTAAACAAGACACGGACTCCACTGTGCCAGAGACAGAGACAGATCTTCATCTTGAACTCCGTGAGGACCAGGCAAGCAGCCGGTGTCTGTGGGTGGAGGCCATTGTGGAAAGAAGGGACCCAGGTCTGAGGCCAGGAATTCTCTTTCCGTGGGGGTGACTTTGGGAAACCAGGGGAACCTGGGATGAGAATCAGAGAAAGAACCTCTGGAACTGGCTCCAAGGACTTCCAGGTTCGCCGTGCAACGGCACACGAGTGAGAAGCACTGGACTTGGTAACAGGCAGCTTATGCAAAAGGCTGGTGGGGCCACAAGCTACAGACTCACATCAGCCTCAAGAAACCAGGGCTGCCCATAAATCCCTTGCCCGGGAGTCACTGTGCCGGTGCCGGCTGAAGCCTCTTCCCATGGTTGTCACGACGCCACACACGTCTCTTCTGCCTTTTGTGAAGTGGGTGGACTACTTTGGATCAATCTTGAGGAACCAGCTTTGATCTGAGACACACTGGCTTTGGCCTACACGTTTGTTGAGACTTCTCTTCCTTGGGGGCTGGGGTAAGCCTTGGTGGCAGCGACAGCGCTGGAAGCACCTCCTACTTCCAGGAACGTGGTATTCGCCCAACAGACATCCGGGGTCTAGGGAGTACCCTCAAACCTAAGCACGGTGTGGGGGCGTCTGCCTGCTCAACCCTGGGCACAGCCCCCCCACTTCACAGTGGCCACAGCCATGTCCTAAGTCTTGGCCACCTTCCCTTCTCCTAGGTCAAAGGAGATTTTGTCCTTGTGGTCCAGACTGGAGTCAAATTTTGTGTCTTGTAATGGCCAGTGTGGTGACCCAAGACTCGTCCCCATGGCGTCCCTGTGCCTGTGCCCCATCACTTGATGACCCTGAGCTGCGTTCCTCTTGCTTGGGGCTGGCGTCCACCCCTCAAGAAAGCAGCGCCACATCTCAGTTAGCACCGCTGGGTGCCCACTGACTCCATGAACTGGGCAGGGTGCGACCCAAGTGCTCTCAGCCACCTGAGGGCGGGGCATGCCGCGGGGGCCACGGGCAGTGGCAGGAAAGGACATTGGCCACACAGTATGTGGCCAACAACCGTGGGCTCTCATTAACAGAACACAAAACGCCCTTCTGCCCCCAAAGTTTTATGGCATCAGAGTGGGTGCAGAGAGGATATGGAAAAAAAGGCTGGAGGTTGCCAGCTTCTAGAACAGATCTTTCCGTTTTCTGCAAAAGCACTTGGTCGGGAACACAGCCGACAGAGAAAGAACGGGAGGAGTGGTGGTCAGGGCAATGCAGTAGGCAGCAGAACTCTGATTTCCGAGGAAGTGAAGAGGAAGAGTTGGGGGTGATGGAATGGCTTAGAATCCAATTACAGGGTCGGTGGGAGCTCTGCTCTTTCCACGTGTACAGTCTCATCAACAGACGCCCATCTCTCCCAGACACTGACCGACTGCTCTGCACTCCCTTGGGCATCAGGCATATGCGAAACTTAATGTCTTCCTTGGGCTTCAGGGCCCCCCGTACAGCTGCACAGAACATCGGTAGGAACAGGGTCCCTAGCACTGTGCAGTGCCAGACTGCACAACTGTATGCAACAGTGCTGCATGGCCTCCACTCTCAACATGGCTTCTGCTTTGCATTGTGCACCACCCGGCCACTGTAGTCTCATACGGACCATAGGTCCCCGAGGGCAGGAAAATGAATTCTATCATTTCCCCTCTCCCCCGGTGCCTGACACTCAGCTGATGATAATTCCCCTAGCATCTGCAGGAGGCAGGGCTCTTCCGACTACCTGCAGGGAGAAAGCAGTCCCCTTTGGCCACACCCTGGCCCTCTGGTCACCCTGACTCTCACCAGCTTCTAGTGCTCAGGCCTCTGCCTCCCTTCCCTTGAGACCAGTTCAACTCAAACACCAGGAAATTGTAAATATCGGAGACTTCAAGTTCATGGTCCCCCGGGACCAGGTGTACATACAGTGTATTTCACACTCCTGAAGAGCAGCTTTCTCATGGCTGGGATGCAGCTGTGGGGCTCCTGTTACCTAACCTTTGTCTATGCAGGATTCCAGACTCCTCCAAAGCCACTGTTGGAGAGGTCTCACTTTCTGGTAGCTCATTACACCAAGCTAAAATCTGCCCCACACCCGTCCCACCGGGGATCACACCCTGGTCCCTCTTCTCTGTGGAGCTCCCTGCGCTAGGCCCGGGCGCCTGTCTCAGCGATGGGACACTACAGAACCCATCCTGCCCCAAGGCCCTGTGGGCTCTAAGCCTGCCAAGAGGAAGCTGGGTCTGTGAAGGTCCTGCCCCTGCAGCTGGGATAGAAGCAGCAAGGCCCAGCGCCGTCCAGCCTGCTGCTGCTGCACACCCCGAGCCTGGCTCCCAGCCTGAGACGAGGCCCGGTACAAAGGCGGGGAAGCCAGAAAGATCGGCTGTGCGTCCCAGCTTTCTGCTCATGTCCCCAACAATGGGGCTCCCAGTGGCACAAACTCATCTCCGTGGCCAGTTCCCTCCAGGCTCCTGAGGGCCCATCTGCTGTCCCAGCAGGTCCTCCTTCCTTTGGAGGGAAGCATTGCAGGGGCAGCCACCAGCCCAGGTGTGGGGATAAGACAAGGGTTTCCCCAGCACAGGCACAAAGGATCCTCTCCTGGAGGCCAGCAACACCACCTGCCCCGACCCTGGCCCACAGCTCCACGGACTTCACCGCCTACATCCAGGAACCAACGGTAACACTCAGCTTCTTTTACTCCTGGGCTTTGGGGACAAATGGTAACCCATGGAGGATCCCATATTGGAAAGAGTGCCAGTTCCAGGCCTGGCTGCTCCACTTCCAATCCAGCCCCCTCCTGATGTGCCTGGGAAGGCAGCGGAGGATGGCCCCAGAACCTGGCCCTCTGCACCTATGTGGGAAGCCTAGAGGAAGCTCCTGTCTCCTGGCTTTGGATCTGCCCAGCTACAGCTGTTGCAGCAGATGGAAGACCTCTCTGCCTCTACCTCTATCTGTAACTCTTTCAAATGAATCTTTTTTTTTTTTTAAAGATTTTATTTATTTGAAAGAGTTACACAGAGAGGAGAGGCAGAGAGAGAGAGTTTTTTTGGGGTTTTTTTTTTTTTTTTTACAGGCAGAGTGGAGTGGACAGTGAGAGAGAGAGAGAGAGAGAGAGAGAAAGGTCTTCCTTTTGCCGTTGGTTCACCCTCCAATGGCTGCCGCGGCCGGACTGCTGCAGCCAGCGCACCACGCTGAGCCGAAGGCAGGAGCCAGGTGCTTCTCCTGGTCTCCCATGGGGTGCAGGGCCCAAGCACTTGGGCCATCCTCCACTGCCTTCCTGGGCCATAGCAGAGAGCTGACCTGGAAGAGGGGCAAGCGGGACAGAATCCGGCACCCCGACCAGGACTAGAACCCGGTGTGCCGGCGCCACAAGGCGGAGGATTAGCCTATTGAGCCGCGGCGGCACTGGCCAAGATAGGTCTTCCATCCGCTGGTTCACTCCCCATTTGGCCGCAATGGCTGGAGCTGCACCGATGCAAAGCCAGGAGCCAGGAGCTTCTTCCGGGTCTCCCATGTGGGTGCAGGGGCCTAAGGACTTGGGCCATCTTCTACTGCTTTCCCAGGCCATAGCAGAGAAGTGAATGGGAAGTGGAGCAGCCAGGACTTGAACTGGTGCCCATATGGGAAGCCAGCACTGCAGGTGGCAGCTTTACCCACTATGCCACAGCACCAGCCCCTCAGATAAATCTTAAAAAAAAAAAAAAAACACATACACACACACACAGAAAAGGCTGCACCAGAACAGAGGCTGCAGGAAGGTGCAGGGCTGGACTCCAGCTCATGCAGGTCCTGGCTGGGTCCCCAGGCACAGAGCACCTGTAGAGCAGGTTCAACACAGGGCAAAGGGGAGAGATAAGCCCTCTGTCCCTGGTAAAAGGAGAGTGTGAGTGGTACCCAGGACACAGAGGTCAGGGAATTGGGGTGAGGCAGGACAGGCCAGGCAGATAAGGCCCTGAGCTCTCCCCCTCTGAGGCCACAACCAGAGAAACAGCTCTGTTCATTGCATAATCCTTCTATTTGCCCAGAGCTACATTTTGTCCAGAAAACACTTTGACCGGGGAGGCGATTCAAGAAGGCATCCCAGCCAGGACAGAGCGAGGAGAGAACCAGGGTGGTCCTGCCGCGGCCCACGGGAGGATGGAGGCGCACAACGAGTCCGCCCCCTTCAACTTCACGCTGCCGCCCAACTTCGGCAAGCGCCCCACCGACCTGGCGCTCAGCGTCATCCTGGTGATCATGCTGCTCACCATCATGCTCTCGCTGGGCTGCACCATGGAGTTCAGCAAGATCAAGGCTCACTTCCTGAAGCCCAAGGGGCTGGCCATCGCCCTGGTGGCCCAGTATGGCATCATGCCGCTCACCGCCTTCGTGCTGGGCAAGGTCTTCCGGATGAACAACATTGAAGCCTTGGCCATCCTGGTCTGTGGCTGCTCACCCGGGGGGAACATGTCCAATCTCTTCAGTCTGGCCGTGAAAGGGGACATGAACCTCAGGTAGGATGGGGGTGGGGAGGGTGCGTGCTGCCACAGGGGCTGCTGGGGAGACAGCGCGTTTGAGGGAAACAGCTGCACTGAAGCCCGCAGACAAGGGCAGAGGGCGGGGGTGCCGGGTGGACACCCGGGCAAGGTGGCAGCTGGATTTACTGGCAAGAGATTTTATGCTGAGCAGGGGCTGGGGGATGTCTCTAAGAAACAAGCCAAAGGGGCCAAAGTGGTCCAGGGGCAGTATCCTGTCCAGTCCCTAGCCCCCAGAGGCATCTCAGGTGGGGCACAAGGATCGTCTTAAGGGGACATTCAGGGCACGCGGGGGCCAGGTTGTCAGCTTTGAGGCCAAGGATGAGAAAGGAGATACAACTGGTTGCAAACAGTCAGGGAGATAAACACGACTTGGAACCAGCAAGCACCTCCAATGCCTACAGAACAGGCAAGCAGCCCCAACAGGCCTCTGAGGGGTCTCGGCATCTGGGATGTCTGCTCCTTAACGTCCCTCCTCCTGCTAGCAGATGCAGCAACTCTCTCACGCAAAGGTACAACCAGGTGAATCCCAGCACCTGTCCAGGTTATGCTGGGCCCCCACCTCAGCCAAACAGGTAGGAGCAAATCCAGCAGCATCCCTCCCGCCCCCGCACCAAGCATCCAGCGGAACGAACAAGGGATGGCTCCTGGCAGCCAGAACCCTTCCAAGCAGGGGGGACCCTGGCTCTGAATGCCCCAGAGGACAGTGCAGACCTGCTCCAACCACCTGCAGAAGTCCTTGCTTTATTTAAGTCTCTCTCTCAAGCCAGTTTCCTCTGGGTTAGTGTGCAGTGGTGATGCCTTCTACGCCTGACGACTGCACAATTCAGAGTCCGCGTGCTTGGGCCTGCAGCCTCTGGCCCTGCTGACCTCCACTAAGAAAACCAACCAGTACAGAAGCCCCTCCTGGTGATGCCAAGTGACACTGGCACAGGTGTTTTTTCCTTTAAAAAAAATTTATCTAAATATCTAAAGAGTTAGAGAAGGGGAGGAAGAGAGAGAGGAGAGAGAATCTTCCCCAGTCTGGTTCACTCTCCAGATGGCCACAATGGCCATGGCTGGGCCAGAAGGAAGCCAGGAGCCAGGTGCTTCTTCCAGTTCTGTCACATGGATGGCAGGGGCATAAACACTTGGCCCTGTTTTTCCTCCGCTGCTTTTCCCATGCCATTAGCAGGGGGCTGGATTGGAAATGGACCAGCCAGGACACAAAACCATACGGGATGCCGGCTTCACAGGCGGCGGCTCTACCCACTGCACCGCAGTACTGGCCCAGATTTTTAAGAGAAACTGGAGGGCGAGCTGGGGCTTGTCGGGACCTGACACCTGCAAGGCACTGGGCTCTCAGTCCCCGGGAGTTCACCCTCAGAGAGGCTGCCCACAGCCAGAGGCAGGATGAGGGACTTGGCTTGCGCAGTCTCTCCTGGGAAAATGCTTTAATGTTCAACCACCTCCCAGGCAGGAAATTCTTCCCCCATCTAAGCTAAACCCTTCTTGCTGCAAAACCAGCCGTAGGTCACTGATCTGACCTGTGGTCAAGGTTTGTCAAGTGCCCTCTGTCCCAAGAAAGTCAGCCGCTCTCTAAATTCTGGTGTAGAGGAATGCTGAGGGTAGGGTGTGAGGGAAAGGGTAAGCTAAGGCTTTGTGTACCTGCAGCAGCAGAGCCTCGGGGACAATGAGGGGGGCTGGGGCTTAAGTGTGGGTGACCAGATACCACAGTGGGCGCTAACGAGGCCTCTCCAACAGCACCTACATTTCTGTGGTTCTAAGCCCCACCCCAGGGCTGAGCCTGAACACGACCCTGGTGCTCTCCTCCTCCAGAACCTCTCTGTCCACATACCTGGGAGCTGCCTCTCCCCAGGCCTCACCAGAGATTTTCACTCTACTGGGACAGCCACCTTCCCCAAGCTCCCGTGCCTCACACTCCAGGGACAGTGAATCTCGTCCTCTACCATCCTGTGCCGCCAGAGGCTTGTTACATGCGTTATAATGAGAACAGCACTGGTAAGAAACAGCTAGCTGCGGCCCTAAACACCTGCCCTGGCTAAGTGAGCTGCCTGGCAGGAGGTGCCACAAGGAGCCTTAGTTCAAGATGCGGAAACTGAGCCCGAGAGACTGTGCTTAATGTCGGAGCAGCTCCAGGGCCTGTACTTACTCTAGTACCTTCAGGGCCAGCACGTCCAAGAGTAGAGGGCTGGAGGCAGATGCCCCTTTGGGGGTAGGAGGGGCAGGGCCCACAGCTATCACAGCTTCCTGTGAAATCTCTGAATTGTTAAACATTGAAAAGATTGCTAAGTAGCTCCCAGGCCCCAGTTTGCATGCATATTTTACACGAGTCACTCTCCAACACCCCTTTTAAAGCCGTAAGACAGGGATTCTGTTTTATACTTGAACTTTGGGGAAGTCCAGAGCCACCTACTTTGCCTCCCAGTTGGAGTGAGGCTGGGGCAGCCATCACAGGAAGCTGTCACCTAAACCAAGCAGAGCAGCTCCTGCCTCGAAGATGCCACTAGACAAGCTCCAAAACCTGCATGAGACACACAGGCAAGAGAAGTGCCCTCCAAAGCGGAGCGAGTGTGGCTTGTTGGGGACACGCGGAAGGTTGCCTCCCACGCTCACCTGCTCCCCACACCTTACCAGGCCACAGCAGAGACCACAGCCAGTGGCCATGGGGACCACAGACAATCCAAGGCGTCCCCCAGGTCTCTCCACCATAATGTGGAAACTCTAAGCAGAAGGAGATGGAAGCCACCCAGAAGTCGCCCACTTCAGAGACCCTGAGGTCTTCCCTCGCAGCTCTCTCTGCGTCTGCCTCCAATCGCCAGAGACCCAAGAGCTGCCCCTCAAACAAGGTGCACGGATATCCAAAGGCAAGAGTCCACGCAATGCTCTCAGAGCTTGAGGACGAAGAAAAAATACAAAATGTGCCTGCCCCCTTCCCCCAGAGGCAGCCAGACCCCTAAGTTACCACAGTTCCAGTCTTGAACTTTCCCATCCCTGTCCCCCAGGGTAAACTAAGGATCATAGTAGTCTCACAAACAGCAGGTTAGGACCTGGGGTCCCTGGACCAGCCTCCAGCCCCTGCACTCATGGCAGCAGCACCTGGGTGTCTGGGAACATGGCTCCCACATACCCAAGTAGACGAGGCGCACGGAGTCCCAGAGCAAACTCCAAAAATTCTCACACCAAGCCTAGGTCAGCAGGACTTCTCTGCTCTAAGTTACCACCCAAGCCGACTTTTCCCCTAGGAAGAAACAGCTGGCCCTATCTCATTCCCCTCCACCGTACCCCGAAGAAAGCACCTCCCAGAAATTCATGTTCATCACTTCCAGCATATCCAAACAATAAACTGTCCTATTTCATGTTGTATCATTTCACAAGTTTTTGATGGGCATGTAACTAAAACGTCACACATCTGAACTGCTGTAGTTTGCTGTTATTTATCCATGGTTCTGTGGTCAGCTATTTCTGAGAGTTTCACGTTTTGGTTCTGTCTTGTTCATGGTCCACTGGGGTCACATGTGACAGCATATATGGTCAAAGCAAGACTGCTGGGGCCTTCATTGTTATAGTTTAGCCGTCTGAGAATCCTCTTCTGAGCAACTTTGTCCTTCACCTGTTTTTTGAGATTGCTGATTTAGGCTTTTTATTATTGATTTGCAAAATTGTTTACCTATGTTGCAACAAACTACTCAGTTTGGAGCCTGTCTTTACCCCCTGATAAAATGTCATGATTTGCCAGCATTTCTGCAGATGATTTGTCTTGCAGTTATTATGAAACCTGTTACTGCTGGCAAGGTTACAAAGTTTTTCTGTATTTTCTTTCAAAAAGTTTTCAATGTTTGATTTTCATGGAGATCAACCCAGTTTATTTTTTATGTGTGGTTTTATCTTTTCAAAGAAATTCCCAGCACCACTCAATCTGTAGTTAACTTGAAATGCCACACCTCTCGAGAACCGAGCATGCGTGAGCTCTCACCTATGACTGACTGATCTTTAGCTCTTCTTGCACGAGCAAGTTTTCCTAAGGAGACCAGATATCTGAAGGGTCAAGTCCCCCTACTTTGTTCTTTTTGAAAATTATTTCGCTACTTAGTACTTTACTTTCAATTAAATTTTTTTAGGACTTTTAAAAGTATTTATTTGAGAGAGCCAGAGTTACAAAGAGGGACAGAGAGCAAAAGTCTTCTATCTGCTGGTTCACTCCCCAGATGCCTGCAACAGCTGGAGCTGAGCCCACCCAAAGTCAGGAGCCAGGAGCTTCTTCTGGGTCTCCCACATGGGTGCAGGGGCAGAAAGCCTTGGGTCATCTTCCTCTGCTCTCCCAGGACATACAGAGAGCTGGATCGGAAAAGGAGCAGCCAGGACTAGAACCGGCACCCACATGGGATTCTTAGCCTGCTGAGCCACAGCGCCAGCCTCCAGTTGTCCTAGGGCAGAGAAGTCCTGCTGACCTAGGCTTGGTGTGAGAAGTTTTGGAGTTTGCTCTGGGACTCCATGCGCCTTGTCTACTTGGGTATGTGGGAGCCATGTTCCCAGACACCCAGGTGCTGCTGCCATGTGTGCAGGGGCTGGAGGCTGGTCCGGGGACCCCAGGTCCTAACCTGCTGTTTCTGAGACTGCTGTGATCCTTAGTTTACCCTGGGGGACAGGGATGGGAAAGTTCAAGACTGGAACTGTGGTAACTTAGGGGTCTGGCTGCCTCTGGGGGAAAGCGTACAGTTCTTACTTTTTCTTCCTTGAGCTCTAAGAAGATTACATGGACTGCCTGATGGAGGCTTTCAAGTCTACAAAAAATACTTCACTGACATCTACACAGGCTTAAGAGATGATTTCCGTAAGACTGTCTTCCCAACCATGAGTACAGTATACTCTCATATGGCTCCAACAGGCCAAAGCTGGGAGTCAGGAGCTCCTGGATCTCCCACGTGGGTGTAGGGGCCCAAGCAATCTGGCCATGTTCTGCTGCTCTCCCAGGCACGTTAGTAGTGAGCTGGATCAGAAATGGAGCAGCCAGGTCTCAAACCGGCACCCATATGGGATGCCAGAGTCACAGGCTGCGGCTTTACCCACAATACCCACTCCTCTGTTAAGTTCTATACTTCCTTCCATAAGTCTTTTAAATGTATTTGTAAGTATTTTTTAGTTCTATGAATGTTATGTTGTATCTTTAAAAGGAAATCCACTTGTAAATTATTTGTTTCTAGAATGTTACCCAATTATTTTTTAATGTATTTAGAATTTCAAGGATTCTCTTGTTACAAATCACTTGGATCACCTCTGTGGACAATCTTATTATTGGCAAAAACTGAAAGTTCAGCTTCCTCTCTTCTATCCCTATATTTTCCTATTTTTTGTTTTGCTGTGCCAGTGAGGGCCCATGTATCAAACAGCTCATAAACAAGTGACATTACCCTTGGCTTATTCCTCTTTTAAAGAAAATCCTTCTAATTTTTCACCATGAAGTTTACAATTTGCTGTAAATTCTTCATATCTTTTTCAGATTTAGGAATCCAGTCGGTCGCTGGCATGATTTTTTTTTTTTTTTTTGAAAGGCAGAGTGGACAGTGAGAGAGAGAGAGAAAGGTCTTCCTTTGCCGTTGGTTCACCCTCCAATGGCCGCCGCAGCCGGCGCGTTGCAGCCGGCACACCGCGCCGATCTGATGGCAGGAGCCAGGTACTTATCCTGGTCTCCCATGGGGTGCAGGGCCCAAGCACCTGGGCCATCCTCCACTACACTCCCTGGCCACAGCAGAGAGCTGGCCTGGAAGAGGGGCAACCAGGACAGAATCCGGCGCCCTGACTGGGACTAGAAACCGGTGTGCCGGCGCCGCAAGGCGGAGGATTAGCCTAGTGAGCCGCGGCCCCAGCCAGCATGCTTTTTACGTCAGCACACTGAATCTTGGTGACTTTTTCATCATCAAGCTTTTCTTAAACTGGTTAACTATCGCTGCCTCCTTCACTGCTCTATCATCATGGTCCTTCAACTACTCCCCATTGCTACTCTCTGCTGCTGTTTCTACGGTCCTAACTGTGGCCTCTGCTGACTTCCCTGTCTTGTTTTTTTAACCTTCTGCCTGCCGGTAAGTGCCATATTATCCATTCCCCGAGACCAAGTGCTGTCAATGTGTCTCATATTATCTCAGTTGAACAAAGCTGCTACACCCAGACAGTCCCCAGGCTCTACACCAGACATTCACAAGTGTGAGCCAAGTGCTCTTCCTGGATCACAGTCAGGGTCTGGGAGCTCACCTTCCTCCAGAATCGGCTGTGTGTACAGCACAGCTCAAAGGAGAAAGAGTAGATCATAGTGGTTCCTTCCGCAACAAAGCACAAAGAACTGAAGCGGCTGCACAGTTCTGGATGCAAATCTTGTCTCAGTCAGTACCTGAGTGATCTGGACCAACTCACAACTCTTCTAGTGATCAACCTCACAGCAAAAACAGAAAAAAGAAAAATACCGGAGGCTACTGGCAAAGAAAATGAAGCAATGAGCATGCAGCACTTAGCAGTGCCTAGTACACAGCAGGCACCTACAAAACAGTGTGGTAACGGGCGCTCTCTCCACTCTTCCCTGTTTCCACCCAGCATCGTGATGACCACCTGCTCCACCTTCTTAGCCCTGGGGATGATGCCTCTCCTCCTGTACATCTACAGCAGGGGCATCTATGAAGGGGACCTGAAGGACAAGGTGCCCTATGGAGGCATCATGATATCACTGGTCATGATTCTCATTCCTTGCACCATAGGGATCATCCTCAAATCCAAACGGCCACAGTATGTACCGTATGTCATCAAGGTAAGAACCCTGGGGCCTATCTTAGTGAGCAAACTGGGCAGGGAGCAAGAACACCACCACCATCTCAACGTATGGTTGGAGTAAGTTGGAGTAAGTCATTTGCATTTTCTGTGTCCATTTCCTTTCTTTTTTAAAAAGGTCTGCTATTGGTACACCTACTACTTTGTGGGATCATACTGAACAGGAGGGTGCTTTTGAAAAGCTAGAAAAAATTTAAAATGCCAACTGTAGGTATAACCAATATTTTCAGAATAAAAATATTATGCTCCTACTAGATGCTAAGGTCACGCCATGGACTCCCAGCACTCACTTTCCTCTGAGTCAAGAATCTGCACAAAGTGAAAGAGCCCATCCGAGACTAAGACCAACAACAGCGTACAAGGAGGTTTTGACAGAATCAAGGAGAGACCAGTAAGGGTGGGGAGTGTCAGGAGGCTTCTTGGAAGGGAGGGGCCTGAGCTAAACCAGGAACACAGGGTAAGACCCGGTGAGCCTGGGCTGAAGTTCAGAGGACAAGTTCACGGACTAGACAAGAAAAGGAAGAGACCAGGGGTGCAGCAGTGTACAGCTGATGGGAGGCGGGTGAAGAGGTAAGGTCACAGGTGGTGTGGAAGAGCACAAAGCATCATGCCACCGCCTCACTCAGAGAAATCCCAGACCCCTGGCGTGCAGTCTGCTTCCTCCACCAACTTCTCTGCCCTTGGAGCTCAGTCCCTGTCAGCCTCACTGTTCATCCTGGTCCTCAGAACTTTGCACTCGCTGTCATCTCTGTCTCCCAGGATGTTGTCTCCCAGGATGTTTGTCTTCAGCCTGTCCACATGGCATGCTGCTTGCAAGTCCGAGGTTTGCCAACAGTTTAAGATCCGGGACAAAGCAGTTCCACGTTTGCAGCAGTTTCTGTTTCTGTCCTGGCCCAGTCCCAATACCACGGCTACGGTTCCCTTCTCCATCTGTTCCAAGACATGGAAAGGTCACTCCCCCTATCCACAGCGGATCACTCCCACATCAGCCCTGGGTTTTATCTCCCACTCTCCCCACCTTGCTCCTCAGAGACCTCCTTTTATTGACTATGCCCCTCCTGCAGCAGCCTTTCTCCTCTTGCTCTAAAACACCTCTGCACTGTCTCTGCAGATCAGCACTGCTAAGTTCACGTCTCCCCTACCATTAACAAAATAACCAATCACCAGGATTTGTTGTGGGATCCACCTCCCCTTCCTAGGCAGGCTTCAGAGAAACGCCCTTCCCCATCAACCCACTTCCTTTCCAACACCTTTGTACCTCCACCACACTGCCTAACTCCTGAGCGACCCGGCCCTTAACAATCGATCTCAGTTATCTGAGCTGCCCCCTCCTCCACTTTCCCCTCTTGGTGTCCCATTCACGCAGCATCTTAGTCACCCCCTCCCAACTCCAATGGACATTTCTCGACACCTCTTTGACCTTTTACCAGTGTTACATGCTGGACCACTGTCTCCTTCCTAAAAGCTTCTCCTTCAACTTCAGGCTCCCCACCCTCCTACCGCCTCTCCCACTTTTCTCTCTCTTGTGAGTTAATTCTGTCCATTCATTCAGTCCAACCTTTCTGCTTTCCTGGACTTCTCTCACCCACCAGATCCTCCACAAGATCTCATTCACCTCAGGCCTGCGAACACCATCTGCAAGCTGACTTCCCAATGCCTGTATTAACTGCCACATCTCTCTACATGAATACACCACAGGCACTTAAAACCCATTTAAAATTATAATCACCACCTCCCCAGCCTGCTCCTCCCTCCTCCAGTGACCACCTTCGAGAGTGGCATTCTGTACCTGATCACCTGAGCCAGCTCCAGGGTTGCTGTCAAGGTCCCCTCTCCCTCCCCACTCACACCCACCCTGCACTATCTTCATTCAGACCTCCACCTTCTCTTACCAGACAACTCAAACAGCCTGCTAACCTTGTTCTCTGATCCACTTCTACCCTGAGAACAGAGATGTGGAGTACAGTCTACCCTGCCGCTCCACTGGTTCCTTGCTCCCCTCCAGGCTAAACATTAACCACCTCACTGTGGCTGCTCAGGCCTTTCTTTAGTCTGAACTGATCCTCCAGTCACGGCTTTTTAATTTGGGCATGCCCTTCCCTTACCCTAGAACACTCTCCTTCCCAATTCCCACCCCACTAACCACCTTCCCCTGGGCTCACTCCCTTCAGGTCTGAACACAAACAGCACCTTCTCCAGGAAGCCTTCTTTGACCCTGCCAACCAAACCCGGGCAGGACACCGACTCTATTCACTCCTACAGTACACAACATCTACTAACACTTGCAGTTATCACACTGTAAAACACGTGTTTCTATTCCCTACTTGTACCCACGCTGTCCCTTGCTAAACCTGTTAAACCACCACAAGGTCAGCAGCTCTGTTTTATAATACATTTCCAACTGCTATCACTCCAGTGAGGAAGCAAATACAAATAAGTGGGCCAAAACGCACTTTGTTATTACAGCTTCAAGTTCTGTGTTCATCCTTCAACACCCTGTTGCACAAGAAACAGAGCAGGAAGTTGAAAAACGAACAAATGGATTGTGTAGCCTCTGCATATTAATCCTCTTAAGACTTTTCAAATCAAAGCAATCCAACTTTCAATAACTAGCCCACCTCATGGGTCACTGGCATGCTGATAGGTGATACTACCCAGGGCTACTTGTCTCAGCAAGAGGTTGTGAATTTAATTCCTCTAGTAGCACAGTTAAGAATGGGAGGAAACTCTGCAAATCGTCTTTAACTACGAGCAATCATAGGCGCTACAACTTAGTGATTCTTAGATGCTAGATTCTGGGCCATCAACCTCAGGAAAGCTGAGTGATTCACCGAAGTTCAGATACCAGAAACTGGCAGAGCCTGCTGTCACACCTGGACCACAGAATCTGGGCTCATACCCACCACTCTGCAGCCACAGGGTGGGGGACACCAAGAGTGAGCATGAATACCCACACACAGGAGATGGCTTCTGGATTTGTAGGCAACTCCTGCTAACCAATGTCCCATGTATGACCCATCAAACGCAAAAGGTGAAATCCATCCAAAATGCAGGGAAACTAGTTGTCTTTCAATCAAACTTTAAGCACGTGG
This sequence comes from Oryctolagus cuniculus, assembly GCF_964237555.1. Lineage (NCBI taxonomy): Eukaryota > Metazoa > Chordata > Mammalia > Lagomorpha > Leporidae > Oryctolagus > Oryctolagus cuniculus. Next base: position 15,614,736 of record NC_091451.1, on the reverse strand, counting down.
CTTACAGTCACAACTGTAAAAAGTCCTTAGTCCTGGGCTAAGACCACTAATTGGTACAGGTGTTCACATCAGTTACAACACGCATTAAAACAGAAATGCAAACCTGCCCTGCTAAAATTTGAGCAATATAAATGCTAGTGTTCCCAGGACAACACTGTACATGTACTTAATGTCACTGAATTACGCACTTAAAATTCAAATGGCAATTTTTCACTACAAATTTTTAAAATGTTCCCAAAAATATAAAATGTAATAAATTGAGTGAGCTGGAAACTGAACCAACCCATAAACGCATAATAACCATGAAGCTAGCACAGGAACACAGCAGGTTAAGTCACCATTTGCAACACCAGCATCCCATGAGCACCAGGTCGAATCCTGAATGCTCCACTTCCAATCCAGCTCCCTACTAATGCACCTGGGAAGGCAGCAGATGATAGCCCAATTGCTTGGGGCCCTGCCACTCACATTGGCGACCCAGATGGAGTTCCAGGGTACTGGCTTCAGCCTGGCCCAGCCCTGGCTGTTTTATTGATTTGGGGAGTGAACCAATGAATGGAAGGTAGCTTTCATTCTGCCTTTCAAATGAATAAAACCAATCTTTAAAAAAGAAACAATGCAATATTTGCTATACTTCTTCATTCAAGATGAAAAGGACAAGCCCTAAGACAAGCATACATGTTACCAGTTTGGAGTACATCACTTTCTACAATGCCCTTCTGAAAGTGCATGGATGTGCATTTTCAAAGCTAGCATCCTTACGTTATACAGTAACACCTGATACCTAACTTAAATGTTAATGCAACCATGACCTTTTAAAAACTTCAGCTATTTTAGAGGCTGACAAAAATGAGCTACCAACTGCTGGCTCTTTTTCCCAGATGCCCACATTGGTCAGGACTTGGCTAGGCCAGGCCAAGATCTGGAAACTCAATCCAGGTTTGATAGCAGGTACCAAACCACTTAAGCCATCACTGCTGCCTTGCAGGGTGTGTATTAGCAGGAAGCTGGAGTCAGGAGCCAGCACCATTCATCAAACCCAGGCACCCTGGTGTAGGACATGGATGTCTTAACTAGTAGGCCAAATGACCACTCCTCCACACCCACACCCACTGTTCCCAGCATTTACCTGGAATAGAGCAGACCCACATTTCTGCTACTGTTGTTTTCAACTAATTTGAAAGGCAAAGATTAGGAGTGGGGTGGAGAAACAGCATCTTCCCACCACTTGGTTCACTCTGGGATGCTGGCCACAACACTAAGCTAGGTCAGGCCAAAGCCAAGAGCCAGGAATTCAAACCATGTCTCCTAAGGGATGGCAGGGTCCCAAGCACTTGAGCCATCACCTGCTCCTGGTTGTGCATCAGCAGGAAGCCAGAATTAGAAATGTAACCGAGACTCAAGCTAGGCACTGCTGATTGCAGATGTCTAAGTGACATCTCAACTGCTTGTGCCAAATGCCTGCCCAGGCCTTTAAGTTTCTAATAATGCTATTACTACAACACGTTTTTCAAACTCCAGGAACTTTAATATCTGATTTGCAGGTCACTCAGGTAGGCTTGCCACTTTATGACTGCGATCATTTTGGGCCTAAAATTGTATTATCTGGTTGAATCATCCACTTTGCTTACTAGCTTCACTTCAAATGACCCAGAAATTCCCAGAAATTCAATTCATCCTAAAATAAAGTCCTTACCCTAAGATTTTAGACAATATGTGAAGTTCCACTGAGTCGAAATACTTGGAATGACAGCATTGTAGAAATGTGTAGAAAGCCTCCAAAAATGACTATTTACAACCACTTCACGGAGCCTGAGCAGTCTCACTCCTTCCAAACCACAGCACTTCATTGACAACCTGCTATCCAGGCATGAGGCACGTCACACGCACCTGCACTTGACCGAGCTTTCAGTAGTGGCTCCCACGTTCCCTTCCACTTCAGATACCAATGACTTAGTGTGCATCCCACCTCCCAGCCCCAACCCTCTCCCCGCTCTCCCTATCCCCCCTAACCTTTCTGACTGCCCTCTTGTCCTCATGCCCAGGTGGGGATAATCATCACTTTCTCCATCAGCATAGCGGTTGCTGTCCTCTCTGCCATCAATGTGGGCAACAGCATCATGTATGTCATGACACCGTATTTTTTGACCATCTCTGCCCTGATGCCTTTTATTGGCTTCCTGCTGGGCTTCATTCTCTCTGCTCTCTTCCGCCTTAGTGCACGGTAGGTATTACTTTCTAAGTCCCCCCATCCCATCTTTGTGCTATATCCCCTTCAGAGTCTAGACTCCATCTACTGAAGAGCTGGGTTTCTCTCACCTACAGGTGCAGCCGCACCATCAGCATGGAGACCGGATTTCAAAATGTCCAACTCTGTTCTACCATCCTCAATGTGACCTTTGCCCCTGAAGTCATTGGACCGCTTTTCTTCTTTCCTCTCCTCTACATGATTTTCCAGCTCGCAGAAGGGCTTCTCATCATCGCTGTTTTTCGGTGCTATGAGAAAATCAAGCCTTCCGAAGGCAAGTACTCAATCATTCCTTTCCAAGTTCTCTTCCCAGTACGAGACCAGAGACTGACATTTTTTAGCAGTCTTTTTGGATGGGGCTTTCATTCTTAGTAAGTCACTAGTAAACAAGAGAGCAGCAAGAAATACCCAAGCCATCTTCAACAGCCAAAACTATCCCTATCAATTAAAATTCTATTTCTGCCTTCTAGCTCAGAGTCAAACTTCCAATTAGTGGATGGAGTTTGCCTCATAGGTCTGAGGTTACCTGGACCACTTTGTCCAAGTGGAGAGCCCATTTAAAAGGAAACCATGAGCATTAGACAGTTGAGATACTACTTTTGTAAAAACAATTTCTCTTCTACTTGCCAAAGTTCATCAAGATTCTGGGCTTTTGAGGACTAGGATCTTGAGCCCTGAAACCATGGGCATATTAAAGCAATGCAGCTCAATATAACCCAGAATCCAGCGTTTCCTCAACTCTGGCCACACAGTAAATTAAGCATGAGTCTGCTAAACAGTGACTGCTGCGCAGTAAGCTCAATTCTATTTCTGGTTCACTCCTGATTACCACTAGGCTGACACAGACCTTTCCAAAAATGTTCACAGCACTCACCTCAAAAACCTATCAAACCTCAGCCACATCCCGAATTCCCCCCTCAAAGTGCCCTGTAACCCTAATTCTTTTTCTTCAGGAAACTACTTTATAATACATTTCCATAATTTCTAACTCTGGATGGACACCAGCTTGTTCCTAACTGCCTTTCAACTGTCCCTTCTCATGAACTTCAGGGCCTCTTCAACACCTTTCTAGACTCTTATTCCCCTAAGAAAAATACAGAACTTTCCCTAATAAAATCTATTACATTCTATTAACAAATTCATCCTCTCTCACTTTGCAGTAAGTACAATATAATCTTACCTAGTAGCCAAAAGAAATCCATTTTATAAGCTTTGATTCAAAACTACAGAATTTTAGGCAAGAATTTAAGCCCCACAGTTACCAGAATAACTCAAAAGAGATTCAATGTCCAATAAAGTTGCCATCCTTAGGGGAAAAAAGGAGTAGGGTTGTGCACGTGAAGGCGTTCCTCGAAGAACCACCAACCACATTCTCGGGCCTAGAGTGCCCCCCAGGGACAATCTCCCAGATCTTTAGCTCTCAAGACCTAAGGAGAAAAATTTCCTCACGATCCACCTCAGAAGACCCCAGCAGCAATAAGAAGTCACAGCAACCTATCTCTGGAGCTCAGAATCCTGGTTTGTTGTCAGAATAAAGCAGCTGTGCTTTGGGTCCTAGAGATGGAACCCGGAGGGCAGACTCCCTTCTGCAAAGCTGCCCACCCCTTCATGAGCAGGAAACTGCACGGGAAGACGTGTTGGGGATGGCTGGACACTGCTTGGCTAGACACCTCCCCAAGCTCTTTCCTTCCTGGTGCCCTCCGTACCACCCCCAGAATGCAAGCCATCCTTCCTTACACTAATCTGTCTCCCCTACTTTCTTATTGTACTTAAAAATTGGTGGGGGAATATCTAAGACTCATTATTCTGCTAATTTATTTCTTATTTCTAGTACTAACAGCTTGAGTGAATCATAGGCGGGGTAAGAGATAGAACTATACATATGGCACTGCAGCAGTAAGTGGGTATTCTTTTATTCTTCATATGGAATTTTCTATTCAATGTTATTCTCCCCGCCTTTAATCCTTTTTAACTTTTCAGACAAAACAAAAATAATCTACAAAGCTGCCACAACTGAAGAAATTCCAGGAAATCTGGGAAATGGCACCACCAAAGGAGAGGAGTGCTCCCCGGGCACAGCCTAGTCTTTCCCCTGGTGGCCTGGACTCTGGTCAGACTGCAATTCAGAAAAACGCGGTGGTTAAATGCAGAGCAAAAACAAAAGGAACAGCTGTCTTGTCAGTTTTTCCCAGCACTCCAGTGTATGGCACCAATCAAGCCTTACCCTGGAGGACAATCTCCCCTCAAAGCATCACCTATCCCCCCACCACAGGTAGATCCTAATACTTATTAAAAATGACTTGCTCTGTGACTGCAAACTCTATGAAGGCAGAGACCCAATTTGTCTTTTGCCTCTGAATCTCCAGAACCACTCAGTCATTTAGTTACTGAACTGACAAATGGGTGATTTATCCATTAATCAAACACCCAAATCATATTCCAAGATCTGCGAACCAAAAGAAAAACAAATGCTCAAGAATACTGCAGTTCTTCCTAACCTGAAAGACTCCATTCCTTCCCCCGTGACACTGAAACTAAAGTTTCTAAGAACCTCATCAAGTGACAAGTAGGCAAAAGTGAGCACGAAACACAAAAGCGGGCGCCAGCACTGTGGCGTAACAGGTAAAGCCGTCACCTCCAGTGCGGACATCCCATAAGCGAACCGGTTCGAATCCCAGCTTCTCCACTTCCGATCCAGCTCTCTGCTACAGCCTGGGAAAGCAGTGGAAGATGGCCCAACTCCTGGGGTCCCCACAACCCATGTAGGTTCCTGGCTTCAGATCTGCACAGCTCCGGCCGTTGTGGCCATCTGGAGAGTGAACCAGCCGATAGAAGACCTCTTTCTCAGCCGGCACCGTGGCTCACTAGGCTAATCCTCCGCCTAGCGGCGCCGGCACACCAAGTTCTAGTCCCAGTTGGGGCGCCGGATTCTGTCCCGGTTGCCCCCCTTCCAGGCCAGCCCTCTGCTGTGGCCAGGGAGTGCAGTGGAGGATGGCCCAGGTGCTTGGGCCCTGCACCCCATGGGAGACCAGGAAAAGCACCTGGCTCCTGGCTCCTGCCATCGGATCAGCGCGGTGCGCCGGCCGCAGCGCGCCGGCCGCGGCGGCCATTGGAGGGTGAACCAACGGCAAAAGGAAGACCTCTCTCTCTCTCTCTCTCACTGTCCACTCTGCCTGTCAAAAAAATAAATAAAAAAAAAAAAAGAAGACCTCTTTCTCTGCCTCTCTGCAACTTTGCCTTTCAAATAAATAAATGTCTTTTAAATATTTTTTAAAATACCACAAGAGCAATTGCACAAAAACTAAATACAGCTTCTCACAGCCATAATGTGATGAAAAGAATTTTAGAAAATACAATCCCACAAGTAGGGTAGAGAATATTCTAACAAGGAGAACCAGGGAACAGGGTTTTATTTCATTAACATATCATCACTCATCAGTGGCTTCTCATGCACCACACCCAAAAACTTTGGAGGTACTGTTAACTTTTACCAAAAGAATTACTTCCAATCAAAAAACTTTCAGCTGGAAGTCTCAAATTTCAAATTTTCTCTAAGCAAATTTTAACATTTTGCTTATTGCTTGTATGTAAACAACATAAATGGCTATTGAGTATTAACACTTGCAAGAGTTGACCATACCTAATTACTTAGAGATTTCCTATAGCTAGTTATCAGGTACAAATGAAACCTACAGTAACTTCAAGTGAACCAATTTGGCAAAAATGCAGGTCTAATAAGCAGTCTCAACACCCAGAGAAATTACCAGCTTAGGTCATTCACATCCTGTTAGCAACAGAGATAAACTATCATTTTCTAAGATTATGTTCACATTTGCCTATTCAAATTTTCTCAATCACCTGCTGTTAAGACTTGGTTACCTAGATCAAAAACCAGATCTGTTCAAGAAAAGAAGGGGGTTAGACTGTCCTTAAATTGTCCTTAGTGGAAACTAGGATGAAACTAGATGAAAAAGGATCTAAGTAAAACAAAGGTTACACCACACTCTACAAAGGTTGGTCCTAAAACATTTAGGATATATTTACACTCCTTTTTAGTTCAAACTAAATTTTTTGAACTCAGTTTCTTAGCCTCTGGTATTTTTTGGTGGGGAGGGGGCTGGAATAAAAACAGTAACCACTGCATGGCCCAAGTATACAATACTGAGTATTACCACTTGGGAAGGTGAGGACTTTGCTTTTTGCAATCAAGGTCTCTTGTACAACCTCTGAGGATTACAAAAGAAAAATGGTTAAGTTTTGCCATAGATATAAACCCAATTCCCTCAAATTAACAAGTATGCCACCAACTTCTAGCTTCAGCCTATTGAAACAATCATTTAAGCTCTAGTCTTGGCCTTTACACAAGGATACAGATTTCCACTCCGCAACCCCCACATTTTATAGAAAGTTCTTCTGCCTCCCTCAATATCCCTCAAATGCTGCAACAATAAGTGTGTGGTTCTGGGCTCCTGGATCGAGACACAATCTGGATTCACTACCGTTTCACTGTTCTTGGAAAAGTCCCCAAATTTTCTCATGTAATTTTGAAGACTGAAGAAACACACAAGATAAGGCACTTAAAATAGTTCCTTATAATTCCTATTAAATAGATGCTATTTGTTGTCAAATACTTCTGTAGCACAATACCCAAACAGAAGACTAAAATCTAACCATTCTTCAAGATTTCTTTTTTTTTTTTTTTTTTTTGACAGGCAGAGTGGACAGTGAGAGAGAGACAGAGAGAAAGGTCTTCCTTTTGCCGTTGGTTCACCCTCCAATGGCCGCCGCTGCAGCCGGCGCACCGCGCTGATCCGATGGCAGGAGCCAGGAGCCAGGTGCTTCTCCTGGTCTCCCATGGGGTGCAGGGCCCAAGCACCTGGGCCATCCTCCACTGCACTCCCTGGCCACAGCAGAGGGCTGGCCTGGAAGGGGGGCAACCGGGACAGAATCCGGCGCCCCGACCGGGACTAGAACCCGGTGTGCCGGCGCCGCAAGGTGGAGGATTAGCCTATTGAGCCACGGCGCCGGCACCATTCTTCAAGATTTCTAAGAACCATAAAGTTCTTACTGGGTAGGATCTGAATGTTCAAGTACAGGGCTTAAAGGGAGTTTTCACTCATTTTCACCAGAACACACGTTCTAACACACGTCTCAGGACTAAAAGAAGCTGCAGGTTAGAGTGCCTTAAGCATTTATGTTTACGGTTAAAAAGCTACATATCTGTGAGGATTAAAACTGGACCATTAAACCTTCAAAGTAGACAAGGAACACGTTAAATACTGTCATTTGCTACCTGAACATACTGATGCTAATATAATAAAGTGATAAAGGGAAAACATGGGGGAGAGGAACATAGGAGGAAACTCTAAACACCACTCAGTCATCGATTCTGAACAGTTTACTAACTTCTCTGAGCATCTTTTCACTAGTCTGGAATGTCCTAAAACATACTGTATGAAGACAGGAGTGGGAGGAGTATATAGCAGGGGACTTCTTCAGACAAGGACAAAAAGCAGTTTTGTAGTATTTTATTATCAATAACAAACAGCTGCTTTTAATTTGTCTGTCCTGCAGCTGTTAAAGGGTGGGTAGGAGGATACCCGTAACCCTAACAAGGAAAACTCAAATTAAGCCTTTATGTACAAGCAAATTCAGAGCTCTTTTAAATGGCCAAAGCTGTTAATTAGTTTAATTGAGGCATTAAACTAATTTTGAATTAAGATACTTGAACAACCAGGAACTAAAATGTTCAAATTTTTTTCTAGTACAAAAAAATTAAATTTGCTTTAGTTATAAAAGAGCTCTGTCAATATACACAAACTATATACTTCAGACATTCACAAAAAATGTGAGCAGAAGGCTTATCAAAAGACATTTAATACAATTAGTTTTCAACAACCCCTTGGTGGTCCACATCTACAAAGATATCCAGCCCAACCCCACCCCCCTCCAAACCCCACCCCCACAGAAAAGCACATACTTACCAGAATTTTTAGCAAGTATGGTTTGGGAATTTGTTTTTTGTTTTTTGTTTTTTTAAAAAAAGGCCCCCTGGGCAAGTTATTTACAGTTTAATTGCCACTGTCAACTGATCTGGACCTGGACCTGGACCTGGACCTGGACCTGGACCTGGATCTCTGGCGATCCACAGATGCTGGAGACTTAGATCTACTTGAAGAACCACGTTTCTGGCTCTTCTCAGGCGCAGGAGACCTACTAACAGAACGAGATTTGCTTCGGCTCCGGCTCCTGCTTCTTGAACGGCTGTAAGACTTGCGACTACGGGAACGAGACCGGCTACGAGACCTAGAGGAACTCCTGGTCCGGGATCGAGACCTGCTTCTTGACCTACTATGAGAAAAGAAGGGGGGGAGGGTCAGCCCATGTGATAAGCCCCACAAACCCATTAAAAAGCCCCTGTGATTTGGAATTATTAAAAATACCTGTGTCTTTTGCTGCCTTCGATTAATTTTATTTTTCTCCCATTTATTTCCTTTCCAGAAAGTTTTTCAATAGCATTCTTTAAATCACCATAAGAGGCAAACTCAACCACCCTAAAATGATGGGAGGAAAAAAAACCATTTTCAGAATATATACACCCCATTATCTTGCAAACGGTGTAGATGAGCAGTTCCTCTGTTTTGCTCTTGCTGCATCAAGCCTTATTTCTGACAGACAACACTCCTTAGAGTCAACTCTTGGCACTGCTGACATTTTGGCCAGGTAATTCTTTATTGTGGATTAACTATCCTGTATATTGTGGGGTGCTGTAACAGCATGCCTGGCTTCTACCTGCTACATGCCAGCAGCACGCCCAACCAGTTTTTACAAGCAAATTTATCTCCAGGCACTGCCTCGTGTCCCCTGTGCAGCCACATTTGTCTCCAGTGGAGAACCACTACATTCCAGTACATCCAAATCGTAAGTCTTATCTATGGAAAAAAAGTTAGGGTATTTAAAGGCTTTCACAATCTCCAATATACACTCACCCTTCATTTAATTTAGGTCGATGTGCATCCGCAAAGGTTACTTCCCCAGCTTGCCTCATGAAATCTTTGAGATCCTTAACACAAGATAATTGTGTTATGCGGAGAAGAGGAAAGGTGACACACAAACAAGCACATGGTATAAAAACAAGACTACTGAAAGAGAAGATGTTAGATATACAAACATGGCATTTACCACACTTGTATTCTATCAGAATTCAAAAAGTATCTATCAGGGCACGAAATAAGCAAATAGCATATTGCTTTTAAGCAAAATGCTAAAGGAAATTCAGATTTTAACATTAAAGTAGTATTAGTCTATACTGAGTTCAGTACAAAGGGGAAAAAAACAAACAAAAAAACAAAAAAACAAAAAGAAACAATACAAATTTTAAAGTAAAGACTAAAGTAGAAGATTTATATTAAAAAAAAAAAAAAACAGAACATTTACAAGACACCAGTTATTTTGTGCCCCATATGCCATTAAAAAAGTTTACTTTACCTTTATTAATATTTCCCTAGGCTAGTCAAGCAGCAAACCATTTATCGGTCGGAGAAACCTTCATGACATAGGCCCGACTGGCTCTTCGCCACCCACTTGAAGGATACTACCCAATCGCTGGAAGCCTTTAATCGCACAGCCCCTCCCTATCAGCGGACTACTGGCGATGCAGACATGTTCTACTCTTGAGCAGTTACCAAGGACCACTGCACTGCGATCAGGACGCCAACGAACACCTAATTGCGTATCTTTCAACTCTTTTCGACCAGGACCTCTTATTCGGAAGCGTTACAGGAAGACAGCTTTCAACTTAGGGATCAGATCACGTTATCAACGCTCTGGGATCGCTGCAACCTGGCACTTCAAGGAAGTGCACCGATTACGTCTAGACCGGCAAACACAGATCTAGAGGTGGCCAATTGATCACTGTAGGAGCTGACTGGCAAAGTCAACCAGGCCCAACCAAGAGTGACCAAGACAACGATTAGGATAACCCACAGGCACTCCTCGTCATAAGGCCAACGACACAGATAGGCTGGCAAATAAAGGGTTTAATATTTGGTTAAAATTGATTTTTCAAAACAAGAAAAATATCCTCAAAACATTTACATTTGATTAGTTAATAATAAAATATCCCCCAATTACAATTAATTAATTTAACTTTACAATTACAATTCCATTAAAATAAATTAATTAAAGATAAAATTACTTTTAATTTTAAAACATTAATAAAACATTAGCTACCCATTAATATTTCTTTTAAAAAAATCCACATCAAAATAACGCAAAAACCGTATTTCAACAAACCTGCCAGCTGACTCTTGAGGATAAATTCTCAACTATAAGTCGATTTTCTGTTCTTACAGGTGGAGCATTTCTGAGGAAGAAAATGAGTATTCACAATGGAAGCAATGCAGTGCCGAGCGCACTTCTAGTGTTCAACCCTGGACAAGCTCAAACACTCAGCCGTGACAAGTCACCAGGTGACTTCCATCAACACTTTCTGTGTTATTCTGTGACTCATTACAGACTCACCAGGACCAGTGAGCTAACACAGGAACACACCAGACTCAAGTCCCAGCATCATTTACTGTTAATGGTTCCTCAGGCTTAAACCAAGTCCCGGTAGCCAGAATCAGCAGCAGTCCTCCGCCCATCACATACCGTCTATCATTTCGAGGTCTGCGACTACTAAATCGGTCAGAATATCGTCCTCTACCTCTTCCACCTCGAGACCGAGCCCGAGCGTGTTCAATAGTTACCCTACAGAAACAAGAACGAGCCCGCGTTATACACTCAAGCTGTACGGGAGCGAGCCCTGTTTAAGATAACATCCCGGCCGCCTTGGTCTGCTCCATTTTGCACTAAGAACCTCTCACCTTTCACTGCAAAGTTCTTTTCCATCAAGTTCATATACGGCATCATCTGCATCCCTGGGATCCTCGAATTCCTACAATAAAGTGTAAGACGCTTAGCGCGGCTGCATGTGTGGACACAACATACAAACACTAAAAGCAGGGCAGGGGAGGGGAGGCAGAGCATCAAGACATGACCACGCAGATAAACCTCATCAAGAGGGTGACTCGGCTGGGGATCCCAGTCAGCCAGCGGGTTCTTTAAGACAATTCGCTAACTTTTATGCTGCAGACACAATATTCTACCTGGACACGGTACTGCTCACCCAAAGCTTTACCCACTCAACAACCCTTGTTCTGAATACTCACCACGAAACCAAAACCCCTTTTCAGATCAATATCCCTTATCCGTCCGTAGCCCTTGAAGAACCTCTCCACGTCTTTCTCCCTGGCCGCCGGATTTAGCCTCCCGATGAACACTCGACAGCCGCTCATGGTGTCCGGCTAGCGCTTCCTGCCAGAGAATCAATCAATCGAGACAATACCAATGAAGGGCGCAGAGGAATGCCGGAAGAAGCCACCGAACGCATCACACGTAGCTTAAAACTTTTACCCGGCAGGGTGACAACACGGCCGCCTCCCAACGCGACCCCCCGGCTCTCCCCCTACCCCCGGGGCCCCGGACCGCAGCAACCGCAACGCCCACTGCCACCTCTCGCACTGCGCAGCCGCGCCGCCGCGCGACGCCCCGGCCCCCTCCCTTCTGCCGCAGTTAGGAAAGGCCGAGAACCGCAGGCGGAGCCGACCCCGCCCTCCGCGAGACCAGCCCAATGGCAGAGGCCCGGCGCGTCACAGGGGGCGGGAACCTGCGTCTCGCGAGACCGCGGCCGCGCCTGCGCACACAACGAAGGGCGGGCACTCGGCGGCCCCAAGATGGCGGCCGCGGAGTCAGCGCCGGGCAGAGTAGCGCGAGCCAAATTCTCCCTCTCCCTCCCCGGTGCCACCATTCCGGACTCATTCTGCCCGCCCGCAGGTGGCCCCCGCGCCACACCCTGAGCAAAAGTCAGAGCCGCCTAGGCCCACGACTCGGGGCGGCTGGATAACGAAGCCGCAAGAGTGGCAGGGAGGGGCGCGCAACCCCTGTGTACAAACGACCGCAAACATGACCACCCCTCCACCTTCACTACCCCTCAAGCAACACCAAAAGGGAGACGTGCCCCAGCGCCCACCTCGAGTCAACTGCGTTCATTAGACGCCGTCCTCCGCAAAGAGAGCAGCCCCGACCACTCGCGACCTGAGGGGCCATGGAGAAGCCTCGATCCGAGAAGCCTTGCCCTCAAAGTGAGCCACTCACCTACCGGACAGGATCTTTGGCAGCTGAGACCCAGAGAGGTCCGTAGTCTGCGACGGAGTCGTCAACCTCCCTGCAGACCAGAACTTAACTCGTCTACGCCTCTCGACAACTGACGCACTTAGTAGCGCTGGCGTTCCACAAAATGGAGGGCGCGTCCCTACGTCACTTCCGGGACCGCCCATGGGGCTGTGGTGCACACCCTGTTGGGTCCAGCGCCGGAAGCTTCCGCAGGGCAAGGGTCTTCCTACCGCGACCCCTAGAGCGACCCTCAGACTGCGGTGGGTGGGGTCGGGGGCGGAACGGCAGGTGCTTCGGAGCGGTAGCCGTTGGAGACGTTTGCTTCTCCTGAGGCGTGGAGTTCGGATCATTTACATCGTTCCCATAAAAGTCTCTTAAAGCAAATTGGACCCTTTTCTGTATCCGGAATTTTCCTCGGGTACCCAGAAGATTACGAGTGATTGAAACTCGGGCTCTGTAAAAAGACCTGGCTGCCCTGACTCCGTGCTGCGCGCTTCATGTGGTTTCACTCAAGGCCAGGGCGCTCCTTGATGCTCAAGTCAATCGCCATGGACATATGGTAGTGAGAAGACCTAAGGAACAGAATAATTTTTTTTAATGGAAGGTTTTTTGAGTCATGAAATCTTAAAATGGAGACTATAGCGTGAAGGCCCTCTTGAATTGAAACCGGAATATGGTTTTCTGCCTTGCCACCACTCTGCAACTGAGCTGGCTTGAAGAGGTTTCCAGCTGCCTTAAGTCCAAATGGGATTTGGTTAATCCGCCCTGTTCAGGTTTCTGTAATGAAACACATGAAAGCCTACAATTCTTCAGCGACACAATTTGTGTTGTGCTGTTAAAGTGGGTGTGCAACAGGGCAAATACGTGGGTATTTGAACTCCAGTGTTTTCTCAATAAGGTTGCCAGGCCTAGAATCTTAGGTGTAAAGAGAACTCTTCTTTAATGCTTTTAGGTGGAAACCAAGGCACTCCATTTCTGAGCAGGCCCAGCATCTAGCGTTACATGCTTGGAACTAGAATTACACAGACAGAAAATAGTTCAAGCAGAAGAGCAGCTAGCCTTACCCGTGACCTCTGGAATGGGGCCCTCAGGAAGTCTGGATGAGAGCATGGAGAGTTTGTATGGGGCCAGCTCTTCCATTCACACAGTTTTAAATGCAAATAGCCCCAGTGGGGGCAAACAGTGTTATGAAGTTACCTATGGTGTGGGGAATTAGGATGGATTTTAAAGATGGTAAGTATTTGTTGAAACTTTATCTTTCCCTGTTGGCTCAATACACTCATTGGCATTTTAAAGTGTATCTCTTGCCCATGGGGCTGGTGTTGCTCCACAGTAAGTTAAGCCAATGCCTGTGATGTCCGCATCCCGTATGATCACCAGTTCTAGTCCTAGCTGCTCCATTTCCAATCCAGCTCCCTGCTAAAGCAACTGAGAAAGCCGCAGATGGTGGCCACTCTAGTCGGAGACCAGGATGCAATTCTAGACTCCTGGCTTCCACATGGCCCAGCTCTGGCTGTTGCAGGCATTTGTGGAATGAACCAGCAAATAGAAGATGGGTCTCTCCCTCTCATTCTCGCCCTCCTTCTCTCTAAGTCTTCCTTTCAAATAAATCTTCAAAACAAAACAAAAATATGTGCTCTTATTGGATTTGCATGGTTTCTACATAGTTAAAAATGAGATCTTTCAATTATTTTCTACATTTTGTAGTGGAAGCAACTGCTTATCATTACACTCACTATATTTTTGCTGTGATCAGCAAAATGTGAAAAAGATTTCTTGAAGTAGAAGAACAAGAAAGATGATGCTGTATGTTACCAAAAAAAAAGTTGCTGCCTTCAGCCTACAGTGGTGTGATTTTCTTCAGGACTAATTTTTTATAAGCGTTTCTCACTTGAGTTATTTACTGTTAAAAAATTTTTGAGTTCCACAAAAGCAATTTTTCCATGATACTGCCTAGTGATGCAATTTTAAAACACTTGCCTTCTGCAACGTCTGTTTTTTCCATGACTACCTAATGCCATGTCCCCCTCCTGGAGTGTTTCTTCCCACTTTCTCCAATAAAAATTGTCTTCTGTCAGCAGAATTACTCTGCCTCTTATGTGATCCTACAATATTTTGTTCGTTCTCATCATTCCTTATTACTGTCATATCAAAGATACATCATATTTGTCTTTTCCAGAAATGCCAAACACAGAAAATTTTTTATAGACCTGGATTTGTTTGACTATTTTTTTCCACAGATCATCCTGTTCCTACATTAATGTTTCAGGAAAATGACTTGACATTCTTTTCCTGAGACGTCCAAGTGAATAGCAAATCTTTTAAGTAAAGGAAAAGAAGATGCAGAGAAATCACAAATTAAAATAAACACAGGGGCCAGCGCTATGGCGCAGCGGGTTAACCCCCTGGCCTGAAGCGCTGGCATCCCATATGGGTGCCGGTTTAAGACCCGGCTGCTCTGCTTCTCATCCAGCTCTCTGCTGTGGCCTGGGAAAGCAGTAGAAGATGGCCCAGCCCTTGGACCCCCGCACCCACTTGGGAGACCTGCAAGAAGCTCCTGGCTTCAGATTGGTGCAGCTCCAGCTGTTGTGGCTAATTGGGGAGTGAACCATCAGATGGAAGACCTCTCTCTCTGCCTCTTCTCTCTCTGTGTAACTCTTTCGAATAAATAAATAAATCTTTTTAAAAAAATAAACACAAAGTTGATTGGCCATCTCTGTTGGGAACGTCCAGCATAACTGTGATGTGTTTCATTCGTTACAATTCTGATTTCCTCTAGTTAGCAAATTACGGCCTATGGGTCTCAAACACTCAAGTGTGTTTTTCTAGCCTGAGAATGAGGAAGAACAAAAGAAGAGGCCGGCGCCGTGGCTCAATAGGCTAATCCTCCACCTTGCGGCGCCGGCACACCGGGTTCTAGTCCCGGTTGGGGCGCCAGATTCTGTCCCGGTTGCCCCTCTTCCAGGCCAGCTCTCTGCTATGGCCAGGGAGTGCAGTGGAGGATGGCCCAGGTGCTTGGGCCCTGCACCCCATGGGAGACCAGGAAAAAGCACCTGGATCCTGGCTCCTGCCATCGGATCAGTGCGGTGCGCCGGCCGCAGCGGCGGCCATTGGAGAGTGAACCAACGGCAAAGGAAGACCTTTCTCTCTCTGTCTCTCTCTCTCACTGTCCACTCTGCCTGTCAAAAATAATAATAATAATAAAAAAAGAACAAAAGAAGAAAAGTGACACATGCAAATTATATGAAATTCAAGGATCAGTATCCATAAATAAAGTTTTTGGGTAAGAAACCCACTTCTATTTATTTACTTATTATCTATGTCTATTGTGCTGTATACAAAGGAAGGGCTGAATAGTTTTTGTTTTGTTTTTTTTTTTTAAGATTTATTTATTTGAAAGGCAGAATTAGAGAGCAAGGTCTTCCATCTGCTGGTTCATTCCCCAAATGGCTGCAACAGCAAGAGCTGGGCCCGATCTGAAACCAGGAGTCTCCCACGCAGGTGCAGGGGCCAAGGACTTGGGCCATCTTCCACTGCTTTCCCAGACCATAGCAGAGAGCTGGATCAAAAGTAGAGCAGCAAGTCTCAAACCAGCGACTATATGGAATGCCAGCACTACAGGCAGCGGCTTTACTCACTACACCACAACAACGGCCCTGGGCTGAATAATTTCAATAGGGATTACAAGGCCTGCAAAGGTTAAAATACACAAGTATTCACTATGCTGACCCCTGAACCGACTGCTAAACAGCTCTGTGAATGCTCTACCCAACTCCCTTTGTCAGATAATAAAATTATAGACAAGGAAGTAGGGTTTGATATTTGTTTATAAATAAAATTGACCAATTATAAAAGGAAATACATATTCATGACAGGGAAAATATTTGACAGGAAAAGAGAAAAAAGTTGTATCTCATCAAGTCAACTGCTGATCATACTTTGCTGTATTGTGTTCCTTTTAGGGAGTCATTGTCTTCCTTGTTCATGTTTCTTATATTTCTACATTTATTTTTAGGCATTTGTGGAAACACTTGGCTTTCTCCTCCAGTGGCTTTTATCTTGCAATGTGCCTCTGTGGCTTAGTGGAATGTCTGCTCCTTCAGTGGCTATCCAGAGGCATGCGCTGGGTGGGGCCAGGGAGCTCCAATCAGTGCTCAAGGGTGTGCCAAGGGTCTAGGTTAACACCCTGGTAGAGCTCTTCTATTTTATTTATTTATTTATTTACTTATTTTTTGACAGGCAGAGTTAGACAGTGAGAGAGAGAGACAGAGAGAAAGGTCTTCCTTCCGTTGGTTCACCGCACCCCCCCATATGGCCGCTGTGGCTGGCGCTGGCACACTGCGTTGATCCGAAGCCAGGAGCCAGGTGCTTCCTCCTCCCATATGGGTGCAGGGGCCCAAGGACTTGGGTCATCTTTTATTGCTTTCCCAGGCCATAACAGAGAGCTGGATCTAAAGTGGAGCAGCCAGGACTCAAACCAGTGCCCACATGGAATGCTGGTGCTGTAGGCCAGGCTTTCACCCACTGTGCCACAGCGCCGGCCCGAGCTCCTCTAATTTAGCAGTGGGGAGGTTATGATCTTGTTTGCTGGCGTGATCACAGCCTCAACTCCTCTCTGGCCAGGGTGAGCCTATAGTGGCTGTGTAACCCATCCACACTGGCACATGAACCACACAAAGGATTTGTGTGAGTATGGAACCCCCTGCAATGACCCATCCCAGGCACTCAGAGAACGTTGGCCCTCTGAAGCCAGACACTGATTTCCCAGGGACCCAGCTACACCCCATGCCCTATAGTGCAGTCACAGAGTTCCCACAGTTATAGTGTGCATGGCTCCGTCAGACACAGGGAGCAGAGGGTCTACCCTCCAGCCTGACTCAAAGTCAGTGGGGACCGCAGATTTATCCCTCTGATATGCAGTGCAAGCCGCTGCAGCCTCCACTCATGTTCAGAAGGTGGTGCTTCCTCCCTGCTCGTTGCTGGGCACCCTTGTGGGGTATGGGAAGAAGACGATGCGCTCTCCCATCATGGGGTTAGGTGAGCACCCTGTCCCTGCACTAGCGCTCCAGGCCAGACTCCAAGTCAGTGTGGTCCACAAGGTTCTCCCTCAGGTAATATCACCAGCCATCTCTCATCTCCTTCCAAGAAGATGGTGTCTCCTCCAGCCCCCTGCAGGCGTTAGCGGTGGTGTTCATACTGTCCACTCTGCTCCATGACGTCTCTCTTCTTTCTGTGAAATTTCCACTGCGAGTGTCTCTCCAACTCTCCCCTGGGAAAGCAGTTACTCTCATTTTCTTCTGTTACCCACTCATGGTCAAACTCAGCACATCTTTTCCCTATCCAGCCACCTTGGATCTCCGCCTGAAGAAATCTTGACGACAAATTATAACAACGGGTGATCCACTTGACACAATGGGTAAAGGAGAGATAAAAATCAAATTTCGGCTGGCGCCGTGGCTCACTAGGCTAATCCTCCACCTTGCGGCGCCGGCACACCAGGTTCTAGTCCCGGTCAGGGCGCTGGATCCTGTCCTGGTTGCCCCTCTTCCAGGCCAGCTCTCTGCTGTGGCCCGGGAGTGCAGTGGAGGATAGCCCAAGTGCTTGGACCCTGCACCCGCATGGGAGACCAGGATAAGCACCTGGCTCCTGCCTTCGGATCAGCGCAGTGCGCCGGCTGCAGCGCGCTGGCCGCGGCGGCCATTGGAGGGTGAACCAACGGCAAAAGGAAGACCTTTCTCTCTGTCTCTCTCTCTCACTGTCCACTCTGCCTGTAAAAAGGAAAAAAAAAAAAAGAAAAATCAAATTTCATCTCCGACTAGTATGGATGCAACAGAGAATACAGGGAAGGGAATGGGGAGTAGAAAACAGAGGTGTAACGCCCATGAGTTCCTAAGGTTCATGGATTTGGAAGCTGAGGACCTGGATGTCCTGGGAGGAGGACCCTTCAGGCACCAGAGTGCATGTGACTGAAGTGTAGTCACAGATAACGAACGAGAGCAGTGTCTAAAGCCAAGTTCAGAGGAGTCCCCACATGTGACAGTTGAGACTATGGAAACAGAGAAAGCACCTTGGTTTTTATTGAGCAAAAGATGTGGAGGCAGCATTCTGTGAATAGATTAAGAATGTGCTTGCCCTGGAAGGAGCCTTTCAATGACCAGTGGAGAAAGGGCCACGGGGCTCAGGAGAACACAAGTGTGGACACTATAGGGGTGACAGTGCAGGGGGACTGGCTGGCCGGAGGCTCCCACAGAGGGCTACAACCAAGGATTATAGGATCCTGATCCTCTCACTTAGAACTCAGACAGTGGAGCCAGTGCTATGGCGTAGCAGGTAAAGCTGCTGCCTGCAGTGCCGGCATCCCATATGGGTGCCAGTTCAAGTCCCGGCTGCTCCACTTCCTATCCAGCTCTCTGCTGTGGCTTGGGAAAGCAGTGGAAGATGGCCCAGGTTCTTGGGCTCCTGCACTGACATGGGAGACCCAGAAGAAGCTCCTGGCTCCTGGCTTCGGATTGGTGCAGCTGCGGCCATTGCAGCCAATTGAGGAGTGAACCATTAGATGGAATACCTATCTCTCTCTCTCTCTGCCTCTGCGTCTGCCTCTCCTCTCCTTTAAATCTAAAAAAAAAAAAAAAAAAAAAAAAAAAAACCCAGACAGAACCCTGCCACATTTGGTTTATGCCTACTTTTCATTTGGTGCTTATGTGTAATAAATATGTCGATGTGGCTCATACACTGTGGATTAGTCCACCAATAGCACATTCTTGCTTCATTGAATTTTTTAAAGTGATGTTGAACATTATTTTGCATGCCATTTTTTTTAAAGATTTATTTATTTATTTGAAAGTCAGAGTTACACACAGAGAAGGAGAGGCAGAGAGAAAGAGAGAGGTCTTCCATCCGCTGATTCACTCCCTAGTTGGCTGCAACACCCAGAGCTACACCAATCCAAAACCAGGAGCCAGGAGCTTCTTCGGGGTCTTCCACATGGGTGCAGGGGCCCAAGGATTTGAGCCTTCTTCTACTACTTTCCCAGGCCACATCAGAGAGCTGGATTGGATGTGGAGCAGCCAGGACTCAAACTATATAGGACTCAAACCATACGGGACACCGGCACCACAAGCGGTGGCTTTATCGTTATGACACAGCATCTGACTGACTTTGATTGTTATTCTGGCAGTATTAGGAGGTGGGGCCTTTAAGAGGTGATTAGGCCCGCAGGGCTCGGCCTCATGAATGACTCAATGACGTTTATCGCTGGAGTTACTGCAACAGGGCTTGTTGTAAAAGCTGCCCCCTCCTGCTCCTTCAGCCTCTCAGGTGTGGGCACCCCCTCACACGGGGCCAGCATCTGAATATGAGACTTGCCAGCCTTCAGGACTGTAAGAAATTGTTTTCTTTATGTAGTATTCTGGTTTTTTTTTTTTTAATTTTATTTATTTATTTGACAGGTAGAGTTGCAGACAGTGGGAGAGAGAGACAGAGAGAAAGGTCTTCCTTCCGTTGGTTCACTCCCCAAATGGCCGCAATGGCTGGAGCTGTGCCGATCCAAAGCCAGGAGCCAGGTGCTTCCTCCTGGTCTCCTATGCAGGTGCAGGGCCCAAACACTTGGGCCATCTTCCACTGCCTTCCTGGGCCACAGCAGAGAGCTGGCCTGGAAGAGGGGCAACCGGGACTAGAACCAGCGGTCATGTGGGATGCCAGCGCTGCAGGCGGAGGATTAACCTAGTGCGCCACAGCAATGGCTCCTATAGTATTCTGTTAGTTGCAGCTGACAACAGACTAAGACAGCACCCACAGATGCCCTGGGGCCAGTGCCCTCTGGATTGTTTGGAACTGGGCTGTTCAAACCTCTTGGATCTTGTGATAATCCTCCTGTCCCTTCCACTCATTTCCTCTTTTTCCTTAGCTCAGGTTGACTTCTGTTGCTTGGGAGCAAAATAACTTCACACACAACATGACCCAGTGTATCATTAGGGTCTCAGAAGTGTCTCACAAGGAGCTGGCGTTGTAGTGCCTCGGGTTAAGCTGCCACCTGCAACACCGGCATCCCAAATGGACACGAGTTCGAGTCTCAGCTGCTCCTCTTCTGATCCAGCTTGCTGCTAATGCTCCTGGGAAAGCAGAGGAAGATGGCCCAAGTAGTTGGGCCCCTGTACCCATGTGGGAGACCTAGAAGAAGCTCCTGGCGTTTGACTTCAGCCTGTCCCAGCCCTGGTTGTTTTGGCCATCTTTAGGGAGTAAACCAGCGGATGGAAGTTATCTCTCTCTGTGTCTCTCCCTCTGCTCTGTAATTCTGACTTTCAAATGAATAAATCTTAAAAAAATAAATGGGAAAACCACTGGAAGGCTTAGGCAGTGTCTGGCCCTCAGTCAGAGCCTCCTGTTTGCCACTAATTAAAAAAAAAAAAAATGGACTAGCGCTGTGACATAGCAGGTAAAGCCACTGCCTGCAGTGCTGCCATCCCATGTGGGCCCCAGTTTGAGTCCTGACTGCTCCACTTCCAATCCACCTCCCTGCTAATGTGCCTGGGAAAGCAGCAGAAGATGGTCCAAATCCTTGGGCCCCTGCACCCACGTAGGAGACCTGGAAAAAGCCCTTGCCTCTGAGCTTCAGCATGGCCCAGCCTCAGCCATTGCAGCTAGCTATTTGGGGAGTGAACCAGCAAATGGAAGATCTCTCTCTCTCTCTATCTCTATCTCTTCCTCTCTTGCTGTAACTCTGACTTTCAAATAAATAACTAAATATTTTTTAAAAAATTTAAATGTTTCATGCAACCCAAGGGTAGAAAGTGCCCAGTCCTGAGAAGGAGTCTGACACAGGAGGTGAGAACTATCAAGAATTCAGTAATGTATACTTTCTCCTCTCTCTCTCTCTCTCTCTCTCTCTGCTCACTCTCTGCAGCTTGGCTTTCCTGTCTCTTAATCCACATGGGAGAAGACGACCAAGCCTTGTCACCCAGTTCTATCCCCCTCCATTCAAAAGTAGAGCCCAGAACGGGAATGGAATCCTAGTCCCAATGCCAAGTTCCCTGGAGAAAAAAAAAAAGTCTGACTTAAGCAGTTTGGATGAGCTGTCTATACCGTCCATTCAAAGGAGATGAGGTCCCATGATAGAAACATGGCTGCAGAAGCCCAGCAGGTTAAGTCACTGCTGGAAGCACCAGCATCCTGTGTCAGAGCATCAGTTAGAGGCCTGGCAGCTCTGCTTCCAACTCAGCTCCCTGGTAGTGTGCCTGGGAACGCGTGGAAGATGGCTCAAGTGCCTGAGCCTCCATCGCCTGCATGGGAGGCCTGGACCTGTTGCGTCCACTTGGGGAAGTTAACCAGTGGATGAAAGAGCTCCTTTTAAAATATTTTTTTTTTAATTTATTTTATTTGAGAGACACTGAGAGGGAGAGACAGAGAGAAAGGTCTTCCATCTGCTTGTGCACTCCCCAAATGGCCGCAATGGCCAGAGCTGCGCTGACCCAAAGCCAGGAGCCAGGAGCTTCTTCTGGGTCTCCTACACGGGTTCAGGGGCCCAAGGGCTTGGACCATCTTCTACTGCTATCCCAGGCCATAGCAAAGAGCTGGATTAGAAGAGGAGCAGCCGGGACTAGAACCGGTGCCCATATGGGATGCCAGAATCACAGGCAGAGGATTAACCTACTGCACCACGGAGCCAGCCCCCCAGAAGAGCTCTTTATCTTTCTGTCTCTTCCTTCTATCACTCTATCATCAAATAAATCAATAAATCTTTTAAAAATATATATGGTGATGTCACCTAACCAAAAAAACTGGGACCACCTCATAGATGAGGATTGTGTTTACGAGGATTGTGGCCAACAAGACTGGCACCCCAAATGTTTGATCAACAAGCAGTTAACCTCCAACTGCTGGGAAGCTGGATCTAGGGCAGATCCAACCGACCCAACTGCCAACCACCCACCAACTTTCCAGCAGAGCAGGCCAGACCAACACATCTGTCTTCCAACATTAGGCTCCAATTTGGCAAAGGCACACAAAACCGTCTTTTCTACCTGAGTCATGCCTATTTACCCCGCTCTGTCTAGCACAGGAAGATATCCTAACAAGTACCTGCTGTACCTTGCAGCATTCAGTAATATTTGCAGGGCTGATGTGTGCCAGGTACTATGCAAGGAATTTCACAGGCTTTTCTCATTTGACCCTTTCAACAGTCTGAGGAGGAATATTGCTAATCCTATTTTATAGAGTAGGAAATGAGGTTTATTTCCCCAAGTTCAATACTACGAATGTACTTTAAAAGTTGGTGGAAAATGAAATTAAAAGATAAATGTATTTTGGCACAAAAATGTTGAAATCCATGCATTGTTTTTTCACCTTACGTATTTTCCAAGAACTTTGCACCTAAGTAAACTTAGCTTTGAATTCCACTTCCTCAAGCTTTTTGAGGGCCTCTAGTATTAGTGACAGAACAGGATTCAAACCCAAGTCTATTCAAACTCAAAACCCATTTGCTCGTTTCACTGGGCCATGATTAATTCAAGTATGAAATGGAGGGGTGGAGTTGTGTGTCTTGGCTAAAAACACAGCAGCTGAAACCAAAATTGAGTACAGGTTGAGTGTCTGCGACTTTGGACTTCCAACACTCCCCGCAGTCCTAATTCAGCATATGTCTCTGATTTGACTTTGCTGGGCAAAGTGGGGCTAACAAGTAGAGTCATGTGATGGTAACCACTGGGCTCAAGATTCTGTCTAACGATTTCTGAGTCTCCAAGCATTTTATGAGCATTGCCTGTCCCAGGAAGATCTAGAAGATAAGCCCAATTTAGGGCAATTGCCAACAATAACCACTCACATTTATTGAGCGCTAGCTGTTCCTGACACTGTGTTCCAATCACTTCACTCCTCAAAACAAAACAAGTCAAGCTTACATGAGAGGACGTTGAGTCTTTGAAAGCAACCTTCCAAAGCTTAACAGCAAGTTAGTACACAAACCCAAGAAGTGTATCTCAAAGAGCTCAAACTTTTCCTGCTGTGACAATGAAATAAATACTCATTATGGGCTGAGGGAAAACCTTAGGACAGACCCAGAGAGGCTTACGAAAGCAATTTGTCACATAAGAGGCAGTATGAGGCCAAGGAGACATTTTCTTTCTTTTTTTTTTTTTTTAAGAAAGATTAATTTATTTATTTGAAAGGCAGAAATACAGAGAGGGAGAGAGATCAGATTTAGGTATTTATTTAGTTGAAAGGCAAAGTGAGAGAGTGACAGGGGCCCAAGTACTGGGCCATCTGCTGCTGCTTTCTCAGGCCATTAGCAGGGAGCTGGATCAGAAGGGGCGCAGCCACGACTGAACTGGTGCCTCTTTGGGATGCTGGCACTTCAGGCAGAAGCTTAACCTTCCGTGCCACAGCGCCAGCCCCAGGAGCCATCTTCTCAGAAGGGCGGAACCTGGGTGTGGTGGGCGGTGAAACACACCTGAGGAGCGGGCAGAGTCTGTCACCTCTTGGAGGGATTGGGATTGCAGTTCTAGCCTGCTGGGGCTGCTCAGCTTGCAGCCTGTGGAGCCTGGGAGCCCCTGGGGGCACAGCAAGACTTTCCAAAGGGCATCTGCAATTCCTTCTGTAGAAAATTGTTTAAATGGCAGAGGGGGGGGGAGGGGGAGAGAGAGAGAGAGAGAGGGAGGGGGAGAGGGAGAGAGAGGGAGAGAGAGGGAGGGGGAGAGGGAGAGAGAAGGAGGGGGAGAGGGAGAGAGAGGGAGGGGGAGAGGGGGAGAGAGAGAGAGGAAGAGGGAGATGGGGAGAGAGAGAGAGAGACTCCCATTCATGGTTTATTTCTCAGATGCCTGCAACAACCTGGGCTGGGCCTGGCCAAAGGTGGGAGCAAGGAACTGAGGCCTGGTCTCCCACCAGGGTAGCAGGGACCCAGTTACTTGAGCCGTCACCTGCTGCCTCTCCCAAGTCTGCACTGACAGGAAACTGGCATTGTGAGTGGGGTGGGACATCCGATCCAGGTACTCTGGCAGGGAGAGATGGGTGTCCTAACCAGGAAGCCGAACACTCACCCTGGAGCTCCGCTTTAAGGAGTGCCTGGGCTTGATCTCCAGCTCCTGCTCCCTCCTTCCAATGGGATTGCCAAGCCTATAGAAGCAGCGTCTGAGCCGACAGTCCTCACACTCAGACTCACCAGAGTCAGACCCGTGGGAGAGCCAGACTCACAGTGTGATTTCTTTTGTTTTATTCCTTTTTAAAAAATATTTATTTGACAGGCAGTTACAGACAGGGAGAGAAAGAGAGAGAGAGACAGAGAGAAAGGTCCTCTCTCCGCTGGTTCGCTCCCAAGTGGCCACAATGGCCAGCACTGCGCCGATCTGCAGCCAGGAGCCAGGTGCTTCCTCCTGGTCTCCCATGGGGTGCAGGGCCCAAACACTTGGGCCATCTTCCACTGCTTTCCTGGGCCACAGCAGAGCACTGGACTGGAAGAGGAGCAACCGGGACTAGAACCGGCGCCCATATGGCATGCTGGCGATGCAGGTGGAGGATTAACCTAGTGCGCCACGGTGCCAGCCCCAACAGTGCAATTTCTGGGCCTTCCTCAAACCCATGGAATAGATTCTCTGGAGGCTTCAAAAGCAGCTGTCTTGTGGTCAACGTTGTGGTGTAGCCAGTTAAATTGTTACCTGCAACACCAGCCAGTTTGATGCCAGTTTGAGTCCTGACTGCTTCACTTCCAATCCAGTTCCCTGCTCCCTGCTAATGTGCATGAGAATGCAGTGTTTGGACCCCTGCACCCACTTGGGAGACCCAGATGAAGCACCTGGCCTTGGTCTGGCTCGGCCCCAGCCGAAGTAGCCATTTCAGGAATGAAGCAGCAGATGGAAGATCTCCCCCGCCCCCAGTGCCCCTTTCTTCTCTCTGTAACTCTGCTTTTCAAATAAATAAAATAAATAGTTTAAGAGAGAGAGAGGGAGAACTGTCCAAACCCAACTTGGAGTGTCTCTCTGTGTTCTGGTGTGAATAGCTGATCCTCCCCAGAGGCCTCTGCATTACTGATGAAACACCTGAGCCAATTTTCTCATAGACTTCAATAGGCTTAAAAACCTCAACCAGCTAACTGTAGTCTTGGGAGGAGCCTAAGGACCTTTAATCAGTGCTAAGAGGTCTCTAATTATCTTTAACCACACTATTTTTTTTTTCACTTTCTAGTCTAACAATGATTTTCTAAATCAGGCCATCCAATAAAAGAATAATGAAGCCACACATATAGTTTTAAATTTTCTAGTGACCATAGTTTTAAAAGGTAAAATATAACATGTGAAATGAATTATATACTTAACTTGATGTGTCCAAAATATTGTCGGGGTAGGTGATTAGCCTAGTGTTTAAAACACTGCTTAAGATATTCCATACTGGAATACTTGGCCAGCCCCTCCATGAACCTTATGAAGTCCCTTTGTACATCCAAATTGGTGGCCAATTTTTCCTTACCTGTCTATGAGGAAACCTGTCTGTCAGTCAAATTCATTCACACGCAGGAGACCGTGACGCACACAGCAACTGAATAAATAGCTTCTTAGGAGGAGCCAACCTCAACCAAAGGACGTCACAGTCTTGACTCTAGGCTCTCTCCATGTCCCCAGCATAAAAGCTTTACGCAGGTGCCTTCTAGGCAGAAAAGCCTCCAGAAGTGGTGGCTTCTATCTTTAGGGAACCTGGCTTCAGAGCCAGGCTCTACCACTTGCTAGCTATGTCCTTTGGAAATATTCATTGACGTCAGAGTCTTCACCTGTCATCTGGGGACAGTGTCCTAATTCATAGAGCGGTGATAAGAACCACTAGATACACAAATCACATACACGTACTGGAAGAATCTCATTTTGTGGGACTCTCATACATCCATGTACAATTAAATATGACTTTCTTTTTTTTTTTTTTAAAGAAAAGTTCCATTGTAGCACATTTGCTGTGGTCTCTGAAACTCATATTAAAATTTACTCTCCATTATGAGTTATTAAGAGGTGGGACCAGGTAAGCATGTTTTTAAATCAAATGTTATTATTTATTTGTTTGAAAGGCAGAAACACAGATCTTCCATCTGCTTGTTCATTCCCCCAAAAGCCTGCAATATTGAGGCCAAATTCAGGAGCCAGCAACTCCAACTGAGACTCCCAAATGGGTGGCAGGCACCCAAGTACTTGAGCTGTCACCCACTGCCTCCCAGGGTCCACATTAGCACGAAGCTGGATTGGGAGCGAAGCCAGCACTTGGCACTCTGGGACTCTGATACGGGCTGTAGGCATTCCAACTGGCGTCTGCCAAATGCTCACCCCTGGGAGGTGGAACTGTTTTGCCCTCATGAATGGAGTAATCCATTCATGACCCATTCATGCAGTTAATGGGTTAATGGTTATCTATTTTTTCTGAAAGATTTATTTATTTATTTGAAAGGTAGAGTTAGAGAGAGAGAGAGAGAATATCTTTCATCTACTGGTTTATTCCCCAAATGGCAGCAAGAGTTTCATCTGGGTTGCCACAGGGGTGCAGGGGCCCAGGCATCTTCTGCTTTCCCAGTCACATGAGCACGGAGCTAGATAGGAAGTGGAGCAACTGGACTCAAACCAGAGCCCACGTGGGATGCCCGCAGTGCAGGCGGTGGCTTAACCTGCTGCACCTAACACCGGCCACAGTGGTTATCCTAAGAGTGGGTCTACTGTGAAAGCAGTTTGGCCAGGCCTCATGTGCGCTCCTTGTCTCCTGCCAGGTGACACCCTACACCACCACGCAGCTCCGCCTGTAAGAAAGCCATCACCAGAGGCAGCCTCTTGACCTTACAGCAGACCATGAGCCAAAATAAACCTCGCATAATTTAGTCGGTGGCATTGTGCTACTAAATAACAGAGGAATAAGACACAAAGCTATAATCAAAGGAGCGAGGGTTATTAACCTGGCGATAGGAAAGTCCACGACCACACCGACCACACCGTAGGCACCTCATCCCGAGGCAGCGAGGAGGGACTTTTCTAAGTTTAGAGGCTGATGCAGAGTGACCTGGGGAGGGAACCGGAGAAGCCGGGGCAACTCTGGTCCACCAGGCAAGGGCAGCTCAGCCGTTGTTCTCTCAACAACCTTTGTTCAGGTGGCAGGGGGACAAGGTGTCATTGGTGTGAAAGCCAATCAAAAGGAGAGAGGTTGTGTAGCTTTGGCCACTGCTCCTTAGAAAGGAGGCCGGCGCTGTGGCATAGCGGGTAAAGCCTCTGCCTGCAGTGCTGGCATCCCATATGGGCACCAGTTTGAGTCCTGCTGCTCCACTTCTGATCCAGCTCTCTGCTGTGTCCTGGGAAAGCAGTAGAAGATGGCCCAAGTCCTTGGGCCCCTGCGCCCACGTGGGAGACCTGAAAGAAGCTCTTGGCTCCTGGCTTCAGATCAGCACAGCTCCGGCCGTTGCAGCCAATGGGGGAGTGAACCATCGGACAGAAGACCTCTCTCTCTCTCTCTCTCTCTCTCTCTCTCTCTGTCTGTATGTCTCTCCTTCTCTCTGTGTGAAACTCTGACTTTCAAATAAATAACTAAATCTTTTTTTTAAAGAAACTGCCTTTTACAGGACCAATACATTCAATACCAGCTAACTTCTCAGCAGAAGCCATAAAGCCCTGAGCACAGTGGAGATCTCTGTAAGGTTCTGAGACAAAATAAAATGTTGGTCAAAAAAAATCTATATCAAATAAGAATACTCTTCAAAATTAAAGACATTCTTCCTCTAAATTTTTTTCAAAAAAAAATTGTCTTTTTTTTTTTTTTAAAGATTTATTTGTTTGTGGGGCTGGCGCTAGCCCCGCGTAGGAGCAGTGGTTCCGGTTCTGAGCAGCAGTGTCATCCACCGTCCCGTGCCAGCCCCTCAGCACTTACTGCCCCTTAGTAAGACTTCCATGTGGTTTTGCTGCTCCTTGTATCACATTTCTTAATTCTTTCAGATTGAATCTGATGATGGGAAGTGCTTGAATCCTTGGCATGGTGCAGTGCATTAAACTGAACCCATGTGGGAGACCCAAATGGAGTTCT
This sequence comes from Oryctolagus cuniculus, assembly GCF_964237555.1. Classification (NCBI taxonomy): domain Eukaryota; kingdom Metazoa; phylum Chordata; class Mammalia; order Lagomorpha; family Leporidae; genus Oryctolagus; species Oryctolagus cuniculus. Next base: position 15,586,250 of record NC_091451.1, on the reverse strand, counting down.
AGGCTCCTAGTCTTAGCCTATCCCAGACCTGGCTGCTGCAGCCACTTGGGAAGTGGACAGATCTCTCTCGCTGTCTCTCAAATAAGTTTAAAAAATGGTTCTCTTTGGGTGCAAGTGAATATGAACTCTTTATTGTGTACATTTTTTTTTAAACGTGGAAATGTTTTCTTGCGTTACCTGTTCAAAAAGGAAAGGGGTGGTGCCCAACATTGTGGCATTGTGGGTAAAGCTGCCACCCACAATTCCAGCAACCCATATGGGCGCCAGTTCGAATCCCAGCTGCTCCAGTTCAGATCCAGCTCCCTGCTAATGGCCTGGGAGAGCAGCAGAAGATGGCCCAAGTGCTTGGACCCCTGCCACTCACGTGGGAGACCCAGATGATGCTCTTAGCACTATTTTCTGACCCATTGATTATATTAAAACAGAATACTGTATCACAAGCAAAGGACAGTACCTTGGAAAGAAAATTAAGAAAGAGACAGTAGAATGCTTCTGAGGCAGAGTGATGCTGATTTCCGGGTTTATTCAGACATTTAAAAAAAAGTAGGAGCCGGAGTTGTGATGTAGCAGCTAAAGCCACTGACTGTCAAGCCAGCATCCCATGCAAGTGCTGGTTCGAGTCCTGGCCACTCCACTTCCGATCCGATTCCCTGCTAATGTGCATGGGAAAGCAGCAGAAGATGGCCCAAGTGCTTGGATCCCTGCAACCATGTGGGAGATCCGGATGAAGCAGCCTGGCCCAACCCTCCAGCCCTCACTGTTGCTGAAGCCACTTGGGGAGTGAACCAGTGGATGGAAGACCTCTGTCTGTCCTTCTCTCTCGTAACTCTGCCTTTCAAATGAAGAAATAAAAAATTTTTTCACTGGTAAATTAATATTTTCTCTTAAATACAAAAGTGCTTGTTCTTACACATCCTTAAGGTTCCTTCTTTTACAGTACAGTTGTGGGGAGCAACTGGGAGCAACTCGGACTAGACTAAGTTACTGGAATTAAGACTTATTCTATGCATCTGCTCTCCCACAATATGGCGCTGAGAAGGGAAACAGCTTCTACACAGCTGCCTCCAGTTCAACCAATAAACTGTGGGACCTGCTCCTGATTGGAGGAGAGCAGCGTACTCGGCGTGTGGGTAGCAGAGTTGGGATTGGTGGAAGAGGACTATAAAGGAGGAGAGAGACAACATGCACCAGGAACATCTAAGGGGAACACCTGTGCAGCCCCCGAGAGAGCCGGCCGGCGGTGTGCCGCTCCCCCGCGGAAGTGGGGAATGTGGCAGGGGGAACCGCCCTTCCACGGAGGTGGAAGGGATAGTAGCCAACCCGGGAAGAACCAGCAGCAAACCCGGGGAGGGCCGAGCAGACGAAAGAACAGCGCAGGGTCCTGTGTCGTTCCTCCACGAAGACGGGGAGCGACGTAATGGTGCCGTGACTCGGATATGAAGCCTAGGCAGGGCTTAGTGTCGTTCCTCCACGAAGACGGGGAGCGACAACAGTAAAATGTTTCCCCCTTCTAGAAACTTGCGTGAGTTTCGTGTAATTATACAGAGAGAAAAACCTCCACTTAGCAAACACGAGGCCAATAACTTCAACTCTGTAGTTACAAATTTTGGACTCAGAAAACCCTCCTACACAGCTTCCTAGTATAAAATATGCTCTCCACTCCTTCCTATCATCTTGCCAGGATTCTTCACCATGAAGTATTCATAATCCGAATGTGGGATTTCATTACTTTGCTGTCTGATAAACACAGCTACGTGGAATTCACCATCATTTTTATATGAGAGAAAAAGATGTGAGTAACAACCAGAGAGGAGATGGCAGGCTCAAACCTGGGTCTCAGGAGTGCCTTTAGGTCTGCAGAGGTTTCAGAAGTGGCCTGGAGGAGGAGACCTTGGTTCAGCAAAACAAGATCTGGCAGCTTGGTGGGGGATCACTGAAATTTCCTTGGAAAAAGGTGTTCATGAATTTTGATTTTAAAAAGGCTGAAGGAAGTGTGCCTTACTAAAGCCGCTGGTCTTCATGAATTGCCCAGGGGTAAGTTGTTGTTGTTGTTGTTGTTGTTGTTGTTTTTATCGCATCCTCAAAATCTCAGAGAAGGGAGCCCAACTCCCTCAGCAGCAGTGTTGGTAACGCCCGTGCTGCTTGGAATAGCAAAGTGACTGCCAGCACAGATTGTGGACTTCCTCTGTCACAGTGTCCGATGAGCTAACAAGAACCCCCAGATGACCAAGCCTGAGCTTGAGCTGCTTTAAGGTAGAACAACTGGACAAACAATGAAAATGTCCTAACAGATGCAGCGTGTCCATCAAGACCACACTGTGTACATGCTCACAATGTCAATGGCTGCGCAGAATTGTCCTCGTTAAAATCTCCTTCAGGTCTTGAAAAAATCTCAGCCCTCACTGGGTCCCTCGCTCAGAAGCATCGTGTTCCAGGACTCCAGGCCCCCTGCCCAGCACAAAGATGCTCTCTCTTATCAATGATCATTGCTTTACTGCTCTCCTTATCTAGGAATTCCTTCTCCTCGATCAAGCGCTTATTTCTGGACTGTGTGTGTTGTTTTTCTCGAGCCAGAGGCCTCCCTGGGGAAGGGAATCTTATCTGTGGGGAACTAAGCACTCACTTGAACCCCTCTGTGCTAGATTAGGGACCTCTGCCCAAAGTGCCACTATACACCACGCTCCAGCGCCAGAAGGACAGCCCAGGCTCTGCTGGGTGCTCTGTTTCCCCCGGGCGGGGCCCACATCTGTAACACCTGCTGCCCCCTCTTACACCTAAGGAGCAAAGTCCTTTACAGACCCGTGTGACAAGGACAGCCTCTTCACGAAACGGGTTCTGCCGGCTCAGCGACCTTCCTAACCTGAGTGGACAGCACCTTGTTCATTTGCTTTCAAGTGCAGTGACACCGGGATTCATAAAACACATACTTATTTACTCTGAGTGATTACTTGTGTCCATTTCTCCCTGTGCATCTCCTGGGGAAAAGTAGACTATGGCCAGCAAAAAGAATCCAAACCACAAGAGGCCTTCAGAAAGTTCATGGAAATCCGTATTATGAAAATCTGTGCATGGATTTCAAAATGTTTTTGCACCCAAATAAGCCTATATTTTTATTTAAGGTTTATTTTTATTTATTTGAAAGAGTTACAGAGAGAGGTAGAGCCAGAGAGAGAGAGAGAGAGAGAGAGGTCTTCCATCCACTGGTTCACTCTCCAAATGGCTGCAAAAGCCAGAGCTGAGCCGATTTGAAGTCAGGAGCTAGAAGCTTCTTCCAGGGCTCCCACATGGGTGCAGGGCCCAAGGATTTGGGCCATCTTCTACTACTGCTTTCCCAGGCCATAGCAGAGAGCTGGATCAGAAGAGGAGTAGCCAGAACTTGAATCGGTGCCCATATGGGGTGCTGGCACTTCAGGCCGGGGATTTGACCCGCTGTGCCATTGCACCAGCCCCTAAACTTATCTTTTTAAAAAATATTTACTTATTTATTTGAAAGGCAGAAATACATAGAGAGGAGGAGAGACAGCCAGAGTGTGTGTGTTGGCGGGGGGCGGGGGGGAGGTCTTCCATCTTTTGTTGGTTCATTGGTTTACTCCCAAAATAGTCATAATGGCTGGGGCTGTGCCTGGCTGAAGCCAGGAGCCAGGAACTTCTTCTGGATCTCCCACATGGGTTCAGGAGCCCAAGTACTTGAGCCATCTTCCACTACTTTCCCAGACCATTAGCAGGGAGCTGGATTGGAAGTGGAGCAGCCAGGACCTGAACTGGTGCCCATATGGGATGCTGGCACTGCAGGCGGAGACTTAACCTGACAAACCACAGCACCGGCCCCATAAGTGCATCTTTGAAGTTTTATTTTCCCTCAAACTGTTTGAAGTCCACTCGTAGCACCACCACTGTAAACCCACCCCAGGAACATCTTGGCATCCTCTCAGGCCCTCTTTATATGCCAATGTCCCTTTACCAAAAACAAAATTAGGATTACACAGTTGACAGTATTATGGCTTTCTTGTTTTCACTTAGCCAGAATATTCCACAGACAGCGACACATCAAATACACTGTGACACCGTGCCTGTCAGTGTCCTAGAATAGCACCTGGGAATTCAGTTGGCAGTGTTACTAAGGTCCTGGTAGCTTTTGTCACCATGGTGTTTGTTTCAACACCGGGAACACAACACTGAGTGGGTGAATGGTGGGTGGTAAAGCAGGTGACAGGTGACATCCCCAAACAGTAGAGGAGACTGTCTCACCCTGTCTCTCTAAACACGACGAGTTCTTTGTAAAAATAAGCCAGCTGGGATGGGCTGGTTGCTTAGTGGTTAAGATGTTGGTTAAAATGCCCAGGCCCTTTATTAGAATACCTGGTTTCAGCGCCCAGCTCTGGCTCCCGCCGGGGACACCCACATTCCCTGTGAGATGGCCTGGGTTTGAGTCCTGGCTCAAACACCTTAGTTCCTGACACCCCTATGGGAGGCACTGGATTCTGTCCCTGTTGCTCCTCTTCCAGTCCAGCTCTCTGCTGTGGCCCAGGAAGGCAGTGGAGGATGGCCCAGGTCCTTGGGCCCTGCACCTGCACGGGAGACCAGGAAGAAGCACCTGGCTCCTGGCTTCGGATCGGTGCAGCGCGCCGGCCGTGGTGGCCATTTGGGGAGTGCATCAACGGAAGGAAGACCTTTCTCTCTGTCTCTTTCTCTCACTGTCTAACTCTGCCTGTCAAAAACAAACAAACAAACCAACCTGGCTAATGAAACAGACATGCCTCGGTGAGACTGAGCACGAATAAGAGGTCAGGTGCAGCGGGTTAAGCCACAGCCTGGGGTGCCTGTATCCCATACTAGAATGCCTGGTTCAATTCCACGCAGCTCTACACTTCCAATCTGGCTCCCTGCTGGCCCAGGTTGGGCTCCTGCCACGCTGTGGGAGACCCCGGATGGAGTGCTTCGCTCCTGGCTTCAGTCTGGCCCTAGCTGTTGTGGGCATCTGGGAAGTGAACCAGTGGATGGAAGATCTCTCTCTCTCTCTCTGTGCCTCTGCCTCTCTGTAACTCTGCCTCTCAAATAATTACTTAGTTCTTTAGGAGAATAAAAAAGTCACGCAAGTGAGCAATTGTAGGAATTGGGAAAGGGGACATGGAGTGCGCATTTGGCCTACCAGTTAAGGTACTGGTTAGGGTCTGACGTTGTGGCACAGAGAGCTAAGCTGCCACCTGCAATGCCAGCACCCCACATCAGAGTGCCAGTTCCAGTCTGATGGAACTCAGCTTCCAATCCAGCTCCCTGCCAAGGTGCCTTGTACTTGGACCCCTGCCACCCATGTGGGAGACCCGGATGGAGTTCTGGGCTCCTGGCTTTGGCCTGGCCTAGACCCAGCAGTTGCAGCCCTTTGGGAAGTGAATTGGTGATTGAAAGATCGCTCTCTGGGGCTGGCACTATGGCATAGCAGGTAAAGCCACCGCCTGCAGTGCTGGCATCCCACATGGGCACTGGTTCGCGCCCCGGCTTCTCCACTTCTGATCCAGATCTCCAGCCTGGGAAAGCAGTGGAAGATGGCCCAAGTCCTTGTACCCACGTGAGAGACCCAGAGGAAGCTCCTGGCTCCTGACTTCTGATTGGCGCAGCTCCAGCCATTGCAGCCAATTGGGGAGTGAACCAGCAGATGGAAGACCTCTCTCTTTCTCTCTCTCTCTCTCTCTGTGTGTAACTCTGACTTTCAAATGAATAAATAAATCTTAAAAAAAAAGTTGTCAAAACCTCAGTAAAATGGCAAGCCCAACTAAGTCAGAAGTAAGAAACTGCCTTCAAGTCACAAGCACGTAGGATTTTATAGGTCTGTTCTACCAAAGTGTTAAGAAATCAGTAAGTTCTGTATCTTTCAGTTGTTTTGGAACATTAATAAGAGAGTAGCTACCCATTTCACTTCTAAGGGTAGCATAATGCTTACAGCACACTAGGGTGAGAAGAGAAAGTTATAGACCATCACCACGTAGGCACAGGTAGGGGCTGGCATTGTGGAATAGCAGGTTCAGCCTCCACCTGCGATGCCAGCATCCCATATGGGCACCAGTTTGAGAACCAGCAGCTGCCCGTCTTCCAATCCAGCTCCCTGTTAGTGCACCTGGGAAAGCAGTGGAAGATGGCCCAAGTGCTTGGGTCCCTGAATCTACCTTGGATACCTGGAAGAAGCTCCTGGCTCCTGGCTTTGGATTGGCCCAGCCCCAGCCATTGCAGCCATTTAGGGAGTGAACCAGCAGATGGAAGACCTCTTTCTCTGTCTCTCCTCCTCTTCTCTGAACCTCTGCTTTTCGAATAATTAAAAAAAAATGAATCTTAAAAAATGCATAAATAAAATTCAGCAGTGTACTTTTTTTAAAAAAGATTTTTAAAATTTTTATTTATTTGAGAGGTAGAGTTATAAACAGTGAGAGGAAGAGACAGAGAGAGAGAGAGAGAGAGAGAGAGAGAGGTCTTCCCTCTGCTGGTTCACTCTCCAGTTGGCCGCAACAGCCAGAGCTGTGCCTATCTGAGGCCAGGAGCCAGGAGCTTCCTCCAGGTCTCCCATGTGGGTGCAGGGGCCCAAGGACTTGGGCCATCTTCTACTGCTTTCCCAGGCCATAGCAGAGAACTGGATGGGAAGTGGAGCAGCCCTTCCTGGAACTGGCTCCCGCCTCATCACTCCTGCAGCCCTCCTTCCTTTCCTTGCCTGCTCCATCTTCCTCTGCACTGTGTGGGCCCCCATCCTGGGTGGGCCCCCATCTCACACCTGGAGTCCTAACAGGAAGAAGGAAATTTGGGCCTGGAGAGACAAAAGAGGTCATGGAAAATGGATTTTTAAAATAAAATTTTTGGTACTTTGAAATTCATGCATAGCTTTTTCATAAAACACATTTTTTCTAAACTCTTGAAAACCCCTCGTATACATGATTTCAAAACAATTGCACCAAAATTAACTTTTATCAATTCCATTTTCTTTTAAAAAAAGATTTATTTATTTATTTTATTTGAAAGGCAGTTACAGAGAGGGGTGTGGTGGGGAGAGGAAGAGAGAGAGAGAGAGAGAGAGAGAGGTCTTCCGTCCACTGATTCACTCCCCAATTGGCCACAATAGCTGGAGCTGCGCCAATCCAAAGCCAGGAGCCAGGAGCTTCATCCAGGTCTCCCACATGGGTGCAGGGGGCCCAAAGACTTGGGCCATCTTCTGCTGTTTTTCCCAGGCACATTAGCAGGAAGCTGGATCAGAGGTGGAGCAGCCAGGACTTGAACCAGGGGCCATATGGGATGCTAACACCACAGGTGGAGGCTTTACCTCCTACCTAGTGCCAGCTGCTCTAAGAACTTTTTAAAGTCCTCTTGCAATGGCATTAAAAGATGCTTATTAGGGTGCAAATTTTTCTGTAACGAAGTAAACTTGTCTTTCACTTCCGGACGAATTTTTACAGTCGCCCTGTGAAGGCGGTGGCAGAGATGGGTGCAGCCCCTGTACCAGCAAGCTGACCACAAGGACTGCGGGCAGCCACCAGAAGCCAGCAGGATGCAGGCACGATTCTCCCCTGGAGCCTTCGAGGGGCAGCGCGGCCCCGCTCACACCTTAATTTTGGACTTTGGGGCTCCTTTCTGTTGGCACGACCTCAGTGCCACCCCTGGCCCACACGGGCCACCTCATCATCTGACACCAGATGGCGCTAGCGGGTGGAGCCAGCCGGGTTTGGGACTCCGGGCTGGAGAGGCACGCAAGGGCTAGGATCCCAAATCCAAATGAAACCCAGAACTCCAGCCTCTTTCAGTTATCCCCTGGGAAAGCGGCTTTTCCGGGAGTCGGGTGCCCCTGCCGCTTGGAGGCTCAGCGTCGGAGCCAGCCTGCAGAGGGCGCGTTCTTCCCGCTCTCTGTCGCAGGAGGCTGTCGACCCCCGCTGGGGAGAGGCGGTCAGCCTGGCCCCCCCCCCCCGCCCCCTTACCCGGTGCTGGCCACTGCCATGGCGCACAAGGATGGGCCCCTCGCTCTGCAGAGTGCGGTCTGCGGGCCAGCAGCAGCCCCCGCAGCACCCGGGAGCTTGTCAAAAATGCGTGATCCGGGAGTGTGGAGTGTAGGGTACCGCGGTTAAACCGCCAGCGACCCGTATCAGAGGGCCGGGTCTCACTCCCAGCTGCACTTCCCATCCGGTTTCCTGCTAAGGCACATCCGGGAAGCACTTGAGAGCCCCAGGATGAGTTCCCCAGCTCCTGGCTCCTGTCTGACCCAGCCTTGACTGTTGCAGGCATCTGGGAAGTGAACCAATGGATGGGAGCACTCTCTTCTCTCTCTCTCCCTTCCAAATAAAATAAATAAATAAAACACAAGACGTGGCCCCAACCCAGAGCTCCTGACAGAGCTTGCATTTTAGCAAACTTCAGGCTCGGTGCTAACTCACTTCTCTGTGCCCGCTCCGGCCCTCTCCCATCCAAGTCTCACCAGGTTACCTCCCTCCCTTGCTGGCAGCCTCAGTGCCTCCCTGTGCTGCCTGGGCAGTGCCCAACTCCCTCAGGACCGCACCTGCTTACCCATTCTTCCCCTCCAGCCACAGCTGCTTCCTTTCACAGGGATGCTGGTGAACTGGACCTTGTATTTGTAACCCTGTGCATTTTAATTTATCTATTTTCATTTTATTTGAAGGAGAGAGAGAGAGAGAGAGAGAGAGAGAGAGAGAGAGAGAGATGCTCCATCTGCTGATTCACTGCCTGCATCAGCCAGGCCTGGGCCAGGCAGAAGCCAGGAATCAAGAACACAATCTTGGTTTCCCACATGGGTGGCAGGGACCCAGTGACTTGAGCCCACACCCTGCCTCCCAGAATGCACATTCGCAGGAAGCTGGAATGTGGAGTAGAGGCGGGACTTGAACCCAGGCGCTCTGATACAGGATGCGGTATCTCCAATGATACCTTAACTGCTGCACCAAATGCCTGACTGATGCACTTTTTCTTTCCTTATTTTTTTTTTTTAAGATTCATTTATTTATTTGAAAGTCAGAGTTACACAGAGAGAAGGAGAGACAGAGAGAGAGAGAGGTCTTCCATTCGCTGGTTCACTCCCCAGTTGGTGACAACAGCCGAAGCTGCGCCGATCCGAAGCCAGGAGCCAGGAGCCTCTTCTGGGTCTCCCACGTGGGTGCAGGGGCCCAAGGACTTGGGCCATCTTCTACTGCTTTCCCAGGCCACAGCAGAGAGCTGGATCGGAAATGGAGCAGCTGGGATTTGAACCGGCGCCACAGCGCCAGCCCCTGCAGTTTTTCAATCTCACCCATCAGTCTATTGAGGAAGCTCTTCCTGATGCAATTGACCAGCCGCGGCTGCAAACGCAGGGGCCCTGTCAATTCCACTCCCGTCTGCAGTCCTACAGCCTCCACAGAGCTTGGCATACCACGGACACGCGATCCATGTGATTACTGCGTGTCCGAGGAGACCTGTGGGGGCATGAGTGCATGTGTTTCCGGTAACGTTGTACCTCTCCCTCCTGGCAGTTGATGCCTGGGCCTGTGTCAGACCTGGCAGAGCCGTGGGCTCTGCGGCCGTCTGGAGAAGGGGGAGGAGCCGAGTTCCTGCCTGGCTGGCTCCACCCTCACAAGTGGGCTGTCCTCCGGCCCTCCCAGGGGAGGCCCACATCCCCCAAGCCCTCAACAGGCTTTGGTCCTGAGCCGCCCAGGACCATATGTGTTTGGACCATATGCATTTAACCAACCATATGGATGATTGTTTTGGTTATTTTCAAATTTTTGCTTTATTAAACCATTGCAATGAATATCATACACCTGTGAGCGAAGATATCTGTAGGAGAAACTTCAGCCAGTAGAACACTGTGTTTTGTTTTAAAGATTTATTTATTTGAAAGTCAGAGTTACACAGAGAGAGGAGAGGCAGAGAGAGAGAGAGGTCTTCCATCCGCTGGTTCACTCCCTAGATGGCTGCAATGGCTGGAGCTGCGCTGATCTGAAGCCAGGATCCAGGAGCTTCTTCTAGGTCTCCCACGCGGGTTCAGGGGCCCAAGGATTTGGGCCATCTTCCACTGCTTTCCCAGGCCACAGCAGAGAGCTGGATCTAAAGTGGAGCAGCTGGGACTTGAACCGGTGCCCATATGGGATGCCAGCACTTCAGGCCAGGGCGTTAACCTGCTGTGCCACAGCGCCGGCCCCCAGAACACTGTGTTTTGAATAGAAGTGTTTGTGTTAGAGCTGGAGCTCCAAGTGTGATGGTGTTAGAAGGTGGGGGGAGGGGTTTGAGAGGCAGTGACATCATGAGGGCCCTGCTCTTAGGCGGGGTCACTGCCCTTATGACCCCATCGGCCTTTCCATCTCTTCTGCCACATCAGGGTGCAGCAGGAGATGCACAGACCTGGCCCTCGCCAGACAAGCTGGAGCCTTGGCCTTGGCCTTTCCCACAATGGCAAGAAGTAAATACCAGTTGTTTATAAATTGCCTGACAGCTATTACGTTAGAGCAGCAGGAATGAACTCAGACAGAGAATTCCAGGCCAAAGGGTACACTGTCATGTTGTTTAGAGTAAAAATGTATTTAGAAATAATCTCAAATGTGCAGAAAGTTTCGTGAGCCATCTGAGAGTCCATTGCCCAATCCCCTCCAAATAGTTTAATAAGTGTCTGACACAATCCAGAGCACTCTCCCGCACGCCCACAATGCACCCATCAAATCACTACCACGGGGGCCTGCAAGGTGGTACAGCAAGTTCAGTCGCCACCTGCAACCCCGGCACCCCACATGAGTACAAGTTCAAGTCCCGGCTGCTCTGCCTCTCATCCAGCTCCCTGCTAGTGTGCCTGGGGAGGCAGAAGATGATGGCCCAAGTGCTTGGGCCCCTCTCTCCCACATGGGAGACCCCAGTTGAGTTCCAGGCTCCTGGTGGCCTGGTCCAGCCCTGCAGATGGAAGATCTCTTCCTCTTTCTCTCTGCCTTTCAAATAAATCCTTGAAAAGAAAGAAATTGACACTGATACTGTACTCCCATCCAATCCTCACACTCCAGTAACATCTTCTATGGGGGCTGGTGTTGTGGTGCAGCAGGTTAAACCACAGCCCGAGATACTGGCATCCATATGGGCCCCGGTTTAAGTTCTCTATTCCACCTCCAGTCCAGTTCCCTGTAATGCACTTGGGAAAGCAGTGGAAGATGGCCCTAGTGCTTGGGCCCTTGCCCCAGGGTGGGAGACCTGGATGGAGTTCTTGGCTCCTGGCTTGGCCCGGCCCAACCCTGACTGTTACGGCCATTTGGGGAGTGAAACAGCAGATGAAGAAGACCTCTGTGTGTGTGTGTGTGTGTGTGTGTAATTCTTTCAAGTACAGATCTTTTGAAAACATTTATTTTATGTATTTTAAAGGCAGAGTTACACACACAGGAGTGAGAGAGAGAGAGAAACTTCCATGCACTGGTTCACTCCCCAAGTGGCTGCAATGGCCAGAGAGCTGGGCTTGTCTGAAGCCAGGAGCCAGGAGCTTCTTCTGGGTCTCCCACATGGGTGCAGGGGCCCAGAGCACTTCAGCCATCTTCCTTTGTTTTCACAGGTGCATTAGCAGAGAGCTGGATCAGAAGTGGAGCAGCCGGAACTCGAACCAGCGCCCAGATGGGATGCCAGCATCGCAGGCAGCAGCTTTACCTGCTGCACCGCAGTGCCGACCCCATAAATAAGTCTTTAAAAATAACAATATCTTCTATGACAGAAGGATCCGGTTCCGAATCACGTGCTGCACTCCTCCCGGCTCGTGTCCCTGTCATCTCCGGTGTGGACTCGCTCCTCGCTCTTTCCCTGATTTCCACGTCCTGGATGTTTTGAAGCCCACAGGCCATCTGTAAAATGCCAGTCCTCTGGGGATGCGGCAGCCTTTCCTTCCCTGGGGCGTCCCTGCCCATCCCCAAAGGAACCAGCTCCTCCTTCCCCCGGCTGCCCGGGCCCTCTGCGGACCTGCCCCTGCAGCTTTTGCTGGCTGTCCACTCAGCCCGCCTTTAAGTGCTACCATCTGTTCCTCCCCCAGAGTCTGGAGACTTCTTGAGGACAAAGACACCCTCATGCCCCACTGTGCCCTCAAGCCCAGTACAAGACTTTGTATAAAGTCAGTACCTCCCCTCCCTCCCAAAAAAGTTTGTTGAATGCATTAGCAAGTGAATAAAGTCTGAAGCAGGGGCGGGGAGCAGCCCTTCCTTGGAGAGGCTACGGCTTCATGGTCCTGACAGGCCCAGGTCTAGAGGGCCTCCGGAGACCAACCCCAGAAACCACAGCGGTTCCCCCACCCCGTATGCTCCGTGCCTTCGTGCTGAGCCATGGTCCCTCCCTCCTTCACGCACCCAGATCCCTTCAGCCATCCAGCCCCGGCAGGCAGGCAGGCAGCCGGCTCCACCTGCCTGCAGGCTGCGGAGGCGACTGGCTCTGTGGGGTGGTCCCCTCTTGCCCAGCCCTAGCTGAGAACCAGGGCGTCGCCTGCTCCCTGGGGGGCCCAGAAGGAGTTCCAGGCGCCCAGACAGGTTGATCAGGACGTTTTCGGGTTGTGATGTTTCCTTTTCTGGGGGGCACTAGGGACATTATGAAAAATCCAAACTGCCCAGTGGCTGCTCCCTGCTTGGGCGTGGGACGGGATGGCCCCCAGCCTGGAGGGCTCCTGTCTCACCAGGCGGCTTGGAGGAGGACCCCACTCAAGTGCACAGACAGGTGAAATCCCCTGTTGAGAAGCTGAAGCAAACCAAAGCCAGCAGGTGCACCCCCCTCCCCTGCTCCAGAACCTGAGGGGAGGCTGGACCAGCTGATACCCAGCCTCTTCCCGAGCCGCCCTCACCTTTCCGAGCGAGGCACCTGGGACTGCAGGCGTGGCTCTAAACGGCTTGGGGTCCTGGCTTTGAGAAGGGCCAAAGGGAATTCTTGGGCAGGACGGGAGCAGGTGCTAGGCACGTCTATCCAGGGAGGAACGCTGGGGAGAAGAGGTGTGGAGTGACATGTCCAGGCAGGGGCGCATGCCTGCCTTCAAACCCCAGCTCAGCCGCTCACCCCTGCCCTGTGTGCCCTTGGACTATGCTGGAGTCTCACGGAGCCTTATTTGCCTGTCAGGTAAAATAGGGCTAACGAATGCCTGCCTGGCCAGAGCTGCCACTGTGACTGAGTAAAGCACCTGACCCAGGCCAGGGAACCCTGAAGGCGCTCATCAAATGTGGAGGAAGGTCAGGGAGACGGGGTAGGCTAGATGGCCATGCCTCGGGCCACAGGTGGATTAGGGCAACAGGACACTGGGGCAGGGGGAGTTGCTGAGCTGTGACATTTGTCACCGCCTTCCATCCCACTGGGTGACAGGCAGCCCCTTTCCTGCATTGGACCTGGCAGTTCCTTCTTCTGCCCCACGGTGGCAGTAGAGGAGGGGGTTCAGTATCAGGGCCAGGAGGCTCTGCCGCCTCTGCTATGGCAGGAGCTGCCTTCCTCACAAGCACCCAGGGAGGGGGCAACAGCACTGCCCCTACTCGGCCAAGAAACCCAGCCCCCCGCGGAGAGGGCCTTGGGGTCCCTCTTCGGCATGAGGGACAAGGGCAAATGCACTGAGGTCCCCGTAGGAGTGCAGGCACAGGGACAGGAATTACAAAGAAAGTGCTGCCCATCGCCACGGCTCACTAGGCTAATCCTCCGCCTAGCGGCGCCGGCACACCGGGTTCGAGTCCCGGTTGGGGCACCGGATTCTGTCCCGGTTGCCCCTCTTCCAGGCCAGCCCTCTGCTGTGGCCAGGGAGTGCAGTGGAGGATGGCCCAGGTGCTTGGGCCCTGCACCCCATGGGAGACCAGGAAAAGCACCTGGCTCCTGGCTCCTGCCATCGGATCAGTGCGGTGCGCCGGCCGCAGTGCGCCGGCCGCGGCGGCCATTGGAGGGTGAACCAACGGCAAAGGAAGACCTTTCTCTCTGTCTCTCTCTCTCACTGTCCACTCTGCCTGTCAAAAAAAAAAAAAAAGAAAAAAAAGAAAGTGCTGCCCAGGTCTTGGCTCTGGGAGGCACTGGCTGCCCAAGCATTGTCCAGACAGGCAGGCAGGCAGTGAAGAGCTCCCTGATGTTGGTTTCTCCGTGAGAGTCTCTGAGGATGCCCTGACGCCCCGACACCTGAGGAGGTGCACCTGACCTTACTCTCCCTTCCCCCCCTCTCAGGGCCCGGGAGCCACAGGGAAGCACCAGTGACTCCTGGAGCAATGGGCAGCGGGTGCTCAGGGGGCAAACGGCAGTTGGGTTGGAAATTAGGATGGAGCCAGGCTTGGAAGCTGAGCAGAGTGGATGGGCTGAAGCTGGAGGGACGGGGACACACACTGTATCTGGGCTGGGAGCCTGGAATTTCAACACAGCTCATGCCAACGGGCCACACGGCCCTGGACAAATCAGCATATAGCATACACAGCACTGGTTCGAGTCCCAGCTGCTCCACTTCCAGTCCAGCTCCCTGCTAATGCGCCTGGGAAGGGAACAGAAGATGGCCCACGTCCTCAGGTCCCTGTGTCCACATGGGAGACCTGGATGGAGCACGCACTGCAGTGGTGTCATTTGTAAGGAATGACCACTGAGAGTCTGTGGCTCATTTTCTCTTCTGCTCTCATGGAGAGCTCCTGGGGGAGACACCAGGTCACCAGGGGGCCTGAGGTGTGCCCGGTGCTGGGGTTTAAGCCACTTGCACCTTCTACTCTTGCAACAGAGCAGCCTGAATGTTGGGGGCAGAGGTGTTGCTGGAGGGGACATGAAGACGCCAGGCTGTGGCAGCGTCGTGTGCAAATTTCAGTTTCCATCATTTCAGAGCCGGGTGGCCTCATAGTGGGGATTCACTTCCCGATGTTAAGCCTGGTTCCTCATCACAACACCCACACATTGTCCGGTTGCAGTGGCGAGAGCGAGAACGCCATGGGCAGACACTGCTCTCATCCATGTGACCCCGGCACATGGGCACCTGCTTTGGCCTTCCCTAAATGCATCACATCTGTCCTTCCTGTGTTCCCACCTGCCCACCTCGGCTCTCCTGCCTGCTGTCCACAGTGCCCACTGCTGCCAGTGTCCTCCCAAGTAAGGAAGGCACTTCCCTTATCTTTTTTTTTTTTTTTTTTTTTTTTTTTTTTTTAGAGGTAGAGTTACAGACAGAGAGAAAGGTCTTCCATCCACTGGTTCACTCCCCAAATGGCCGCAATGGCCAGAGCTGAGCTGATCCAAAGCCAGGAGCCAGGAGCCTCTTCCAGGTCCCCCATGCCGGTGCAGGGCCCAAGCACTTGGGCCATCTTCCACTGCTTTCTCAGGCCATTAGCAGAGAGCTGGACTGGAAGTGGAGTAACCTGGACATGAACCGGCACCCATATGGGATGCCGGCGCCACAGGCGGAAGCGTGGCCCACCTTCCCTTATCTTAACTCAGCCTTCACTGCCTTCTCCGGGGTTTTGTGGCTTCCTGCCCCATTTGAACTCCCCCCTGCTGTTGTTTCCTTCCTTGCTGAGGCACCCACACCCCACCCACACACATCCACGTTGGCCTGGGCAAGCGTCTCTTGTTTTCTGAATCCAGTTCATTTCCCAAGATTCCTCAAGCCGGTATCAAATGCTTTCTTAGCATCCAAGTCCAGAACATGTGTTCTTTTCATCAAGTAGGAATGAAAACCCATCAGGAAAACCTTGTTAGTAATGAGTAACTGTGTTCCAAGTCCCAGGGGTGACAGCTTCCTGATCCCTCGGTGATTGGCAAGTTTTATTATATTTATGGTTGTGTGTGTACAAGGGTCCTCCAAAATGTTTGTGGAAAACAGAATTAAAAGGTAAGTCTATATTGGTGCAAAATTTTAAAATCCATGCATAGTTCATATGTGCACTTTTTTAAAAAAGATTTATTTATTTTACTTGAAAGTCAGAGTTACACAGAAAGAGAAGGAGAGGCAGAGAGAGAGAGAGAGAGAGAGAGAGAGAGGTCTTCCATCTGCTGGGTCACTCCCCAAATGGCCGCAATGGCCAGAGCTGGGCCAATCTGAAGCCGGGAGCCAGGAGCTTCTTCCGGGTCCCCCATGCATCCACATATATTTTTAAATTTGGAGAGGAAATCACTCTTTTGACTTTTTTCTCAAACTTAAGACTTCTTTATGATTTTCAAGATGGCTTGGTTACAAAGAATAAGCTAACAGATTTTAGAAACAATGAAACAAATGTGAATGAAATCAATATCATTTTGGGGGTGGATATTTGATAAGGTAGTTGAGATACCACTTGGGACACCCACACTCCATATCTGAATGCTTGGGTTCAAGTTCTGGCTCTATTCCCAAACCCAGCTTTGTGCTGATGTGCACCCTAAAGGGAAACAGGTGGTGGCTCAATCAGTTGGCTCCCTGTCGCCCACGTGGGAGACTTGGATTGATTTCCAGGTTCCTGGCTCCAGCATGGCACCGCCCTGGCTTCTGCGGACATTTGGAGAGCAAACCAGAGGGAAATCTCTGTCTCTGCCTTTCAAACCAATAAAATAATTAAAATGTAAAAATCACCACTTGCTTGCAAGTGGCATATTTCTGAGATAGCAGCCCCCAGTGTTAGTGAGGTTGTGGGAATCACAGAGTATAATTTGGGGGGCTGGCATTGTGGTATAACAGGTTGAGCTTCCTCCTGCAGCACCGGCATCCCATATGGACTCCAGTTCGAGCCCTGGCTGCTCCACTTCCAGTCCAGCTCTCTGCTATGGCCTGCGAAAGCAGTGGAGGATGGCCCAAGTGCTTGGAGGAGGCTCCTGGCTCCTGGCTTTGGATAGGTCCCACTCAGGCCACTGCAGCCATTTGGGGAGTAAACTAGCAGATGGAGTACCTCTCTCTTTGTCTCTCCCTCTCTCTGTAGCTCTGCCTCTCAAGTAAGCAAACAAAATATTTTTTTAAAAAGAGTATAATTTGGAACAACTTTCTGGATGGGCAACTTGAGAAATATCAGAAGCTGTTAAGCCATGCATTTCCTTTGACCCAGCAGCTTCACATCCAGTACTTCTTCCTAAGGAGCTCATTAACAATGCCATCAAAGCATCAATCCTAACAGTTATATGCCCGCGTCTCATTCTGCAGTGCCTGCGATCAAGTTCCATCTGCTTCCTATCCAGCTTCCTGCCAACGTACCTGGGAAGACAACAGAAGATGGCCCAAGTACTTGGGTATCCACCTCCCATGTGAGAGACCCAGATGGAGCTCTGGGTTCCTCGCGTCAGCCTGGGCCAAACTTGGCTGTTATGCTGTTGTGGCCATTTGGGTGGTGAATAAGCAGATAAAAGATGACTCTCTCTCCATCTGTCACTTTGCATTTCAAATAAATAAATAGTTTAAAATTAGTATCAATAAGAGATAACCTTGTTTTGGTGCAAAAAATTGAAATCTATGCAGTTTTCTGTAATGTAATTTTCACAAACTTTTAGAAGACTCCTTATCTGCATGGATTCAAAATTTGCACCAAAATAAACTTATCTTTTCATTTCAATTTCCATGAACTTTTTGAATCCCCTTGTGCTACTAAAAAGTTATTTTTAAAAAAATTTATTTATTTACTTGAAAGTCAGAGTTTACAGAGAGAGGGAGAGACAGAGAGATCTTCCATCTGCTGGTTCACTCCCTAAATGGCCCCAGTGGCTGGAGCTGGGCCAGGCCAAAGCCAGGAACTTCTTCTGGGTCTTCTACGTGGGTGCAGGGGGGCCCAAGGACTCGGGCCATCTTTCACTACTTTCCCAGGTGCATTAGCAAGGAACTGGACCAGAAGTGGAGCAGCCAGCACTCGAATCATTGCCCATATGGGATGATAGCACTGCAGGCAGCAGCTTAACCTGTTATGCCCCAAAAGTGTTCTCTTCTAAGAGGCAAGACACCGACAACTGAAAGTATACACATTATGAGCAGGACTTGATGTTAGGGTGATTTTAATTTTCTTCTAGATGATTTGATATTTTTGGGGGGCAGCAGTTAAGTCTCTGCTTGGGATGCCTGCACCCCGTATCGGAATGCCTAGTTCACGGCCCAGCTACTTGCTTCTAATGCTGCTCCTTGCTAATGTGCGCGCTTGGAGGCAGCAGGGACAGCTCAAGTGCATGGCCCCTGCCACCCATGTGGGGACTCGGATTGAATTCCAGGCTCCTGACTTCAGGGACACAGACCTGGCTTTTGCAAGCATGTGGGGAGTGAACCAGCGGATAGAATCTCTCTGCTTCTTTCTCTGTCTCTCTGCCTTTCAAATAAAACATGACAATAAATAAAAGATGTTGGTAAGTATCTGAGGAAGAGCCATCTGAGAGCATGTTCCTACTTCAGCTGTCACCTGGGAGGGTCTCAACTTTCCAAACCAGGGGGTGGGGGGCTCGGGGCAGGGCTCTCCCTTCCTCTGCACACGCCCTTCACACCCCAGGCCTGGCTGTAGGCAGCCCTTCCCGAGAGGCCGGGGCAGGTTTTGTGACTTTGCTGCCTTTGTGCCTCCTCCCCAGTCACCAAGACAGAGGTAACAACCGCAGCCCTGAGCCCACCTTGAGGACTCCCTGCTCCTGGCCCATGCTACCCCCTGCCCCAGCATTCCTTACCTAATGGGAGACCTGTGCAAACCTGTCTCCCCAGGACAGGGAAGCCTCCCCCAGCCCTGGAATAAGCAGTCGTTCCGTTTTGTGAATGCACTTTGCAAACTCGTTTCCTTTCTTGGTTGGCAGAGCTGGGTGCCCCGTCTCAGCGCCACGCTGGCTGGGCCCTCCCATTCTTTGCGCAGACAGTACTCGGTCATCCTCACCGAACGGGCGCCGCTTCTCTGCCCTGAAGTTTTTCCTCTAGCTGGAGCTCAGGGTTAGAACAGCTTCTGGAAAGCAGCCGGCAGGTGGCAGCACTGTGACACGTCTCCCCCACCCGGGCCCCAAGGGAGGCGGGCTGGGCTGCGGCACAGGGTGGGGGGATGTCCCAGCAGAACTGGCTGGGTGGGTTTGGATGGGATCCTGGCTGTACCTCAGCCCAGGTGCTGCTCTGCCTGAAGCTTCGGTTTCACTGGAGGTGGCAGGGAAGCTCCAGGCAGTAATAACCCCCCACCGACCTTGTGGGGTTGCTCTGCAGGCTCCCTGAGTTTAGACACACACAAAGCACGCGGAGCCCTGCACAGGGTAAGTGCTAACCAAGCTTCTGCTACCTACCCCCACACTTTTTAAAAATTATTTTATTTTATTTATTTGACAGGTAGAGTTACAGACAGTGAGAGAGACAGAGAGAAAGGTCTTTCTTCCGTTGGTTCACCCTCCAATGGCCGCTGCGGCCGGCGCTGTGCCGATCCAAAGCCAGGAACCAGGTGTCTTCTCCTGGTCTCCCATGCAGGTGCAGGGCCCAAGCACTTGCGCCATCCTCCACTGCACTCCCAGGCCACAGCAGAGAGCTGGCCTGGAAGAGGAGCAACCGGGACTAGAACCCAGTGCCCATATGGGATGCCGGCGCCGCAGGCAGAGGATTAACCAAGTGAGCCACGGTGCCGGGCCCCCCACACTTTTTTTTTAAGATTTATTTATTTATTTGAAAGTCAGAGTTACACAGAGAGAAGGAGAGGCGCAGAGAGAGAGAGGTGTCTTCCATCCACTTGTTTACTCCCCAGTTGGCCGCAACAGCTAAAGCTGCAAGCCAGCAGCCAGGAGCTTCCTCCGGGTCTCCCACGTGGGTGCAGGGGCCCAAGGACTTGGACCATCTTCCACTGCTTTCCCAGGCCATAGCAGAGAGCTGGGTAGGAAGTGGAGCAGCCAGGACTAGAACCGGCGCCCATAAGGGATGCCAGCACTGCAGGCAGCAGCTTTACCCGCCACGCCACATTCCGCTGCCCTTTAAAAGCTAAGGTGCTCAGGAGGTGGCAGGGTCCTTCCCTTCTCCCTCCTCTGCACAAATGGCAGTGGCGCCTGTGCAGACAGCAGCCCAGGGACTGCTGCTCCCTAGAGCAGGACTGGACGGCGGGCAGGCTGGCCCTGAAATGCTCTCCCACCCCACGCCCCATTTCCCTAGGGCAAGCTTCAGGGTGGCTTGGTTTTTTCATCCCAAAGTACCCTGTTACACCTCTGCTCAGAGCCTGAACACCTGCTCGCTCGCTGTCTCACCTGACACTGACCTCCACGCCCATCTCCAGCCTGAGCAAAGAGCCCGGCTGGAGCGAGGATCAGGTTCAGTCACTCCACGCCCAGCAGACAGCACACACTTGGTAAGGTACAATCACCTCCGTGTGACAAGTGAGGACACGGGCCTAGAATACTTCATGCAGACTCTAGAGTTTGTAAACAGCTGGGATTTGAACCTGGACAGTCTGGGGCTGGAGTCGTCTTTACAAACCCAACCACACCTTCCCCTGCCCCATCTCCAACCTCTAACGTGCTCCTTCTATATTAAAAATAATAATATTGGCCGGCGCCGCGGCTTACTAGGCTAATCCTCCGCCTTGTGGCGCCGGCACACCGGGTTCTAGTCCCGGTCAGGGCGCCGGATTCTGTCCCGGTTGCCCCTCTTCCAGGCCAGCTCTCTGCTGTGGCCAGGGAGTGCAGTGGAGGATGGCCCAAGTGCTTGGGCCCTGCACCCCATGGGAGACCAGGAGAAGCACCTGGCTCCTGGCTTCGGATCAGCGTGATGCACCGGCTGCAGCGTGTTCTCTCTCACTGTCCACTCTGCCTGTCAAAAAAAAAAAATTAAAAAAATAAAATAAAAATAGTAATATCGCTCAGGACACCTTCATCCCGAGAGTGTGTGGGTTGTGGCCCGCCCGGGGCTCCTGGCTCCTGGCTCCCACACACGCAGCCGCTGGAGGCAGTGGAAATGGCTGAAGTAACTGGGTCCCTGCCACCCACAGGGGAGACCTGAGTGGAGCTCCCAGTTCCTGGCTTCAGTGGCCCAGCCCTGGCTGTTGCTGGCAGATGGGAGATCTCGGTCTGCCTTTCAAATCACCAAAACGAATGAAAAAGAAAACCCGAATAAGCCCCCTCTTCCAACTCCTTCTGCCGGTCCTTTTCTCACGGCTCCACTTCCTCTTCCACATTAAGCCCCTCCAGTCTGAATGTTCCACCACACTGCTAGACCTGTCTAACCCCCCCCCCCACTCCCGGTTGTCTCCCACCTAGGCAGGTCAGTCCCCATCACCCAGTGCTTCCCTCTGGGGTTCTCTCCCCAATACCCCACTGCCTGGGGGACGTCTCCACTGGGATGCCACAGAGGCACCACCCACTCTGCAGGTCCCAGACTGAGCCCACCACTTTCCCCTCCTACAGACGGTCTCTTCCATCTCCCCACTGCCGCCATTCACCAAGCTGCTTCAGAGGCTGGGTGATCTTCAAGGCTTTTTCTGCTGCATCCACACAGAGACAAGACCCTGCTGATTCCACCTTCTTCAAAGACATCCCAAATCTACCAACTTCTCTCCACCCCCACTGCCATCACCCTCATGAAACCACTGTTGTCCCCAGATAAAACCAATAACTTTTTTCCCCAAAGGAATTTTTTTTTTTAGTTTCTAATATTTCAATTTGGCTCCTTAATGCAGGTGTTTTTGTTTGTCTAAGATTTATTTGAAAGGCAGAGAGAGAGAGAGAAGGAGAGACATAATCTTCCACCTGCCGGTTCAATCCCTGAACAGCCGCAATGATCAGGGCTGGGCTGACCTGAAGCCAGGAGCCAGGAGCTTCATCTGGGTCTCCCACAAGAGTGTAGGGGTCCAAGACTTGGGCCATCTTCCACTGCTTTCCCAGGCACATTAGCAGGGAGCTGGATAGGAAGTGGAGCAGTTGGGACTTGAACCGACGCCCATACAGGATGCAGGTGCTGCAGATGGCGGCTTAACCTGCTGTGTGCCACAGTGGCAGCCCCACTAAATCCACTTTTCCTAAGCAGATGGAGAGAGCTCTCCCTGCCCCCATAAGGTAAATCTTACAAGTTGCTGTTACTTTAAATGACAAAGGTAGTTCCAACTGACTACAGAATGAAGTGCAAATGTCCCCACTCGGCTGGTGAGGACCCCCACCACCTGGTCTCTGCCCCCCTTCCCTCTGTGCTCTCTGAACACTTTCCCATCAGTCCTGTGTTTCTGACCCAGGACATGCTTTCTGCTGCCTTTGTACCTACACACAGGTAGTATCCTGCCCCTTTGCCTCAGTGTACTGGCCCAAGAGGCATTTCTGATGGTCCCACAGTGCCTTACACATCCCTAACCCTAACAATAACAGCACCTTTGTAGCCACCCCCCAGTACCCGTGACAACCCACCCAGACCCAGACCACCATGTCTGGTCCCACTGGATCCCAGCTTCAGCACAGGGCCCACTCTCATCTGTTGCCACTTGATGTTTGTGGTTTCTGTTCCTTGAGAGGGGTCTGCAAACAGTTCATGCAAATGGGCATTATGGGCCGGCGCCGGCACACCGGGTTCTAGTCCCGGTCGGGGAACCAGATTCTGTCCCGGTTGCCCCTCTTCCAGGCCAGCTCTCTGCTGTGGCCTGGGAGTGCAGTGGAGGATGGCCCAGGTGCTTGGGCCCTGCACCCGCATGGGAGACCAGGAGAAGTACCTGGCTCCTGCCTTCGGATCAGCGCGGTGCACCGGCCACAGAGTGGCAGCCACTGGAGGGTGAACCAACGGCAAAGGAAGACCTTTCTCTCTGTCTCTCTCACTGTCCACTCTGCCTGTCAAAAAAAATAAAAAATAAGAAGAAAATGGGTATTATGGTAAAAGTATGCATGGAGTTAAAACTTTTTTGCACTAGGGTTGGCATCGCGGAGCTGTCATGTCACCACCTGCAATGGCGGTATCCCACACTGGAGCACTGGTTCAAGTCCCAGCTGCTCCACTTTTGACCCAGCTTCCTGCTAATGTGCTCGGGAAAGTAGCAGGTGTTGGCCCAAGTGCTTGGGCCTCTGCCACCCAAATGGGAGATGGAATTCTAGGCTCCTGGCTTTAAAGGCTTGGACCAGCCTTGGCTGTTGTAACCATTTGGAGAGTAAAACAGCAGATAAAAGAGCTCTCTCTCCCTGTTATTCTGACTTCCATATAAATAAATATTTTTAAAAAGTTTTTTACAACAAAATACATTGATCCCATTTTCCCATAGACTTTTGTATCACACAATACCTTCTCCTCCCATCTTCTCCACAGAGAGATACCTACAATGGCTGGTTCTGGGCTGAGCTAAAACCAGGCGCCTGGAATGCAGAGCACTCTATGTGGGCAGCAGCAACCCAAGTAGTTGAGCCATCACCGGCCGCTTCCCGCAGTGTGCTTTAGCGGAAGGCTGGAATTCAGGGCAGAGCTCGGATCCAAAGTCAGGCATTCCAATATGGGATGGGGTGTCCCAACCGGTGGCTTAACCGCTGTGCCAAACATGCTCCCCACGCCTCCTCTACCCCTGTGCCTTCATGGGCACCAACTGACATCCACTCATTTCAATCTACGGTTTCGGCCAAGATATTTCTGCAAGGATCACATCTCCCACAACTGCCTTCGTAAGAACTTTTTTTATTATTATTATTATTTTAGAAATGCAGTTATATACATAGAACAATTAAAATTAAATTAACTTTGTACAAATATTAAAATACTATCTTCACACCCACTGCAATGTACAGGATACCAAAAAAATATATATATAATAAAATAAAGCAAACCCAAACTGATTGAGTGACATCCTGCACAGAGTCAATTATGCGCGCGTTGTCTGAAACCATTAGGAGAGTACCATTGTGCGAAGGGTGCCACAGTGGTGTGATAACCATAAGAAGCCAGGGCAGGTGCGGGAGCTGCCTCTCTCTCCCTGCTTAGCAACCAGAGGGCTCTGACCCTGCATCCCCTCCAGCTGGCTTGGCCGCTCAATCAAAATTCTGCCAGGCTCCTACTGGAAACTAGACTCCTTTCCCAGAAAAGCTGGCCCTGCCACCTTTCCCTCTCTGGGGAACCGGCCACCGCATCTGCCAAGCAAAATATTCCCCAATCCCCTACTTGGGGGCCCACCACTGCCTGTCCCCGTGCTGAGAGCGAGGAGACCCAGCAGGTCCCCCGAGAGGAGCTCCCGGCCTTGCCGTGGTCCTAGGCCAGCACATCTGGAATCCAGCTGTGGAGTCCGCACGTCACTTCCCCTCTAGGCCCTTTTTGCCCTGGCGGGGGTGGGGGCGAGGGTGTAGAAATGTTTGCAGCATATTCCATTCTCTACGCGAGGATGTTCCCGGAAACAGAGGCCGCATTGTCCTGTGGGAAGCAAGTGGCCGAGCACTCAGCTGGGGCGGGGACGGACAGGAGCAGGCGGAGGGCTGCCCGACCCTGCGCTACCGGGGATGGAGCGGGAAGAATACACCTTTGTCTCGCCAGTGGCTTCTCCGCACAAATTTAAAGCTGGGAGGTGGGGGTGGGGGCAAGGTGACAGGGAAGGCAGTATCTGTTGAAGTTCTGTTTGCAAATGGAGTGCTTGTCAAATGTACACTGAAATGCCTCAGAAACCAAACTCACTCACAACGCGGCCAGGACGCGGCCCACAGCACAGCGCACGCCCAGCGAAACGGAGCACGGCACGCGAAGCACAGAGAGGCAACAGACAGGGTCTGGCTGCTAACCCACGGCCTGGGAGGGCCGGAAACTGAGTGGTTTTCACCAGATTCTGGCCCTTGAAAGTCTCTAGGATGCGACCGCACATCTCCAGGACAAGAAACCTATATTGAATCAGCGCAAGTGTGCAAAGAAAAACAGAAACAACAAAACCCTTTTTATAATGCAAGTCCTTTGGCGCCGCCCGTTTACCCAGGCTTCTGCCCCACTCCCCGGGAAGGCAGGGCTGTGGTCAGTTTCTCCCACCTGCTCCAGGCTCCTGAGGCGGCCCCCTTCCTAAAAGCACTGTACCTAACGTGGCCTTGGTCGCCCAGCCAGGCCCCACCTCAGGCAGCTGTGGAGCCCCTAATCCCTCTGTGAGCCACAAGGCCCAGAAGCCCTAGGAGCAGAGCACGTGCCAATGGTTACGATTGCTTTGGGGGAAAAGAGAAGCAGCCGTGGGAGGGTCATCACGATGCCAGCAGGAGCCTGTGTCTTCCCGCCTGCACCCACAGGCCCAGGGCTCTCATCAAAGCCAGCGATGGGGGAGGGGGCGAGGACGGGGCAGCGGGGGCACCCCTATGCTCCGCCCTCCTTCTCTCTCCTGCCTGGTAGGCGAGCCTGGGCTTGCAACCCTGGCAATGGCAGGAGGTGGAAGGCGGCTTCGGAGAAGGCAGGCACCAAGCTAGTCAGTCACCGAGCGGCTGAACGAACCCAAAAATACGAAGTGCAGCCTCTCAGAGGGAAATGCCAGAGGAATCAGGGAGAAAAGGGTGAGCCGCCGCTCAGAAAGGATTCCGGAGCAGAACTGGGGTTCCAGAGGAGTGGGACACAAAAGCTGGGGCTCAGCAGTGAGACCAGGACGTGGCCACCCCTGCACCCTGGTTCCAGGAGGACAAGGGCGCCACTGCGGGTGCGGGAGTCTGTGCGCGGTAAGGCAGCTGGGTCCGCCAGGCTCCCCCCGCTCGAGCTCCTGCCTTCCCCTCTTCCAGCATCTTCCCTGTCTGACCACACTAGCCGGAGCTTCAGGCTCCTGGGTAGGGGGACACGTGGGTAGCCACAGGCACAGCAGGTGCTGCCCTTACCCTGAGAGGAAGGAAGACAACAAGTGGTGGTGAGAGAGGTCAGGGAATGACCAGCAAGTAAAGTGCATTGTGTGTGAATGGAGGCAGGAGAGCAGCGGGCTGGGAGGGGGCTGTCCCTCTAATGCTGGAGCCCACCCAGGCCAGGAGCGAACTCTAGGTCAGGCGCGTAAGTCTACTGGGCTTTATTACTGTTACCATCCCATACAGACGGGCCTGGGGGAGGAGCGAGGGGCGGCACAGGGGCAGCTGCCAAGTGTCCCAGGCCCAGTGCTTCAGAGATTAGCAAAAGGAAAAGCAAACATTCCTTAATGCCACGTCCACCTTCTGAAGATGACTGCCGCTGGGCAGGGCCTCCCCACCCAGCCTGTCAGCATTCAACGGAGGGCAAAGCGAGAGGCCCCTCATCGCCAGGACTCCCCTCCGAGGGCCCTGTACCCACCCGCCCTACCTCCAGGGTGTCGGGGGAGACAAGGAGCCACCTGTCAGCTGGGACAGGTGGACAGGTGGCAAGGAAGGGCAGACGGAGGCAAAGCAGGAGGCAAAGCAGCAGGCAGCAGGCCACTTCCTGGGCACAGCTACTAAGGCACGTGACCGTGGTGAGGACCCTCAGGACTGGGCTGGAGCTGCCTGCAGCCACCGGACTCCTGGCCTGTGCCTCTCCTCTGTCACCACGAACCCAGAAGGGGCAACTTGCCGACTGCCAGTGACCAGGCAGCCACCCCAAGGCAACTCAGCAATTCTCCCGCCCCAGGCCCAGCGGGCGACAAGGAAGCCAGAGTGGCCTGGGATGGAGCCCAGGAGGCAGCACACAACTTCCCCTAACATTGTAGGGAAATGGAAAAACCGAGGCCAGGAAGGCTGCTGCTGGAAGCAGGAAGTGAGAATTTGCATATTCGGAAGACAATCATGATCGGCCACCTTCCTTTCTTCCCTCAGGATCTTCTGGAATCTCTCCACTCAACAAGGCCAGGAGCCTGCACCTCTCAGCTAGACAGCCAGGTGCTGGGACAGCTTTGGCATGATTCTCCAAATCCTCCAGGCTCAACCAAGGAAATGTGCCCTGGGTGTTGACCCAGGGCAAGCCCAGGGACCCACTCCTGCCCCAGTGAGAGCCCCCTGGGACTTGAGAGCTCTCACTCGAATCTGCTCCTGTCAGGGTGGCAGAGCCAGGCCCGGTCCTCCGGGTGGCAGTCAGTAAGGCTTGCAGAGAGCCACAAGCCTGCACAACGGGGGCTGGACAGGGTAGGGGGAAGGCACAAGTAAACACAGCGGCACTCGGGTCCACATGGGCCCTGGGGGCTGCCGCCCAAGAGCTGGCTGGAGGGGGCTCCCAGGCTCGGGGGGCGGGGGAGGGTTCGAGCCAGCACATTCAAATATGTCCCTGACAGATGGCCGGGCTGGGCCGGGCAAAGGGCCAGTTCCTCCAGCTGTGCAGCAGGCCGACGGTGATCTTCCTTGAGTTTCCAGTGAGGTGGCTGCAGGCCCTCAGGGATACACAGAAATACAGGTGGCAGCTCAGGTATCCGGGCAGGGTGGCTGGAGGGTACCGGGTGCTCAAACCCACAGGACAGGGAAGAAGGGCAGGGCGGACCCTCGGAGCGAGGACAGGGGCCGGTGGCAGCCCTCATGCTTCTTTCAACAGTGGAATATCTGCAGGGAGACAGGGAAGGGAAGCCCAGTGGTCAGCTCAGGCAGCTCTCTGTGGGACTCTCCACTCATCCAGCAGCAGGGGACACACCCAGGTTAAAGCAATCAAACATGGGCCTCACACACCTCTAGGCGGCCAAACAATGCCTGCCTCTTTCCTGGGTCCTCTGGCTCATCTCTCCCGACACCAGCCACGATGGGATCTGATCGCGCGGCCGAGTTCTCAAACCCCTGGGCCCCAGCGCGATCACTGCTTTTGCCTTAGCTCTGCTGGTCTAGTTGCCTCCCGTTCTTTCCTCATCCTGCCCTTCCTGGCTACAGAGCCCTGCTTCAGTGCCAGCTCCTCCGGAGAGCCATCCACAGCTGTGTGCCTCTGGGTACATCACAGCCCCGCTCTGGGTTTCGGTCTCCGCACAGCAGCAGACTGGCACCGGATGCTCCTGACTCCCTAGGGGACAGCTCAGGCACGGCCTGCAACACTCACGTTAGTCACCATGTGCCATATTTTCTGAGCCCCTCGGAACAATGACCCTCCAATCCTGAATTCTGGGAGTTCTTGAGGACAGCCCCTGCCCCCATCTTCCCAACTCACCCACGCTCCCTGCCTCAGCATCAGACTGCAAGCTTCCGGTTTCCCTGAAACCTAAATAGCACCAGGCACAAAACGGGACTGCAGAGATGCCTGTTCCACACACGGAACAAAGCAAGGCTGCAGGGAGAAGCAGGAGGGGCGGGAACCGGGGGAGGAGGGCTGTGGCTTGCACTCAGACGCGTGTCACAGCGTGTGGGGCTGACGGTCTGGGGTGTCAGCGGCTTCCACATCCAAACCTGGCTCAACTGCCACACGGCCCCTTGCGAAGCTCCCCAGCTGTTCAGCAAGTAGAGGGCAAGCTGCTGGTCACCAGAGAATTCTAAAGCGAGATCTGCACTCAAGGATGTCTAACTGTGCTTCTTTCAGGTTTCCTAATGCGCCTGGGTACCCAGGAGGCATGGTCTCCTCTCCGGCTCTTCCAGGAAGGCTTTCCACGGAGAGGAGTGCATCTAGTTTAATCTGCATCCTGATATGCTAGGATTTCACTAAACATACTGTATAGAGGGGCACACTGCAGCCAACAGGTAAACTCTAGGCTCCGGCTAAGGCAAAAGGCAGTAGGCACTATTCGACAGCTGGTCTGCCACAAAGGAGCTGGTGTGACCAGGGCGGTAGCGTGGTAGTGTGGCATTGTGGGATGAAGCATGCACATTTTGGAGCAATACCCATTTGTTTTCAAACCAGCTCAGCCATTTACCAGTGAGCAACTGACACCCTCTCTGAGCCTCAGTCTCCATGTCTGTAAAATGGTCATGCTAACTAACGCTTCTTGGGCTCACTGTGAGGTTTCACTGAGCTGGTGCAAGAATCTATGACCCCACGGTCTCCTTGCTATCCCTTACCTTTTGGGAGCACAAAGAGCAGAGCAGCAGGACAGACCCCACCTCCACCCAGCTGTCCACCTTTTGATCCAGTACGGCCTTGGGGCCATGAACAATCTCAGAGACTCAAACTATCCAACTTCACAGTGCAGAGTCCCAAGCCCTCCCTGGGACTCTGAGGGGGAAATCCTGCTCTGCGGGCTAAGTAGAGAGGCTCCCAGCCCTTCCTCACAGACTAAGGGCCCCAAGCAGCTCGCCACTCACGGTCAGCACAGGCCACCTACCGTCTGTGTACTCCTCCGACGTGAGGGATAAAAGGCTTTGTATGTCACTGTTTTCGGAATCCACGGCTTCTTTGTGTGCCAGTCGGCTGTTCCCTGAGCCGGCCACCCAGGAAGAGGTGGTTGCCTGGTGCACCAGCACTGTCTCTGAGCCCCGGGAGCCCCGGGCCTCGCACAGTCCGGACTGGCCCGGGGCCTCGTCCTCTCCGCCCGAGGAGGAGCAGGCACCCTGGTCCTGCAGCTGTTGCTCCCTTGGCACGCCCCTCCCGCTGGGCCCAGAGCCTTCGGACAGCACGATCTGCACTCTGGGGTCGGCGGGCGGCACACAGTGGCCAGAGCTGCCATACACGGCCTCCTCGTAGGATGGCAATGCGACTGGGACTCCGTCCACCATGATGGAGACCTGGTCCCCAGACACGCCCTGGTCACGCCTGGGTTGGAAGAGGGAGAATCAGAATAAACACAAGTCAGAGAAATGCTGTAACCCAACAACAGCCTCCTTTTTGTGCACGTTTACTCCGAGCCGGGCACAGCGCTCAGTGCCTTAGACATCTTCTCCCACTGGACCCTCGACGGAGCTGGCTGGGCAGGGATTCAGCAGGAATGCACAAGGCTCGCACAAGTTAGGTAACTTTCCTACAGTCCCACAGCGGGTGAAGGACAGAGCTGGGATGTGAATCCAGTTCCACCTGCTTCCAGAGACTGCTTCTAACCTCTGGGTGCACAGGTGCTTGGACCTCTGTCCTGTGCAAAAGCTAGGCACCTGCAGACCTGGAAATAAAGCCACTCGTCAGGCCCAGCTGGACAAGAAAGCAAGACAATGATGTTAGCGCGTATCTGGGAATAAACCGCAGCCGCTTCCTTGTACACTTTAAGGGGCTACACTGGATGCTCTAGAAATTGTATCTTCCTAAAGCCATGGGGGGGTGAGGGGAGAGAAAGCATTATGGTCTTGAAACAGGGGACTGGACTAGAAATCGGAAGAATTTTGTTCTGACTTAGCCACTCTGCTTGCCTTGCCTGCCCACATCTTTTAAAAAGTACACGTGAATTGAAACACAAACACAGGACGGACACACAGCAAGATCTACATAGCGCTCACTGATCCATTCCAAAGGTAGTACTGTGGTGCAACTCCTACCGGGCTCAAGAACGCGGCCGCCTGCCCTCGCCCATTCTCAGCCGTTCCGCTTCCTCATCACATCACAGCCAGCCACTCTCCTGATTTCTATGGAAATCACTCCTTTCCTTTTTATTTTTATTTTAGGAAGTTCTACTACCTGAAACACTAGAGTTTAGCTTTGTGCATTTGAAACATTTATATCTACGGAATACATAGTAGCCTGTGTCTGTGTGCCTGGCTTCTTTTACTCAACACTGTGAGATTTATTCATGCAGCTGCCTTGTTTTGCAATCACTGTTGTTACACACATGCTTGACCTACTGGAAAACATAGTGAAGACATTATTTAGCGTGTACCTCCTAAGCACTTCCTCTCTTACATAACTACAGTCTGAATATCCCTTATCTAAAATGCTTGGGACCAGGCGTGTTTCAGATTTCAGATTCTGTAGTCCTTGCACATATACAATGAGACATCTTGGGGACTCAAGTGTAAGCACAAAACTCCTTTGCTTCCAATATACCTTATATCCACATTCTGAAGGTCAATTTCATTCAATATTTTTTAGTGTGCCTATGTTTTGACTGTGACCTGTCATATGAGGTCAAGAGTGGAGTTTTCCACTGGTGGCATCATGTCAGCCCACAGTGGAATTTTGGATTCTGCATTTTCTGACTAGGGATGCTTAGCTTGTTCAACATTATCACACCGCAAATGTGACATTAGTAGAATAGTCATACAACTTTTCCAGACTGCCTGAGAGTCTGTCTATTTCAGAGGCAGTCCGTTTTCATAGTTAAGGACCGTGCATTCCATTGTGCGGTCCTAGCTCCTTCACTCCTTTTATCTACAACAGTGCACGAGTTTTCCATTCAAGACGGGCATTTCTTTGGGAAGGGTCTAGGCCAGCTGTCTCACAGAATGCCCACAGTCTGGGTCTGTCTGTTTCCTCAGGATCGGACTCAGGTCAAGTGCTGCCAAGAACATCACGGAGGGGAGGCCATGTCCTTTCAGCTCCTCGCACTGGGAGGCGCCCACACCTGGTGGCCGACCCCTGTTAGTCACTCTCAACTCCTCACTTGTATCTGGGAGATGAAATCTGTACTTCCAAACTCCAACACTGTGCCCACTGGGAGGAGAGGGGTGGCACCTGTCACAGTGCACTGAGCGTTTTGAAGGAGCGCAAACTCTGATGACAGTGTGGTACAGGCAGCAGTGTGTAGACACATATTTTGTTACTCAAAATAAGTTCTGTTTGTTTAAGAAGTCACACATAAATGGGGTCTATAAAGAAACCAAATCCTCCTTCTACTCAAAAAATATTCAACCAGTTACTATGATCAGACTTACTAGTTAAGTAAGCAAGAAAAAAGACCTCCCTAATACAGAGGAAATGCAGGTTAGATCACTTTGACTTTATGTGGAAATAGGTGATTCTTTCAAACCCTCTGTATTCTATTAACAACCTTTAAAAATGACAGCTACTCCCTCCCCCAAAGCAGAACAAAACAACAGGAAGGAAGAGAAATCACACAGAGCTGCAGACCTTCAAGGCAGCCTGGGCCTGGGCTGCAAACTCCAGCCAGCAGCATTTTACTGAGTGAGGACAGGAGCTGCGGCAGGGCTGGGGGTGGATGGGAAGCCGGGACTGCCCACAAAGAACCAGGGAACTGTGGGGGTGGCCAGTCAACCATGGGAGCCGTGACAGCCTGGGAGAACAGTCCACCAGCAGGGGTGCACTGGAGGGCCACTCCATCTGGCCTCGCCCACCCCGGTGTGGGATGATTTGTGGCTAAAGCAGAAAGGGAAGTGTCAAAGCTAGACAAGAAAAGCTACTCCCTGTTTCTCCTTCGATGCAGGGCACGCGTTCTCTACCCTCAGCGCATGTCAGACCCACACGAGAAGCTTGTGTAAAATGCAAACACCAGGGTCCCACTCCAAACCAAATCTACCAGAATGTCTGGGTGCCAACACCCTGCTGCTATGTGTTTTCAGCTCCTACAATCGGAATGTCCCTCTCCACGTGCAGCCGGGACTGGGAACCAGAACAGGAGCACGCTGGAGCACACGTGCATCTGTCACCAGGAGAGGCTTCCCAAATCACACCGGGGGCCCGGGAAGGCCCAAGTCTCGCTCCAGTGTCTGCAGTAAGGCCTGCAAACACACACTCCTAACAAGTCCCAGGAGTCGCTGCCGCTGCTGGAGCCACACTTAGAAAAACACTGATGTGCGGGCGAGGTCGTGGCCTTGGAGCTGAACAGATCTGGATTCAGATCCCGCTCTGCCATCACCTCGGCCGGGTGCCATCTTGAGTGAACGGCTTAATCACTCTGAGACACAGTCTCCTCATCTGGAATGTTCCTGTGGGGATAAAGTAACGCAGGCAAAGCACCAAATGGCAGGCTCGATCCTTTCCCGGACACACAGAGGCTGGCGAGCGTGGCCAGTCACAGGCTGCCCCACGGCGGCACTGGCACCAGGCTCACCTGCTGTGATGAAAGGACTTCAGCTTCGGCTGCACCAGCACGAACAGCACCACGAGAAGGAGAATGAGAGCCACGGAGCTGGCAGTGGAAGCCACTATGGACAGCGTGGGGACCCCAAGCGACGTGTGGGTGTCTTTGTCTGTGGAAAAAGCCATTGTCAGAAGGCTCTCGTACCTGAGGTCCCAAAGCTGACCCATCACCCAGAGACAGGCCACTGGGCCACCTCAGGAGGAACAGCACGGAGCAGCCAAGTGCACTCAAGGAGTTGAAGGAGTTCGTCCCCTATCCCGTTTCCTGAACAGAAAATTCCCTTCACTTTGGGCCTGTGAGGTCCCTCTGATCATAGTAAGCCTGGACAGCCTCCCCTGTAAACCACGCTAGCCCATCCTCAGTGGCAGGCTGAGAACCATCAGTCGAATGGGCACATCACTCCTCCCCCTGAGGTGCTCTGTACGCCAACCCCCCAGGGGGGCAGGCCAGGTTACCAGGCCTGGGCTCCAACATGGCCGTGTCCTCAGGTGGCACAGCTTCAGCTGGAAACCTTGGCTTGGTCACTGCCCTTCTCTGGGGTGTCATGGGTTAAACACATTCTGGTCTCAGAGTCATGGGGCAGGGGCGGGGGGGTGGTGCACAAAGAAGAGCACATGACACACACTTTTCCGAAGGCAGCTGGACTGCCTGCCGGTGGAGGCAGGAGGAAGAGAGGGCTCTTGTCCAGCTGGGCTGTGGCTCCATAACAAAACAGTCCCGTTTCCATTCAAGGAAAAACAAAACGAAGGAGGCACCAGACAAGGTGTTAGCATTGTGTTCAATGTGCTAGCAGAACACGGTCAAGGGTCACCAGCACTTGGCGATGCAAACCAGAGACCTTGAACATCAAAGGGGCTTTACAGAGCAGGGCAGAGGCCTCACAAAGCCATGGAGCCCCACCCACCCACCCACCCACCCAACACAGTAGGACAAGCACCAGCATTCGTCCTGTCCTGTGTCTCCCACCCCCACCCCGTCTTCCAAGGAAACAAAAGTTAGGGGGACTGCAGGATGCAGGATACAGGCAGGGCTACACAGCACCCGGATGGGGACAGGGTGGCGAGCACACGCCATGCCCCAGGGGTTAAAGAGACCGGCACCCCAGCACCCCTCCTCCTCCGCCACACTGACCCTCGTTGAGACGGCAGCTGATATCCATGGCCGGCTTCCACTCGCCGTTCTTGCACGTCAGGTACTTGTAATCGCCCTTCAGCATGTAGCCCTCGGCACACTGGTACTCAATGACGCTGCCGGCTGTCAGGGGCTCTCTGCAGGGCCGGGGGTGGCAGATGTAGCCTCCATTCTCTGGCTGCGGGGGCAGGGGGCACACTGCGAAGACAGAGGGGGACACAGAGAGTGGTACCTGGTGAGCTCTCCAGGCGCTGAGCCCCCCAGAAAAGCTGTGGAACAGGAGGCTGCTGACAGGGGTAACCCTACTGCCTGCAACACTCCCCACCCGCCTGCAGAGAGCTGCACCCAGAGCTGAACAC
Source organism: Oryctolagus cuniculus (assembly GCF_964237555.1). NCBI lineage: Eukaryota > Metazoa > Chordata > Mammalia > Lagomorpha > Leporidae > Oryctolagus > Oryctolagus cuniculus. The sequence continues at coordinate 15,552,172 of NC_091451.1, read as the reverse complement.
ACACTCTGATACAGTCTGGATCCCATAGCGATCGAGACCAATGTGCTTGCCTTAAAACCTGCCGCACACCATGAATCAGATGAAAGGAGACAGGCGCCGCTAGCCTGCCAGGAGGAGTGTTCACCTTGGTTTCCGTACCAGGGCCAGAAAGGGCTCCAGGAGCCCTCAGCCTCAGAGTGTCCCTCCGATGACTCCCCGGGTAGCTGTCCCAGCACCCTGCAGCGCTCCTTCTCTGATACCACCTGTCTCCGTCGGCCCACATCTCCTGTTCAGGGAGGACTGTGGACTGTCACACTGTGATTCCTCAGCAGCCCTGGGAAGCAGTAATCACTACTCCCCTCTGGAGATGAGGACCCAGCAGCTTCGGAAAGTGCACTGACTGTTGGCCCAGCTTTAGGCCAGGTAAGCAGTGCACTTCGGGTCAGAGTCAAGCCTTCCGATTCTAACCCTGTGCTCTCTCTCCCAGCACATACTGCTGCTACCCCAGGAGCTGAGCAGCTGTGAAGGGGTACCCGTGACAGGGTCCCTTCCCCTTCAAACTGGTCAATTAGGGAGACGGCAAGTGGCACCGGGAGCCTGGTCCAGATCAGCCGCAGTAATGATTAAGTCAGGGGAGTCGCAAGGCCTCTGATTCCACCCTGGAAAAGACTGCAGAACTGAAGCCCCCAGCAGTGGGTGGCTGGGTCTGCCCAGCCCCAGCACAGCAAGGGCACAGTGGAGGCACTAGGGGATTGCTGTCTGTAAGGTGGAGTGGGGGAGAAGGCAGGATGACCAGGCACCCACAAACTTCAATTATCCAAAAGTCTTCCGGACACAAGGAAGATCAGAAGTTTTTCCAAGGGAAATTCAGTTTTGCTGACAAATACCCTTCCCTCGCTGGAAGTATCTCAAGGTCATTCTGTCTCTCATGTCCTAGAGCAGCCTGGAGAGACTGGGAGTCACAAGGAGGGCAGCGCCTGCCAGCACATGATAAGATTGCTTCCCCTTCCCCAGGCCTCCGACCGCCCTCCACGTAGCTGTGTCCTCTCAGACTTTCTGGCCTACATCACTTCCCTCCAGCCTCCAACAGCTATTGGAGTAGCTATTGGTGTAGGCCAGCCCTCAAGCTGCTTATGCCTTGGGATAGAGACCCAGGAGCTGGTAACAAAACAAAGCTGGCATAGTTGCCTTAGGGATCCCAGAGAGAAGTCCAGCCCCCTCTCTGAAACTAGGAGACAGCCCAGATGAGCCCGCTGCCCCCTGCTGCCCTCAACCTGGCCCACGGTCTTAACCCGGAGGGCAGCAGGCGCTAGCACTCCCTCTGCTGCTGAGTGGCTCGGAGAGGCCTGTGCACCCTGCTCCCTTGTCCAGGGCAGTGGGCCCACCACACATCTTCCTCTCTCACCCCCTGGCCCTCTTTGGGCCCTGTCTAACCAGTTCATCCTTTCAGCATACTGCATGGCCCCCGAGGCGGCTTCTAAAAGGACTTGCGAGTAGGTCCAAGGTGCTGGGGATTTTTGCCCATAAAAACCACATCTCCAGAGTCTGAGTAGGACCATGGAAGGCCCCAGGCACTTATTTTTTATGAGTGGGAAAAAAAGCGAGGTTTAAATAGAAGGGCTGGCATGGTAGTATAAGCTGCTGTCTGTGTGTGCCAGCATCCCATAGGGTTCCTCCCAGCTGCTCTACTTCCAATCCAGCTCCCTGCTAATGTGCCTGGGAAGGCAGCGAAGGATGGCCCAAGTGCTTGGACCCCTGCACCCATGTGGGAGACCTGGATGAAATTTTCTGGCTCCTGGCTTCAGTCTGGCCCAGCCTTGGCCATTTGGGGAGTGAACCAGTAGATGGAAGATCTCTTTCCCGATTCTGATTTTCAAATAAATAAATACTTTTTTTTTTTAAAGGAAGTGAGCTGCAATTCGATTGAATTTCAATTCAGCTAATATTTATTGATTACTGTATAAAGGGCATTGTGCTATGCTCTGGAAAAGGATATAAAAGATTAGCACATCAGTACTTGCAGCCCAATAGGAATATGACCAAAAAAGTGCACACTTTATTTTTGAAATACAGAGTATTTCAAAACAGTTTATTTAGGTGCAAACATAATTTCAAATCCATGCACAGTGTTTTACATAATAAGCTTTTTAAGACTTTTAAAAAAATTTATTTATTTATTTATTTGAAAGGTAGAGTTAGAGGGAGGAGGAGAGGAGAGAGGAGGGGAGGAGAGGATGAGATCCATTGTCCAGCTGCTTGGTTCATTCCCCAAATGGCAGCAACAGCCGGGCTGAAGCCAAGAGCCTGGAACTCCATCTAGGTCTCACACATAGACAGCAGTGGCCCAGGCACTTGTAGCATCTTATGCTGCTTTCCCAGGGGCATTAGCAGGGAACTGGACCAGAAATGGAGCAGTTAGGGCTGATGCTGTGGTGTATCAGGTAAAGCCACCATCTGCAGTGCTGGCATCCCATATGGCACCGGTTTGAGACCCGGCTGCTCCACTTTCCATCCAGCTCTCTTTTACGCTTGAAAAAGCAATAGAAGATGGCCCACGTCCTTGGGTCCCCTCCCCCACCACATGGGAGACCCCAAAGAAGCTCCTGGCTCCTGGTTTCAGATGTGCCAAGCTCCAGCCACTGCAGCCATTTGGAGAGTGAACCAGCAGATGGAAGACCTCTTTTTCTGCCTCTCTGTAACTCCACCTTTCAAACAAATAAATAAATCTTAAAAAAAGAAAGAAAGAAAGACAGAGAGAGAGAGAGAGAAATGGAGCAGCTGGGACTTGAACCCACACTCAAATGGGATGCTGGTGTTGAAAGTGATGGCTTAGCCTACTATGTCTCAACAATGGTGCTGGTCTCTTGCTGAAGATCCAGCATATGCATGTATTACAAGGATTTTTGCATCAAAATAAACATCTTTTAATACCATTTTCCATGACTTTTTTAAGTGCCCACATAATTTTTTTTTTTTTTTAAATTTTTTGTGGGGCTGGCGCTGTGGTGCAGTGGGTTAATCCTCTGCCTGCGGTGCCAGCATCCCATATGGGCTCTGGTTCTGGTCCCAGCTGCTCCACTTCCTATCCAGCTCTCTGCTATGGCCTGGGAAAGCAGTGGAAGATGGCCCAACTCCTTGGACCCCTGCACCCTCATGGGAGACCAGGAAGAAGACCTGGCTCCTGGCTTTGGATCGGCGCAACTCCAGCCGTTGTGGCCAGTTGGGGAGTGAACCAACAGATGGAAGACCTTTCTCTCTGTCTCTCCCTCTCACTGTCTGTAACTCTACCTGTCAAATAAATAAATAAAATCTTAAAAAAAAATTTTTTGTGGCTTCTGGACTTGGGGTTTAAGGCCACTTCCCCTACTCTGAGGTTATAAAGTTATGCTCCAATATTTTCTTTAACATTTTATAAATTGGGTTTTTATTTAAACAGTACTTTAATATGAAAAAGCTTTGGGAGATAATACACAGTGTAAAATTAAAAAAATAAGGGTGCACAGTGAAAAAGAAGCCCCTCTCCTGTCCCCGGCCATCCGGTTCCCTTCTCCAAAGGCGACGCAGGGGTTTCTCCTGTGTTCTCTCACAGGTAACTCTCCGCTCAGACTGACTCTGGATCCAGGCCAGCGGAGGAAGCTCTCCCAGGAGAGATCACATCTTGTGGGGGAGCGTGGACGGGCTCTCCTGGAGGAAGTGGCACTCCACACAGGGCTGCCTTTCAGCAGGAAGGGAGGTGGAGCTGAAGCCAGCGCACTGCAGCGGGGAAGCGCAGGTGGGTCCGGAGATGCCAGCAGCACGGTTTAGCTGGGTTGAATGGCAGAATCCGTCCTAAAATACTAAGTCGCGCAGAGCCGGGAACCACCTGACAGAGGGCCCTGACTGCAGAAGCATCGCTTATACTCGGAGCCAGAGGTGCCGAATCCACAGACGTGGGTCCCGCTGGGAAGACCTCTTAGAGGGACTTCAAGAGGACAGCAACCCTGCGGAGTTAAACTCAGCGCAAAAGTTCTGCCATCTATAAAGGTCACACAAAGGAAGTAAGCAGGTATGTTAGCTCGACAACATGAGACGCAGCTACGGGTTCATGGAAGGAAAACAAGGGAGCCTTAGAAGGAAGACATGGGGGCCAGTGTGGTGGTGCCGCAGGCTAAGCTGCTGCCTCGGAGCGCCAGTTTGAGTCCTGGCTGCGCCACTTCTGATCCAGCTCCCTGCCAATGCCACCTGGGAAAGCAGTGGAAGATGGCCCAAGTGCTTGGGCCTCTGCATCCATGTGGGAGACTCGGACAGAGTTCCCAGCTTCAGCCTGGCCCAATGCTGGCCACTGTAGCCATCTGGAGAGTAAACCAGCAGATGAAAGATCTCTTTCTCTCTCTTTCTGTAACTGCCTTTCAAATAAAGAAAGAAAGAAAGAGAGAAAGAGAGAGAGAAAGAAAGAAAGAACAAAAATTTTTTTAAAAGAAGCATGAGGTAGGAACAAACAAGGTCATTTTAAGATCCCAGGAGCACAAAAACAAAACAAAATCTCTTATCCAAAGACCACAGTGGAAGAGTCCTGGCCCAAGGGAGTTCTGGGGTTAACAGGAAAGGGAAGAATATCAGCACCCACACAGCCAGCAAATCACCTGGTGGCTTCTGGAAGCCACTGTTACAGGCCAGAGGCTGACGTGGGGTTCTCTGGCAGCTCCAGGCTCACGGAGGAATTCCAGGCTCTGCTCTTAGCCTGGGAAGACACTGGACTCATCTGATCAAGCAATGCTACATAATTTGAAAATGAGAGGAAGGTCAGGCAGAACACAATTTAATCAATTCTACTTAGCTTCCTGTCTGTGCTTCACTGTCTCCCATAGCCGCTTGGGGATCCAGTGTGCTCAGGAGATGGCAAGTGAATTCTTCAGGGGCCAGCAGAGGGCCTGGCTCACAGCAGGCACTCCGGGAAGGCTATGCACACAGCTGCAGAGGATGCAGATGGCGCAGAAGCAGAAGGAGCTGGCAGCAGCTTGCACTTCAGGGTCACCCCAGCTCAACACCCTCCAGAAACCAACAAGAACTCTCAGTGAGTTCTGCTTTTGTTGTTTTGGGGACCAGTCTTTCAGGAGGAAGAGGCAAACCAAACACAACACCCTTACAACACTTCAACAATCAAGATAAAACAAGCTCCAGGAAAGGCAGCTGGGTGTGGGTGTGAAACCATTCAGTGTAACAAACAAAACCAAGGGGCCGGCCTGTGGCAAAGCCGCTGACTGCAACCTGGCATCCCATGTGGCTGCCGTTTTGAGCCCCAGCTGCTCCACTTTCAATACAGCTCTCTGCTGTGGCCTGGGAAAGCAGTGGAAGATGGCCCAAGTCCTTGGGCCCCTGCACCCGCGTGGGAGACTCGGAGGAAGCTCCAAGCTCCTGGCTTCAGATTGGCACAGTTCCAGCTGTTGTGGCCATCTGGGGAGTGAATCAGCGGATAGAAGACCTCTCTTTCTCTTTCTGCCTTTCTGTGACTTTGCCTTTCAAATAAATAAAATCTTAAAAAACAAAAAAACCAGAACCAATACCTGAGCCCCTTCAAAACAAGGTGTGGGAAGTAGACAGTATGAGGACCAGCACCAACTGCCCGAGCCTCAGAGGTATCAGAAGGGAGTAGGAGAGGCAAATGTAAATAAAATACCAGTGCGTTCTGTGGGGCAGGTGTTTAGTCAAGGACACCACAGCCCATAGCAGAGAACCTGGGTTCCATACTTGGCTCCAGCTCCTGACTCCAGCCTCCTGCTAAGGCAGATCCAAGAGGCAGCAGGGAGGGGGCTCAAATAGCTGGGTTCCCACTACCCACATGGGAGACTTGGATTGAGTTCCTGCTCCCGGCTTTGGCCTGGCCCTGCAGTGGTGGGCATCTGGAGGGTGAATCAGCAGATAGGAGCTCTCTTTCTATCTGCCTCATTCTGTCTCTCAAATAAATAATAAATACATATAATCCCATTACATTCTAAAAAGACTCATCAAGAAGGCTTTCTAGTTGATGGGCAGTTACCAAGAAAATACTACACTGCTGAGCAGGGTAACTGAGGGCTTCAGAAACTGGGTCAGGAGTTCACTCCAGGTTTGGAACAGCTTTAGACTAAAATATTGGTGCAGTAGCAATTAGGACACAACAGGGTACACAGAAACAGGTGCTTAATGAAAATGTTGAAAGGCAGGATGGCCAGAGAGCTTTCCTGGGAATGCAGGGGGAGAAGAAACAGGGTCCCCAAACCCAACACACCAGCTGCAGTTGCGATCTGAGCACCCTAGGCAAGGCCGTAAATGTCCTTGTTAGGTTGTAATTCTATCAGTCAGAGTCGGCCCTCTCCAAACAAGTGCCTAGGAGGGCCACAAAGGTTCCAACCTAGAGAACACAAGTTACACAGCCAACTCCAAGGTGATCAGTGAAGCAGGGTCATGTATGACACAAGCTGTTCACGTGCCTGTTTCTCTACCAGCCTGGGGTGTCCCTTTCGGGCAGAGACGATCTTACCCTTCTGACAACCAGAGAGCAAGAGAAACGAACACATGGAAATCACAAACCTTGCACAGAGCTATCCAACAGTATCTTCACGTGGACACAGATGTACTTTTAAATGTTCTGGTAGTCACGTTAAAAAGGTAAAAGGGGAGGTAGGTGTTTGGCACAGCAGGTTAAGCTGCTGCTGAGACACAGGGCATCCCATATTCTAGTGCCTGGGTTTGAGGCCAGGTTCTGCTCCGATTCTAGTTTCAAGCTTATGCCACCCATGTGGGAGACCTGGACTGAGCTCCCAGCTCCTGGCTTTGCCCTAGCCTACCCCTGGCTGCTGGGGGCATTTAGGGAGCTAAACAGTGGATGGGAGGTCTCTGTCTTTGTACCTTTCGAGAAAACAAGGCAATGTGGGTTAGATGGCTGGTCTCACCACCTCCAAGGTTTATTTGTAAAAGACCTGCAGCCATTGTGGATCTGATTTTAGCACAGGGTGAGGAGAAACATCCTGTCCCTGCAGAAGCTCCTTAGTCCCAGCAGATTGGGCAGGAGCAGGAACACAGGCAGGGTTCAACTCCCTAAGAGATACCAGGGCTGCTTCCATCCGTGGCGCTCTCGGGCCTTCTGCCTTCCTGAGCCCCCACTCAGTCAAAAGTCTACAACAGGCTGCAGGGAGAGGGACACGAGATGGTTTCTCATGCTACTTGCAACCTTCCTCTCCTATGAGACAGACCTTCCCAGCAGTCAGACAGGAAGCCCATTGTCTGGCCCCATCCCTTTTCTCATGAGAACTTCCCACAGGCTGGGGGAGGGCTGGCCTGCAGTGGCTCTAGACTTTTTTTCAGGGTGTGGCGCTGGAGCTGGGCTGGGCGAATACACAGGAGACACCACCCAAGGTGGAGGCTGCCCCCTGTGCCCCCCCCCCCCCCCCCGCCGCCCCAATCTGATTAATCACTGACAGATGGGTCTGGGCTCCTCGCACCCTGCTCCCCACAGGAGAGAGGAAATGCCAGCCAGTAGCCTCAGAGCCAAGCAGAGCGAGAATGGTTCCTCTATACCTGCAGGCAACCACCAGAAGTCCTTAGTCATTCAGGAAGAAGTGCTTTTTTTCCCCTGGGCCTGCAAACTCTGACCTGAGTCCAGGCAGTCGGCTGGGACGCCACCCACTGTGGTGCAAAAGTTCCTAGGTCCCAAGTTTCCCAACTGCCTATTCCAGGAAATGTCCCCAGGCACTACCAGAAAGAGCAACCAGCAGCACAGGGTACAGTGACGTGGGTGTGTGAGTGGTGGTATCTACAATCAGCGGGCCAGGGGTGGTGTGCAGCTCTAGAGGCCACCTGCCGAGCAGCCTGGGGGGCAGATCTTCCTCTTCCCCAGTTTCCACATCTCTAATGTGGAGATTCAAAAGGCATCCGTCTCCGGGGCTGCTGTGCAGGTCAGGCCCAGCGCACGCTAAGCACTCAGTAACCAGCCGTCCTCCTCTGTGTCCCAGGGACACCTTCACTCCTCTCTGAAGCGGACGCTGTGTCCTTTCTCTGCAGCAGCTTTCTCACAGGGCCCCTTCCCCCCAGTTACTCACCCCTGCAGAGTACAGAGCAGGGATTTGTTCTGTTTGTAGCCCCAGTGCCCAGCAGAGTAGATGCTTAGAAGAAACTGCCTTACCTTGCAGATTCTGTCTTGTTTTTAACTCCTGTGGGCCACAGTGGTTGAGAAGAGTCAGAGACTAACGTGCTCCAAACTGCTGCCCAACCAGGAGCATTACTCCCTGCCTAATGGACAAGGGACAAGGGCCACATGCTGTCAGGCCAGGGTGGAGGTGTCAGACAGGGGGATCAGGGTGTGACCAGGGGCCCACTCTGCAACTGTCAGCTCTGCTCCTTGCCAGCCAGTCCCCGCTCCGTGGGACTTGGAGAGGCCGATAAAATCACACACCTGGAAATGTCTTCCATCCCTGGCACAAATCAGAGATGCCTGATGAATTTTTACACTTATTTTCAGCAGCACATTAAATCCTTATCTGTGACTTTTGGAATGGGGTAGGGCAAAGGATTTGGTAAGAAAAAAAAAAAAAAAAGACCACTGCAGAAACCTCTGAGTATTTGGAGAAGGGCAGGCAGGAAACAGAGAAGGATGTGTGGGGGTGGGGGTGGGAGTGGGGGGTGGTGACTGGTGACTGTCTGTTCTCCCCTGCTCCAGCTCAGGAATTGCCAGCTGCTTCACGAACCCTTCACTGCTTCTCTTCTCAGACCAGGGCTCCTCCTGGCTGATAAACAACCTCCACATGGCCTGCTAGCCTTTCACCTTCTGTTCTGGAGGTTGCGCCCCTCCCCCTGCTAGGACAGCTACTGAACAGGGTGGCAGGAGACCCTCCTCCATTCAGCCACTCAGTGCCAGAGCCATGCCCCAGTGAAGTGACCTCCAGAGCAGAGCCCACGGCGGCCCCCACCTCCATCTCTAAAATGATAGGGTGACAGCAGAGCCGGGGGCCGGGCCGCTGCCCACGTATTAACTAACCAGTGCTACCGCATCTCCCCTGAGGAGGCACCAGCGGGTTCCCAGCCGGCGGAGGATGTTTATCTTTCCCTCACCAGCAGCTCCTGCGCCAGGGCTCCGTCCTCCACCCCACCGCCAATCCAAACCACACAGCATCTCTGCCCACAGAATCCCCTGCCTCCGGGAGCCACAGGCAGGTCCTCTGAGGAAGCCCAGTCTGCGGCCTGAGACACTGCCCACCCTCAGAGGGGTACCTGATGAGCAGGTGGTGATTAACTCAGGGCTGGCTTAGAGTTTAAAGCAGAGCTGGACTGATTCTGCCACGTAACGGTAACTCCTGATGCCGGTTTGAGTATTGCACACACAAAGCAGGCCTTCAAGAAACACACTTAAAGTTAAAGCAAACCTAATGAGGTCTGTGGTCCAGCAGGCAGGAGAGAGGAGAGGATTAACCTTCATCACCGGGCACCACAGTGGCCCTTCAGTGTTATCCTATTGATCTCTCCCCCGCCGGGGTAAATACTCAAATGTAGTAACAGCCTGAGGTCACACTGGCTTGACCCGCTCCCTAATGTGGGGAAGCTGCTGGGTGACCGCTGCCACAAGGACAACATGGCGGTGGGGTGCGTGGGGACAAGAGCTGCTGCGGCTCCTGTCCAGAGGGGAAAACGACTGGGGAGTTCACAGGTGGCCAGAGGACTTGGGTCATCCCTCAAGTGGGGCCATGTTTTTCCAGAGAAGTGGCGGCCAAAGGCGAGACAGAGAGTTCCCTTCACCCGTCTCTCTGCACGACAAACAATGGAGCCGTGTGAGGATCTGAGATGCCAGCGCTGTGAGTAGGAGGAGACCCGGGGACAGCAGAGAACTCAAGCCTTCCCGGAGGGAGCTGCGGGAGGAGGGCTGTCGCAGCACGGGCTGTGGCCTGCAGCGGTCGGGGCCTCTGGGGCATCTCGGCCGCGTACCACCCCTGCTGCTCCTGGGGCCTTGACCACCACCAAAAACACAAAACAAACAAACACACGAAGAAACACTGCAGCCGTGGCCAAGGCCTACCATCAGCACAGCTCCGCAGGTCCCAGAGGGTCACCCCCAGAAGTGAGGGGAGAGGGTTGAGTGGATGTGACTGGCCACGAGGCTCGTGGAGAACTCCGTGGGGGCTTGTGCAGGGCCTGGCCCTATCGTGAGACAGACTGTAGAAGATAAAAGGACGGTAAGGTTTTTGGCGAGGAGAAGGGAGTGGGTGAAGCTGCCAGGAACACAGGTCTTATCTATGAACCAACAGGTAATGAACACCGTACTCAAAAGCTACAAGTCCATGGACCCGGACAGTCCTCCTCCGTTTTGTGCAGGATGGGATTCTCTGCTTTAAACCCCCAAATCTAAAACCAGCTTCCCCATGGCCAGCAGAGGAAGAGAGGCTCATCTTGGCTTCTTGTTTCCCTTTGTGTGGCCTGCAAGGGGAGCTCTCACCAGCTGACCACGGACTGGGAGGCATTTTCTTGTTCTTGCTGACTTCCAACCTTTGGTCCTGTGAGAGGCCAGGTGGGTGACCTGGGGACTGCTCAGTACACCGAGCACCGGGTATCTCTTTGCTCCTCCCCTACGCTTTTCCTGGTGAATCCTTCCCACATGCCGTTCTCTGAGGAAGCCATACTTCAGCCTCTGTAAGATCTTTAAAACCAACAGGAATCTACTGAGATGTCCATAGCAGGGCACCTGGCCCGTCAGCTCTAGAATTTGCCCATGATCTTCACCTGCATTTATCCACCTGGCCCCTAGGACACCATCTGAGCTCTCTTTGATCATTAAGAAAGCAACCTCAGAACACAGACTGGGAAGGGACCCGGGCTGGCAGTAGACACCTGCACCCCATAGGACCTGGGTTCAATATCTGGTTGCTGACTCTATCTCCTGCTACTGCAGATCCTGGGTGGCAGTGGTGATGGCTCAAGCTATTGGTTCCTGAAACCCATGTGGGAGACCTGGATTGAATTCCTGGCTCCCAGCCCACCCCAGCCAAGCCCTGCCCTAGCCCCAGCCATTGTGTGGGCATTTGGGAAGTGAATCAACAGATAGAAGCTGTGTATCTTTGTCTCCTCTCTGTCTGTCTGTCTCTCTCTCTTTTCCAAAGGAAAACAACAACAAATAAACAACTACAGATCAGTGAGACTTGGGCCTGGACTAGGTTAAAGTCGGGAGTAGAATCTCAACCAAACTTTTATTTTTTTAGTCTAAAGACCGTGCCCATCACCTGCTATGGCTTCTCTTGGTTTCCAGACCCATCTGTCAGGTCACTTTGACTGGCGACAGAGGTTCCTGGTCAGAAAGTAATGGTTGCTACGGATTCACCCACTCTGCATGCCAGCAAATAGTTATGTCCAAATGCCACCTTGGTGAACAGAAATATTCTCAATCTCTTGTCCTCCAAATACCAGGCTTAACAACCTTCACTCAAAGGAAAGGAAAAAAGATGTATAGGTATTGGTCATTCTCTCCAGGTTACACTTTTCTAACAGGAATCCCTTCATTAATATAACAAATAGCTATTGAGTACCTACTACATGCCAGGTTGGTGCTAGAAATTCAAGGGCAAATAATCCACAGTCTGTCCTTGAGAAGATTTCAGTCTCTGTGAAAATGGGTAAGGACCCCCAACCAGATTTAGTAAAGGTAATCAGTACTCTGTTTACCACAGGTGGGTGGGAAAAAGACACTGGCCCTACTCTCTGGATGCCCACTGTCTAGTAAGTGACCACAACAGATATGTGTTAGAAATCAAGACGGGCTGGGACAGGCATTTGTCACCGTGGTTAAGATGCCACTTGGGATGCCCACATCCCATGTTGGAGTTGCTGGGTTTTGAGTCCCAGCTTCACTCTGCATTCCAGCTTCCTATTAACGTGCACCTACAGGGGCAGCAGGTGATGGCAGAAGTAATTAGGTCCCTGCCACCCATGTGGGAGACCCAGACTGAGTTCCTGGCTTCTGGGTTCAGTCTGGCCCGGCCCAAGCGGTTGAGTGCACGTAAGGAGTGAACCTGCAGATGGATGGACGATCTGACATTCAAATCAACTAAAGACATTTCAAAAACTTTAAAAATCAATATGGGGGCCAGTGCTGTGGTACAGTGGGTTAAAGCCATAGCCTGCAGTGTTGGCATCTCAAGTGGGTGCTCGTTTGAGTCGCAGCTGCTCCACTTCCGATCCAGCTCCCTGCTAATGCACCTGGGAAAGCAGTGGAGGATGGCCCAAGTCCTTGGGCCCCTGCACGCACATAGGAGACCTGGAGGAGGCTCCTGGCTCCTGGGTTCAGCCTGGCTGCTGTGGCCATTTAGGGAAATGAACCAGCATATATAGATGATCTCTTTCTGTCTCTCCTTCTCTGTCTATGTAACTCTGCCTTTTAAATAAATGCATAAATCTTTAAAAAAAATTTAATGTGGGCTACAGGAGATTCTGAAAGAGGATTAATCCAATGGGGAAGAGACCTGAGAAGACAAAAGAAATGGTATCAGAGCTCGAACTCAAGGGAAGTGGGACTGTGACCACAGGGTAAGGGAGAGTGGGAAGAACACAGAAGGAAACAAGCACACAAAGGCAGAGAATCAAGAGGCTGCACGTTGCAGGAAGTCGAGAACAATTCCAGGGTTCGGGGGAAGGCTTCAGATGCAATGCTGTAGAATGTGAAATCATGGGGCCGGCGCCGTGGCGCAGTAGGTTAATCCTCTGCCTGCAGTGTCGGCATCCCATATGGAGGCCAGTTCTAGTCCTAGCTGCTCCTCTTCCAATCCAGCTCTCTGCTGTGGCCTGGGAAAGCAGAAGAAAATGGCCCAAGTCCTTGGGCCCCTGCAGCCACGTGGGAGACCAGGAAGAAGCACCTGGCTCCTGACTTTGGATCAGCACAGCTCCGGCCATTGCAGCCATTTGGGGAGTGAACCAACGGAAAGAAGACCTTTCTCTCTGTCTCTCTCACTGTCTGTAACTCTACCCATCAAATAAACAAATAAAATCTTAAAAAAAAATGAAATCTTGAGGTGAGATTTTAATAACTCTTAGCATCCTAAAACACAGAAGCATGTTATTCACAAAAAATCAAAGTCTGCTCCGAAGTACCAGTCCAACCAAAGAGGCCAGCCACGTGCATCTGGCTTCCTGCTGGAAGAGACTTTCCAGTACACTGGGTGGGCTGGCAGGGGAGAGGTGTGGGGGGTGCGGCGGTGGCACATGGGGAGGGGGAGGAGCAAGGGAAACTATGTGGGATTTCCAGTGCAGCTGCGTCACCACGTCTGCCTAGGTGAGGGGCACCGGAAACAACTGGGGCGCTCAGAGGATACAAAGATGGCTTCTGTCAACTTCTCTCCCGGGATCCTCCCACAAGGCACAGATGGCCTATCCCTGGAGGACTGGGTCCCACAAAGCAGCTGCCCCTGGGTCCTGGTTCTAACAGCTGGGGTCACAGGTCCTCTGTGCACAAGCTGAATGCCAGAAATCAATGGGTCCCATTGTGCCTGCATGTGGAGCTCTCAGTCCAGCTCTGGCCCTGTGTCTGCTTGGAGCAAGGACTGGGGAGAAAATAACGCTGTAGTCTGTGAAAGACTGTACTTAGAAATGCAAGGAATGATAGAGTTTAAAAAAATCCAACTTTCTGGAAATCATCCTGACTTTGCCAGGAAACTGCGGAGATGCGAACTGTTTGGGAGCTAAGGCCATGCCGATAAAGCAGGGGGGAGGGGATGGAAGGAGGACAGATCACAATCAGAGGAAAATGACGCGTGCCTCTGTCCTCCTCCTCTTCCTGCCCGGTGTTCTTCTTGCCAACCAGAAAGCTGGCTGGATGCTTCACGTGTTAGAAAACGGAGTAAAAATCCATGAAATGACGTGTGTGCACACAGAGCGTGCAACTGTATGATTACATAATTAGGCACATTAAAGTATTTGTACTGCTGAGACTAAAAGCCCCTCCTCGAAGGCCCTCTACCAAAGTTGAAAGGGGAAAAAGAAAATAGAAAATAAAGCATCTAATTGCAATCTCCCACAAAGCCAGACCTCCCCAGCTGGTGCCACAGCTGAATTCTCTTAATTAACATGTTGTAACGGCAACTATGAAAGACACCGTACGCTTTCCGACTCCGTACCGTGGCCAGCCAGGCAGGGGAGAGCCCGCAAAGCTGTCAGGACAGACTGCTCTCTTTTTTAGTCCCCTGGTGTAGGGCACTGGGTAGTTCTTTTCTAAAACTCTGTTGTTTAAAGCACTCCACACTCAGCGAGTGAGGAGCTGAACTGGAGAGATTTGACAAAGTTCACGGTCTAGGAGCTGGTTTACTTTGTGGAGGTTGTTTTCCTTTCAAACTGCTCAAATCTGGGGCTAGCAATGTTTGAGCAGGCCAGATTTTTAAACAAAAGCCCATCTGACAGCTTAAAACCCTATAGGTTAAACGTATCTAAATGGAATAAAGATGACAGGAATTAGCATATAAATGAGTGAACACAGGGGGAAAGGCACTAACACATGGAGAGGAGGTCAACATGTAATGTATTCCAGAGAGCAGACTCTGGCAGCTCTGGGAAGACAAAGACACTTCTGTCTCTGCAAGGCCACGTCACACCAGCACCTGCTACAGGTAGTCCCCCACATGCCTGAACAGGGCCCTCAGAGTCAAACAATAGGTCTACATTGTGTAAGAAGGCTGTATTTTCAAAAAGCCAAAAAAGACCACTAAGTGTCCAACTGTACCCCATCCTCTGGGCACAATCTGGAACAATCTATGAGGGCGTGTAGACTTCAGAGCTGTGTGTATGTGTGTGGTTTCTTTTAGCAGCTGACAGTCAAGGAGTGTCCCACAACAGTGACCTCCCCCCTTGTAGCACACTGGCTACATTGCAGATTCTTTTTTTTTTTTTTTTTTTTTTTTTTGACAGGCAGAGTGGACAGTGAGAGAGACAGAGAGAGAAAGGTCTTCCTTTGCCGTTGGTTCACCCTCCAATGGCCGCTGCGGCCGGCGCACTGCGCTGATCCGAAGGCAGGAGCCAGGTACTTATCCTGGTCTCCCGTGGGGTGCAGGGCCCAAGCACCTGGGCCATCCTCCACTGCACTCCCTGGCCACAGCAGAGAGCTGGCCTGGAAGAGGGGCAACTGGGACAGAATCCGGTGCCCTGACTGGGACTAGAACCCGGTGTGCCGGTGCCGCAAGGCGGAGGATTAGCCTAGTGAGCCGCGGCGCCAGAAGGTAGAAGCATTCAAGCTCCCTCCGGTGTATGTGGCGTGTGCTGTTGCTTGGCACGCGGCCACACCTCACAACCTCTCAAGAGGTTCTTTCTCAGCTACTACACAAAAGTCCTAATTCACTACACAAGGTCAACCGGGGAGTCCATTTACAATGTACCAGAGCACAGACTGTGCCGAAGACAAATGTTTAAAAGGAAACTGCCCGGCCTTTGGAACTGTCTCACAGGATATCAAATTTAGATTCCTTGTCTCTCAATCAACCAGCTCCGAAGTCCCAGAATCATTCTGATGAACGCAGAGAAGACACAGGCTAAAGTGGGCCCACATACAAATGAAGCATATGTCCAGGACCAAGGATCTTCGGCACTCAGCAATGAACACGCACCTGCATTTTACAAAGAGACCAGGACCGCATCCAGAGCCCCGAGGTTTGCACTGCGCCTTGCAACGTCAAGCCCGTCAGCACCTGCACAAGCCTGTTGCTCAGGAGGAAAGCTCCCCCTGGGGTTTCCCCACCTCTATGCCCTGTTGATGGAAAAGACTTGTCAAACATGCAATCAGGGCCCTGAACGATCTTCGCAGGTGCATCCAGCCAGACCCTGCAGAGTAACCTTGGTGGCACAACAGTTCCTTTTCAACTGGGAGAACTTGGTCTGCAGTAAACGGGCCCAATGTGCCTCACTACAGACACAGAGTCTGCACAAGCGGACAATATCCTCCAGGGCTGGCCCGTCTGCACCAGCAGCACTTCACCTGCGACCACCCATTCCAGTAGGGCCCCCACTGCGGCAGACAACTCTTCCCTCAGAGCTGCTTCCTCCCTCAGTCCTTCCAGGGTCCCTCAATCTTTCCATCTCAGAAGGACAGAAACAAGCAAACATGAGAATTTCCACTGAGACATCTGCAAATGTGGGCAGAGCCACTCACAAGTCAAGCCCGCTTCAAGGACACCCCGTCACTCAACCACAACAGAATGGTTTTCACACTTGATCTACCCATATCCTGAAACACAGCTTTTGAGAAAAGGGGAAGAAAGCCTGGGGCTTAAAGAGCAATGCCTTGGGGTGAAAGCTGAAGACTCAAGGCTCTAAGCTAAGTGCCCCTCCTTAGCCACGAGGGCCCCAGTGCCGAGAGAGCCAAGCCCGACAGCGGAGCCTCAGTTTGGCCTGCACCCAGCTGGGCTACAGGCTGGACTGATCCCCAAAGAGGAACTGCTCACTTATCAAGGCAATAAGGCCACAGCATGCGTCTGTGCCAGGACACCTGGGGCAGGTCTGCTGGGAGTGGCAGGCCCAGACCAGGCACAGCAGCTGGAACTGAAACTATCAATCATTTTCTGACTATTAAGAGAACCAGGCAGTACCTCCTTCGGCAATCGTTAACTTTCCCCACTTCTGCTGGAATTAATAGATCTTGGGATCCACACAACATGCTTATGCTTGCTGGCCCTCACTGATAGAACAGATAGAATCTCTCTCAATAAAACTGCTTCTTTCAACTTATGGTTTTCACCAAGAATAACTGCTACACTGATACACCACTAAGAATACTTTTTAACTGATCCCTTAAAAATTCCAACTTACTCAAGCTGTTTGTTTACATTCTGTAAGGGGGTGCAGGGCACAGAGGAAGGTAATGCACCCAACCAAGGGTCTGAGGAAGCAGCTGAGCAGGTGTGAGGTGACTGTGTCACTGGGACAGTGACCACTGGTCAGTCTCTTCTACGATGATCATTGGAGGCCTGGCATCTGCTGCACACTGACTCCACTGGGCCCTGCAGGGACAATACCTCCATTCGGGGCAGGGTCTGGTCAAAGCCTCACTCCAGGTGGTGCCTGTCCCTGATCCTCCTCAGCCAGCAACAGCCTCGTGTCCCAGGTGCTGTCCCCTGTTGGGGAGCTGCAGCAGGGGCCACCAGGCTCGCCCAGGGCCATTCCTCCTTGCTAGTCACTGACGGCACACCTGCCCTCCAAACTCTGGACAGAGCTAGGGCTCCCTCCTGGCACACCCCAGTTCTCCTTCCTGGGCTGGACTTCCCTCCAAACACATTCTTCCTCATGATGCTTTCTTGTCACCAACTTTTAAAGGCTGCCAGTGTCTTTCCACAAGTCTCAATGTTCTTCCTGGAAATGAATGTTCTTCCTGGAAATGCAAGTCTCCCCACACCTGGGCTTGCTCCACTCCTCGCATGTTTATGTCCCACCAGGCTACTCCCACTGGCCTCCCTCACCCAGGACCATGGCCTCACCTCAACCTCCTGGCTCCCCAACTCTGCCCCTTTCTCTCTCCCACAATATCCTCCATGTGCACTCCCAGCAACCCGAGCTAGCCCTGGTCTCAGCGCTCTGCTTTCTCTGAACCAGTGTCTGCGTGGCTCCTCAGCTGCATACCTCTTTGTTCACTGGCCCTGCCACTCGGGGTACCCTGAGTCCTCCAAAGGTGAAAGCACACACCTTCACCATTCGGGCTCACTTAAGGCACTGGACACCGCTTGAGGCAGCCTGCCCGAGACTCTCACAACATGCAGGACCCAAGTGCTTACAACGGCTTCCAGGGACTCGCTCTTACGCCCCACGCCCCACACCCCACTCCTGACCCAGCCGTGGAAAACTGAGCCTTCTGTCTGCACACAGCCAGCATTCCAGCTTGCATCAAAGCATCAAACAAAGGATTTCACAACACCCCCACGCCCCTTCAGGCTCCAAAGCTCTTCAAGGGCACCCTGTCTAAACAAGAGGTAAAGTATATTTTGGGGAAATGATGAAGCAACTTCCCATAAGAGGACTGAAAAAATTCCCCAATTGCAAAAAAGGCTTCTTGGAAACAAACAGAATAGCTTCCCCATCAGGGCAGAGAAAGAGCCTGGACATCCAGGCTCTTCAGCCTTGGCAGAGCCTGTTGTGCAGGGAATGGGAGGGCCGGGAGCTGCAGGGGGAAGTAGGGCAACTCTTCAAGGCCAGATGTGGAGTCAACACAGTTTTCAGAGTTCCAGGCCCAACCAAACGCTTCCACTGATACTGCCCAGTATACCACCGCGAGTTCACCCTCTACTTTCTCTTTCTCCCTTACACACATGCCTTCAACAACAGGTACTGTGGTGCAGGAACTTGGGCACAAATGCAATCATATTTTAGATACAGCACAGCACTTGCTATTTGGAAACAACTGCCCAGGAGCAGACATTTAGCCAGTAGTTTGCCTGCAGAGGGGTCAGTGCTGTGGCACAGCAGATTAAGGCCCCTGCCTGCAGTGCTGGCAACCCATATGGGCACTGGTTTGAGTCCCGGCTACTCCAACTCCAATCCAGCTCTCTGTTAATGTGCTTGGGAAAGCTGTAGAAGATGGCCCAGGTCCTTGGGCCCTTGCACCGGCATGGGAGACGTGGGAGAAGCTCCTGGCTCCTGGCTTCAGATCAGTTCAGCTTTGGCCATTGTAGTCATTTGAGGAGTGAACCAGCGGATGGAAGACCTCTCTCTGTCTCTACCTCTCTCTGTAACTCTTTCAGATAAATAAATCTTTCTTTAAAGAAAGATGCCTGCATCACACATCAGAGTACCTGAATTTGATTCCTGGCTCTGGCAGAGGTGATGGCTCAAGTAATTGGGTTCCTGCCATCCATGCAGGAGACCTGGATTGAGTTCCTGCCTATGGCTTCAGACACTGCAGGCATATGGGGAGTGAACAGATGGATGGGAGTTTCTTCATGTCTCTTTCTCTGTCTCTGCCTCTCTCCCAAACAAATGAAATTTTAAAAAGAAAAGAATGTTACCCTGATTCATTTGCATGTCTAACAGATCTCCAGCGTTCCCAGGGAAAAAAAATTTTTAAGGCCTCTGAAGGAAAAGCAGAGGACCATGTCCAGAATTCTTTCCCTGAGCAAGGCCTTTCTGCAGGCAGCACTCACACATACACGTCCTCATGCGCCACTTTCTAAACGTGTCAATTTACCGGTTCACTCCCCAAATGGTTGCAACAGCCAGAGCTGGGCCATCAGAAGGCAGGAGTCAAGAGCCCCCTCCAGGTCCCCTACATGGGTGCAGGGGCCCCAACACTTGACCAATTCTCTGTTGCTTTCCTAGGCATATTAGCGGAGAGCTGCATCGGAAGTGGAACAGCTGGGACTCGAACTGGCACCCATACAGGGATGCAGGCACTATAGGCAGTAGCTTTACCCGCTATGCCACAGTGCCAGCCCCAATTTATTATTTTCCGAGATGAGCAATAAGTGACTTGCGGGTGAGGAGAGGGAGGAACTAGGTGCTTCCCTTGGCTGCTCAGTGCAGTCCTTGCCTGCAGGCAAGATGTAGGATGTCTACATCAGCTCCTTAACCGCAAAAAATCCCCTTCTGCAGCTACTAAAGAACTGGGCTGCAAAATGACTGGGGCCAACTCTTGTAAACAGAATTTACAGGGAAGGGGCAGAGATGTATCAGCTTTCTTCCCCTAACAAAGCCACAAGTGAAACAGACTAATGGCACCGGAAAGGCTGAGTCAGCCTGGAGACTGAAGGAATCCTGTCTCAGAATTCACACTTGTTGAGATCTGTGGGGTCTCCGAGGTAGAATGGATCCTCCCCAGCACACAAGTGGGGAGCAACGTCTGAGCTGCAGGGAGCAGCACGTGCAAGGTGCTGGGGAGATTCCAGGACGAGGACAGGCCAGGGAGGCGGGCTGACAGAAAGCTGAGAGCGCACAGGAGGGTAGGGCTGTAAGGACTGTGCACTTACAGAAGTCTTAGGAAGAACCCTGAGTTCCTTCTTTTGTGTTAAGCACAGGAGCAGCACTATGCCAAGTCTGATTTTGGCAGCTACTGCAGCAGCAGCAGAGTGGAAGACGGGTTTGTGGGGAGAGGAATGAGCAGACATCAAAGACCAGAAACCCAGCAGGGGTCTGACAAGAGATGATGAGGTCTTGGGTGCCAGCAGTGTGATTTTTTTTCTTGGAGGGGCCATCAGTTAGACCAGGGGTGGGAAATATCCAGACTGTGGCCCATATAAGGCCCTGCCAAGGCAACCACAGACAGGACTCAAAAATGCAATAAATCTATAGCAGGCTAATTTTTAAGTTGATAATTTTGTTTGGCCTGCAAATGATACTATAAATTTCCAAATGGCCCTTGGCAGAAAAAAGGTTCCCCGTTCCTGATCTATACCCTTGGCTGCAGCTGACAGCCAGTTACCCACCACAACACCATCAGGAAAGGGAGCACTGGTGCCTCGGCAGGACCTTACATGTACAATGGAAATCAGTGAGGTGGGACAGGGTAGGGCTCTGGGAGGGGATTTGCCTCCGGAATCCATCCCTGTCACTGGAAGGTTCTAGGGCTCTGGAATACCAAGCTGCAAAGCCTAAGAACCCAAGGATCCAAAATGAGAGAGTTCACCGTCTCAAGGAGAGACAGCTGCACTGTAGGAGACTCTTAACAAAGGGGCCTGGGGAAGGGATGCTGAATCCCTGCCTACCTGTCCCTCCTCCCCCAGCCAAAGGAAAAAAAATCCCTGTTAGAGGGCAGATATGGGGAATACTTCACTCAGGTTGTGTGTTTATGAGAAGGTGTACATTTAAAGGCTATTCCTAGTGGCTAAAGGGCCTGGGAAATGGCAGACTCTGCCCATAAAAACACATTCCAAAACTTCCAGAAGGAAATCTAAGTGCCCATCTTCATGAATGTTGGCTGAGAAAGAATGTCTAAGACAAAGAAAACATCCCAGAAAGGAAAAAATATTAATACAATTGGCCCCATAAAGCAGCATTGTGTCTGACTCCTTGTCCTCAGACCCCTCTACACGACTGAAAAGCACTGAGCCCTCCAAAAAGTTTGTGTGCTTGCTACATCTCCCAACTTTTCCATACTGAAAACACAACTCGGAAATTTAAAAATGCTTATGAATTCTTTTTTTTTTTTTTTTTTTTTTTTTGACAGGCAGAGTGGACAGTGAGAGAGAGACAGAGAGAAAGGTTTTCCTTTGCCGTTGGTTCACCCTCCAATGGCCGCTGTGGCCGGTGCACCGCGCTAATCCGATGGCAGGAGCCAGGTACTTATCCTGGTCTCCCATGGGGTGCAGGGCCCAAGGACTTGGGCCATCCTCCACTGCACTCCCTGGCCACAGCAGAGAGCTGGCCTGGAAGAGGGGCAACCGGGACAGAATCCAGCACCCTGACGAGGACTAGAACCTGGAGGATTAGCCTAGTGAGCCCCGGCGCCGGCATGAATTCTTTTTAAAAACAGCAGCAAACTCATTAACATGAACATAAGAGAGAATAGGACAGCATGTCAAGAAGCCTTGCAAACTTCATCTTGGTATTAATATGGAAATAGTTTTGACCCATGAATCCCCCAAAAGGGTCCCAAGGACCCTTGAAGACCACTGTGAAAGAGAAAGTTTAAATAATCTACAAATTAGAAGATAAAAAAAGGAAACAGCACTTGATTTTTAATTTTTAAAAAATTAATTTTGTAACCTTCACAAAATTAAAGACCCACAGGAATACCATTTCATATCTAAGAGACTGACAAAAATGGATATGTCACAATACCAGCTACTGGAAAACATGTGGAAAAATGGGAATTTTGTTATAAACCAGTCATGGTGTAAACTGGTACAATTATTCTAGAGAGCATTTGGCAAAGTGCAGAAAGTTGGGGTTGTGCCTTTACAACCACCCAGCAACTCTGCTGCTGGGGCATACCAGAGAAATCTAGCACATGTGTTTAGAACACACATACAACACGCTGTTTGTGACAGCAAAAAAATGAAGTCCTCTACAGCCACACTGGTGAGAATGTTTACAAACAGCACTACAAACTGTAGTTGTAATTAACTACAGTAACTTAAAATTTGAAACTATACATTTATAATTGTTAATATTCACATACATAAACAATTATATAATAATAATGGAATGCTGTAAGGTAAATTTAAAAATGCACTATCGTGGATAAATCTGAAAAACAATGTTGAGTGAACAAAGAATGCCACAGAAGGTCAACACATTTTTCAAATACATAAAACAGTATCCTCTAGTGCTTCTGAATGCACGTGCAAGTAACATGAAACATAGTTGAAAAGAAGTACATGGGATCATGACACTGGTTACCTCTGGAGAAAAAGCGGAAGCAAATATGTCAGGTATGATTAGAACGGTTTTGTTTTGTTTTTTGAAGAAGCAGAGAGACAGAGTGTGTACACGTGTGCCCACCTGCAGATTCAATGCCTTTTTTAATAAATAGAAACAAATAAGCAAAAACTGAAGCAAAACAAAAAGAATGCAGATTGCCAGGTTGTACACCCTGGATCCATGGAATGGTAACTCGGGGACGGGGGTATGGGATTTTAAAAGCACAATAATATTGGAGAAGCATTACCCAGAGAATGCTGGTTTTTTTAGGTCTGATGGCAGAGCCAAACCTCACCACCTTCCCTATATCCCAGTCTCGGGCAGTCAGATACTAACCAAAAATCCCCTGACCAGCTCTGCCTTGGCTGGGTTCCTGTCTTCCCACCAGGCCTCATTTCAGTCTCAGCTCTTCTGGAAGCCATCATAGACGACTAAGTACCCGAAACACTCAAGGGCAACTAAGACACACTCCATCCTATCTTTTCCTCCAATTAGATTGTAAGGCCCTTGGTTCCCAGGAGAGACCCAGTATATACAGAGTGGTTGAGCAATACTAAAGACCACAGCATGGGAAATCAGTGTTCAGAACAAATACTATAGCATCGAAACAAAAGAGAATTTGAGCTGCAATGTAAGGACTTATGTTCGAATCCCGCTTGGCCCTTTATTGGCTACAACAGGCTTAATATGAGGACAATAAGATGCCAGAATATACAAGAAGGTGTTTCTGTCCTATCCACTGCCAACAGTGATAAGCTGTTAGAGCTACTGCTACCTGTTATTTCTCTGATCTCAAGAGGTGGTTCATAATATTTATTCCTCTTCGGGGCCAAGCAAAGAGAAGCACAGAAGCAAGAGATGCAACCATGAAAACGCAGAGAAAGAAAGCCCCAGAGCCTACAGGTCCCCAGGGTCTGCACGGAGCCAGCACTCAGCTGGAATCTCACCTCCACAAGCCTCTGCACTTCCACCAAGGCTGGGAGGGGTGCCAGGGACACACACTCAGCTACTGGAGCAGTCCCCAGCACAGCCCAGGAGGCCTATACGTGTTGACTAACCAAAATGAGTTATGTGAAGTTTGCATACATACCGCCTAGAACAGGGAGGTATTCTCCAGGGGACCTCTTCCCCCTGCACACCAGGAACTAAGCAGAGTTTGATAGGTGCAAGGTGAGCAAGACTGAGCCCCCAGGTGGGTGTGAACTGAAGCACAGCAACCCTCCCAGCTTCCTGAATACAATCCCAGCCAGTCATTAAGACCATCTTCAAGCCTTTCTTCCAGTAAATGAAAATGCAGAGCGCAGTACCCAGCTGTCTCAGATTAAAGCAGTGGTGGTGAAATAAGACGCAGAGGCAGGATTTCCAATTACGACCAACAGGAGGGTGTTCAGAAGGGAGGAAATGAATGGAACCATCAAAAGGCGGGTGATTTTACTTAACACAAAGTAAATCAACCTGGGTCTTTCCCTGTTTCGGCAGAGACCTGGGGCTAGTCAGTGCTCAACTGTCTGAACGTTGCCTAGGCTGGCTCCGAGGGGCTGAGCGACAAGTAACCAGGGTTGGGAACTCTCTCTCTCTTGTCCCTTAAGACAGAAGCTGGGAAGGCAGGGCCAGACAATGGTTCTGAGGCAGAGTGTGCTGATTCCCTCCAAGCCAGGAGTCCCTCAGCTTGCCAATACAAACACTGCCCCACTCCTGCAAGAAATCAGGGCTAGAAACAGGGTCAAACGCGATCTGAAGACCACAGCAAACTCCCTCGGGACAGTGGACACATTCTGTAACTCAGAGTTGCCCTGCACCACGTGAGCAGACGACAGAAGGAGACAGGAAGAAGATGGGGGTGCTCTGGAGGTGCCCCCGCAGCGTTCACCAGGGTCTTTGGTGATTACCTGGTGCACCCCCAACCCCTGAAACACTCAACACACATGGCCAGCTCTATAAAAGTGCTGAAGAGTTAACATGAGTGTTGCACAGAGAAAGGGAAGGGAGGAGGCTGGAGGAAGACCATGGGACCTAGAAGATGGGGGAAACCGAAGAAAAGAAAAAGCTGTACTTGGACACAATGCCCCCAGTCCATCCACCCGGCACCGACACAGGCTGCGAACCACGTACTGCGTCAGGCAGCAGGGAATGAGAGGGGACAACTGAGCACCTGGGACACCAGGGCTGGCAGACAGCCAGTGGAGCCTTGGGCTGGGCAGGGACGATCCTGACGGCAGAGGTGCTGCGTGCCATCCTTGTCTGGAGGCAGGTGTCACAGAAGCAGCACACAAGTCCCCTCTCCGATCGCCACACTCCCCAGCTTCACTTCGGGCAAGCAGGCCTCTGGATGGGATTCTGACTCACCACTGCTTATCAACAGCATTCCTTATGCAGAAAAAACAAAACAAAACAAAACAAAAAAACAAAAAACAACAACAACAAAAAAAAAAAAACAGAAAACAAGCAAGCAAGCAGAAGAGTTCCTGAGCCTGGGGGAGGAAGCTGTCGAGGTGAAGCACTGAAGAGCTCCCTGGAGAGATGGCCCAACCCTCCCACCACCCTTGGGCCAGGCAAGCTACAGCTCCTGAGAGTCAGTGCTGGGGCCGACGCCCAGGACCCCAGCTCAGGGACCTGCTCTTCATCCTGGAGAGGCTGGTGGAGGAAGGGCTTCCTCCAGGGCAGACTTCTCCACTGCTGCCCCAGAGGAGACAGAGAAGTGCAGGGGGGAGGAGCCGCCACTCTCTGTAGGACCAGACCGGCTTGCAGATGGTCAGAGGCAGACCTGCCTGCACCCTGTGTTAATCATTCAACTTTCTCCCAATTTTAGAATTAGCTTGGTACCCATTGGAGCCTATTTCCAAACCAGCTCTCTCCCCAATGGGTTTAAGATCTCTCCACTTGGGGCCGGTGCTGTGGAGCAGTGGGTTAAAGCCCTGGCCTGAAGCGCTGGCATGCCATATGGGTGCCGGTTTTAGTCCCGGCTGCTCTTCTTCTGATCCAGCTCTCTGCTATGGCCTGGGAAGGCAGTGGAGGATGGCCCAAGTGCTTGGGCCCCTGCACCCACATGGGAGACCCAGAAGAAACTCCTGGCTCCTGGCTCCTGGCTTCGGATCAGCGCAGCTCTGGCCGTTGCAGCCATCTAGGGAGTGAACCATCGGATGGAAGACCTCTCTCTCTGTCTCTCGCTCTCTCTGTAACTCTGTCTTTCATATAAATAAAACAAATCTTTAAAAAAACACTCCTCTTGTACCCCTCTGAAAAGGGTGGGGGACAGGTTTATTCACCCCAAACATAAATCTGCAGTTCTTGTTGTACGATCCCCGGCCAGCTGCCAAGTCCTTCTTTAAGATTCTCCAGTCTCCTCGCAGAGCCACTGGATCAGAAGCTGCAGGGGGCATGCCCGGCCACTTGCGTTGCCAGGTCCTCTGGGGCCTCAGGATTCTGAGGCTGGTGGCTCCCCACAAGTGTGCGCCTCTTCACTGGCACACCTGAGTGACCTCTAGAACTTCCCAGCCGGGAGCCCACCAGGTTCCAGAGGGGAAGGAGGAGCTTCCCAGCTCAGCATATTCTTCTCCTGCTTCCAGGGTTCCAGGCCTTGGGCGAGAGAGACCAAGAGCAAAGACAGACCAGGAGCAAAGAGAGACCAATGGAACCGCTCCTTGAAGTCTTCACAGAGGAAGGAGCGGGTCCTGGGGACGCTGCAGGGCCTTGGCTCTAACGTGAATGAAACAGGTCCTGTCCGCAGCAGCTCTAGGCATGGCAACCAGCTTTCAGAGGGGCCACAGCTGGCCCAGACGCCTCCCTGGATGGAAGTTTGGTACAAGACCAACCTGGGCTGCAGTACTTGTTCTGCAGCAAAACTGAACCAGGGCAGACACTCAGGGTGGGGTGTGTGTGTGTGTGTGTGTGTGTGTGTGTTCCGGAGCCTCAGCCATGGGAGGGAGGGGAACCCCCAATACTTCCTGGTACACATCCGAAGAGAGAGTGGACACAGTGTCAGGAAGCTGAATGGGGCATTGCAGGTGCCCCCTGCCACACCACTAACAGAACAGTTAGGAAATCTGTCGCACCCCCTCCTCCCCATACCCGCTCCCCACTCTTGTTAGCTCTCTGCTCTGGCTCCGACCAGGCCTCATTCCCAGTGGGAGCTTTCTCTGTGGCTTCTCAGAGGAAAACGGACGTCAGACTGGTGGGTTACTCAACATTCTGACTACAACACCAGCAGTCCATGAAAAATACTTCTCTGGTAATGATCCTTGTCTTTCTCCTCTCGCCTTCCTTATTCCTTTCTGGGAAGTCCCGGTCCCAGACTGAGACCCCATAGCCTGGAGTTTCAAACTTACTCGAGATCTGGCATTCCATGGGGAACTTGACTTTGACTTTGTATATAAAGGAGACTAGTAAGTACATGCCTCCCGCCCAGGGATGGACGATGGATTAACCAGTTAGTGTTAACTGAGTGCTCTGAGCAATTCAGAAAAAAAGATGCTGACTGGGGGGAAAAAAAGAGCATTATAATAATCCCTTCCACTGGAATACTTTTATTTTTACTCAGCACTTTTCATATATTATCTCACTTAATCCTCTTACTCACCATCTTAGCTATTCCTGCAAGGCCAGGTCGGCAGTTAGGGGAAACAGATTTTCTGAATGCCATGGCGAGGGGCCAGTCGCACAAAGGCTTTGTGCTGCCTGTGGACAAGGTGCTGAGAACAACAGCTCGGAGCAGGAGCGGGAGCGGGCTCCTTTGTGTAGGGCACTACTGAAAGAAACCCGAAACACATCTCTGCTGGAAGTCACCACAGTTCCGCACACATCAAATCACAGGCAGGCCTCACCCCGCTTCTCCAGTTACCCAGCCTGACTCAAGACAAGGAAACCTGGATGCTGTCCTCCGCGTGGCCCCGTTCCAGCTGCTCCTGCAATCACTTCCTTTGCCAGTCAGTTCTGAACCCCCACACCCTCCAGCCTACCAGTGGAATTCATGACGCCAGCTAAGACCCACACGGGACCCCCACACAGGCAGCGAGAGAAGGGGCCCTTGTCAGACATGCCTCCCCGGCCCTCCCCCCAGCCTCACTGAGGCTGCTCCTTCCTGTCCCGTGGGCAAAGGGAAGTCACGTGTCACTCTTCTCATCCTCAGTCTTCTCCCACGACTTGTACTTAAAATTAACATCCTCCTCCAGCGATCTTTACTTCCCAGTTTAGACTCATTCAACCTCTTGATCCATTAACTGGGGTTTTGTTTTCTTCTTTAGCCCTTTGATCGTTAACCCTTTTTCTTTAACTCCAGCAGAGCCAGACTTCCACCTCCTGCCTGGCTCTGATGGCTCAGCCAGGAAAGGCACCTGCCTCTACCTTTGGGGGGTGCATCTCCCAAACTGCTTTTGGTGATGCTCAGTCTAAACTGCCAAATCCGCACACCAAGGCTGCACTCCTTATTTTGTGCGACCCCTGCTTTGAACATACTCCACACGGGGGAGGAAAATACTGGGATGCAATATACTGGGACAGAAGTGACAGGGCCAGTTCCAAGGGAAGTACCCAGAGCAGACACTATACTAATACACTCCTCTCTTACCTCTAGACACCCCACAACATGCTGGCTGAGTGCCACCTGTGAGGTGCCACAGGGTAACAATGACAGTAACAGCAACATTTCACCCTGGCAACAACCCCATATATATGGTTGTGTGTTCTCATCCCAGCTTGACATATCCGAAGACCAATGGATCCAGAGTCTGAGAAACTTGCTCAGAATTACATATTAATGGCCGAACTACAATTCAAACCAGCCCATCTGGCCCAAAAGACTAATTTTTTAAAAGAATTATTTATTTGAAAAGCAGTTAAAAATAGAGAGGGAGATATAAAGATCTTCCTTCTGCTGGTTCATTCTCCAGATGGCCTAGAATGCCATCAGGCTCTCCCACACGGGTGCAGGGACCCAAGCACTTGGGACGACTTCTGCTGCTTTCCCAGGTGCAGTAACAGGGAGCTAGATCGGAAGCAGAGCAGCTGTGACTCAAACCAGTGCCCATATGGGATGCCGGCATCACAGGAAGAAGCCACACTCGTTGTTCCACGACACTGGTCCCCAAAAGACTTCTTCTTAACCCTCTCGTGCTAGCTACCTCACTCCCCGTCTTCAGGTCTTGGTGTGGACCTCTTAGAACCATCCCACCGAGCAGGAGCCTCTCCCACGGGCATTCCAGCGTGGCACACCGACTTCCCCGATCCCAGCAGCTGCCGCAGTCCTGGCAGTAGCTGAGTGACAGATTGGGGCGCGGACTAGGCCAGCAGCTCTGCAGCCCTCTCGGGCCACAGCACCATCCCTGGCCACTGCTGTCCTCTCGCAGGCTTATGAGGGGCACTGAAGTGCATGCGGCAGCTTCCCTCGAGAGCCAGTCCAGTATCGGTCCCCAGAAAGCCCCCTTGGCATGCCATACCTCCTGCGTCACCCTTTGTCAACATGTTCTTGTCTAGAGAAGTTAATGCTGATGATGAAAGCTCCAAACACAGCCCCACAACCTGGTAATGCTGGAGCCATTGTAGGGGGCATGTGAACCAGGATCTGCGGAAGACAGGGCTCAGGTTCCTCAACGCTGAAATCACCAGGTGTCTTAGTAAGCCATCAGATCAAAAGACCCTTCAGATCAAAGACAGTGGAGATTTCTTAGGGTTCCAACAACTGGGAAAACCTCTTCACAGCCTCTCAAAGAGAAAGGACTGATACTAGGGCTCCTGCTAATTCCATTCAAGAAAATACACGAAGCCCATGCTTTCCTTTAGACCCTATTACTTCTAGTGATGAGCGAATGGGTGGTGCCTCAAGAGAGAAGGCTACTGAGTTGGGCCCTAAAGGATAGAGAATGGGAGGAAGGCTCATTCCAGTCACGAGATGATAGGGCAAGAACAGGCTTGGGGCCGGCACTGTGGCATAGCGGGTAAAGCCACCACCTGCAGTGCTGGCATCCTGTATGGGCGCCAGTTCGAGTCCTGCCTGCTCCACTTCCGATCCAGCTCTCTGCTATGGCCTGGGAAAGCAGTAGAAAATGGCCTAAGCCCTTGGGCCCCTGCGTTCACGTGGGTGACCCAGAAGAAGCTCCTGGCTTCAGATTGGCACAGCTCCGGCTGTTGCAGCCATCTGGGAAGTGAATCAGCAGATAGAAGATCTCCCTCCCTCCCTCCCTCTCTCTCTACCTCTGCCTTTCAAATAAATAAATAAATCTAAAAAAAAAAAAAAAAAAAAAAAGAACAGGCTTGAAGATACTATGCTGATGTTCAGGGAAGGGGGAGACAGGGGGTTTCCTTAGCTTTGACCTTTAGGGACAGAGGCTACAAACAAACCATCCCGGCTGCACCTCCCAGCCGCCGTCTAATACCAGGGTGTGTTTGAGCTGGCATGGTTTTCCCTACATCCTTCCACTAGACCTTCACATCCCTCCTCATCACTTCAGGGGACCCACTCGGAACTGTAGGTTAGTACACTCAGCCTGTGCCTCTCCCAGCAGACGAGCCCCAGCACCTGCACCCCTGACACCCAAAGACACAGTCCCATGCTTCTTGTCACCCTTGCCAAACGGCTGGGAACAGGATCCTTTGGGGAACCACAGGCACCCCCAGAGTACTCCTGCTCATATGACCCAGACATGGTCCTGCTTGTCTTTATACGGAGGACAAACCAGGAATTCCCCAGAATGTGCTCTGGAGTCTACAGGGGACCATCACTCGGTTACAGCACAGAAGCAACATGTAAAGGACTCAGTCCCCGCCTTCAACAAGCTTATGTGTAAACACACAAATAAGAGCAAAGAACAAGAGCTGCGAACGAAGACACAGAGAGACATGTAAAGTAGACTTCCAGGCTCAGAGAACAAGCAGCCTCCGTGAGAGTGGTACAGGCAAACAACCATGCAACCCACTGCTTTCTCCGGTTAACCTCGCGGGCCACACCGGAATCACCATGCTTAGTACTCAAGGAGCCTTAGTGGGGCTGCACTGGCTCAAACGTCACTGGCTCCAGCCTCCAAAGTCATGAGCTCTGGGAAGAAGAGAGACCCACGGCCTTCCCCCGAGCCTGTCCCCAGCCTCCCTGTGCTGGATCAGCACTAAGGAAACACTGACAGCTGCTCCTCCTGCCCGCTCCGTCTCCCACTGGTCCGCAGCAATCCCAAGAAGTCTCCAGCACCTCTCAGCATTGCCAGAGTCAATAAGACCGAACTGTCAGAACTCAAGCCAGTGACCATAAACACACAGGTCCTGCCCTCTCCCAAGGAGACATGTGTCTACTACGCGTGAAGAACTGGTTAGGCCCTCTGCATTTCATAAAGTGTCCCCCGATGCTCAGAACAACAACGGCTACAAGCAGAGTTATCATGGCCGTAACTTCCAGAAACATTCTGCACCCTCTTCCCCCAGGGCTGAAATGCCTAAAATACTTTTGTGAATTTAAGAAGAAAAAAAAAAGTGCTCTGCAAAGAAGAAGTACTGACAAGAATCTGTTTCTCCCCCCAGGATGACTTGCCAGAATTTTAGATGATTAAACAACTGTACTTCAAAAGATCTGGTTACTGACAAAGCTAGCAAGGCAAACGGGGGGAAAAATCTCCAGGCCTGGGGAAGCAAATCAATCTAGGCAAAGAGGGGGTTTTGTTTTTTAAAGATTTATTTATTTATTTAAAAGGCAGAGTTACAGAGAGGCAGAGGCAGAGAGACAGAGAGCGAGGTCTTCCATCCTCTGGTTCACTCCCCAGATGGCCACAACGGCCAGAGCTGAGCCGATCCTAAGCCAGGAGCTTCTTCCAGATCTCCCATGGCAGTGCAGGGGCCCAAGGACTTGGACCACCTTTCCTGGGCTTGCTTTCCCAGGTCATAACAGAGAGCTGGACTAGAAGAGGGGTAGCCAGGACTTGTAATGCCGGCATTGCAGGCAGTGGCTTTACCTATTACACCACAGCACCAGCCCCCAGAAAGAGGCTCTTAAAAGAAATGGGGGGGTCAGTGGGCCAGCACTATGGTGCAGTGGGTAAAGCCACTGCCTGCAGTGCCAGCATCCCATATGGGTGGCCAGTTCGAGTCCCAGCTGGACTCGAGTCCCAGCTGCTATACGTCCTATCCAGCTCTCTGCTATGGCCTGAGAAAGCAGTGGAAGATGGCCCAGGGCTGGCGCCACGGCTCAATAGGCTAATCCTCCACCTGCGGCGCCGGCACACCGAGTTCTAGTCCAGGTCGGGGCACCAGTTCTGTCCCAGTTGCCCCTCTTCCAGGCCAGCTCTCTGCTGTGGCCAAGGAGTGCAGTGGAGGATGGCCCAAGTCCTTGGGCCCTGCACCTGCATGGGAGACCAGGAGAAGCACCTGGCTCCTGGCTTCGGATCAGCGCGGTGTGCCGGCTGCGGTGGCCATTGGAGGGTGAACCAACAGGAAAAGGAAGACCTTTCTCTCTGTCTCTCTCACTGTCCACTCTGCCTGTCAAAAAAAAAAAGGGGAAGATGGCCCAAGTGCTTGGGCCCCTCACCCACGTGGGAGACCCAGAGGACACTCCTGGCTCCTGGCTTTGGATTGGAGCCCAGCTCTGGCTGTTACAGCCATTTGGCAAGTGAACCAGCGGATGGAAGACTTCCCTCTCTCTCTGCCCCTGCCTCTCTGTAACTCTGCCTTTCAAATAAATAAATAAATCTAAAAAAAAAAAAAAAAAAAAAAAAAAAAAAAAAAGAAAAGAAAAGAAAAGAAAAGAAATGCTGGGGTGGGTATTTGACACGGTGGTTAAGATACCACTTAGAACACCTGCACCTCCTATCTGAGTGCCTGGGTTTGAGCCACAGCTTTGCTCCTAACTCTAACTTCCTAATGGGCACCCTGGGAGACAGCAGGTGATGGCTTGGGTCCCTACCACCCACATGAAGGACCTGAACTGGGTTCTGAGTTCCTGGTAAAAGCCTGACTAACTGGCTGTTGCAGACTTTTGGGGAGTGTATCAGTAGATGAGAGATCCCTCTTTGTCTCTCACCTGCTTGCTCTCTTGCCTTCAAATAAATTAATTAAATATATATATATATATATATATATAAACACACACGAAGAAATGCTGTCAAATAGATCTCAGAAAAGTAGGAGGGGCCAGGCGTTTGGCCTTGTGGTTCAGCCGCTAGTTGAGATGCTGGAATCCCACATCAGAGGGTCTGAGTCCAAGACCTAGCTCCACTCTTGGTGACAGTTTCCTCCTGATGCACACCCTGGAAGGCAGCAGGTGATGGATCAACTATTTGAGTCCCTGCCACCCACACAGGAGACCTAAACTGAGATTCTGGCTCCTAGATTCAGCCTGGCTCAGCCCTGACTCCTGCTGTGTGGGCACTTGGATAGTGATCCTGCTGGTGGCGGGTGTTCTTTTTATTGTTGTTGTTCATTTGTTTTGTTTAATTTTGACAGAGGTGGAAGCAGAAGGACTACCAAGACAAGAGAAAATAAGACATTTCTTATTTTTTTAATTCTAATGTTGCATTATCCCACATATGTTTTGGAATCATTTAAAATGTAATCCTCTGGGGCTGGTACTGTGGCACAGAAGGTTAAGCTAGCACTTGGCATGCCAGCATCCCATAATTATCATGCAGGTTTGAGTCCTAGCACCTCAGCTTTTGACCCAGCTTCCTGCTAATGCACATACTGGGAGGCAGCAGGTGATGGCTCAAGTACTCGGGTTCCTGCCACCCACACACCCATGTGGGATGCCAAGATGGAGTTCTAGGCTTCTGGCTTTGGTCTGGCCCAGCCCTGATTCATGCGTGCATGTGGGGAATGTGCCAGCAAAGGGAAGATCAATCTCTCTTTCAAGTAGATGAAAATAAACAAAAATTCTTTAGATGTTCATGGAAAAACAGAATTAAAAGCTGGTTACTGAAAATTATATTTCAATCACATCATTTATATGTATTTATATCATTATACCACATCACTTATATTTATTTATATTTTTATACCATTGGTGATATAAAACATATTTTTAAAGGAACAAACTCATGCAAGGTTTTAACATGCAAGGTTTCAAAAATGACTCCAGAAGTTCCCAACTGGATCAGTCAGGTTTACTTTGGCCTACAGTTTTGCAGGTTCACAGTACAAGATCAGACTGGCCCCGCTGGTTCAGTCTCTAGTGAAGTCGTTGCTGCTGGCAGAGTCCCAGGGCAGCAAAGAATAGCACATGGCACAAGGGAGCCCATGGCCTGTCTTCATCTCCTTATGAAGCCACCATGAATCGGTCATGGGACTCTACCCTAACCCAACCCAACCACTTCCCAAGGGCCCTATGTCTTAACACCATAACTGCATTAGGTTCTCACCCTCATAGTTCCATTAATGTAAGACTTTGGGAACCAAACTTTTTAACACATGAGCATTTGGGGGACATTCAACACCCAAACAAACATCCAAACCACAACAAATGGTAGCCCTGAATGCCAACAAGAGAAAGGAACGGCTTCCTGAGAGGTCACCTCGCTGAGCCCAAGCACGTACATCTGGAAGCAGCGTTACTGCTCTTTTCCACTTGTCTTCATGTGTGGGATGAATACATGTAGCATTTGAGAATTTAGGGGCTTAAGAAAACCTCGAGAATATCAGGGATCTAACGCCGCTCAGGATGTGTTGTGTTGGAATGAACCAAAAAGAACCCAAGAAATTGAGAACCAGGAGCAACTTCCAACCTTGAGCCTGTATGAACCAGTTAACAGTGGGGGATCACAAAAACCAGAAGGGCAGAATGCTATCAGCTGGTGCAAGAATCTGATCTTCCAACAAGGCAACCACTTTGTTGTGTGCCAGACAATGTTCCAAGTTCCTTACTTACACTGTCTTATTTAATTCTCCCAACAACCTGACGAAGCAGGCATTGTTATCATCTCCATTCTGGAGAAATAGACAGTGAGGTCAGGGAAATTACCGAAGGTAACATGGTTAGCAAGGAACAAAGGTGGTATTCAATCCCAAATCATCTTACTCAGACTGTGCTGCCTCTTGAAAAGGCAAGGAGTTGGGCCGGCGCCGCGGCTCACTAGGCTAATCCTCCGCCTTGCAGCGCCGGCACACCGGGTTCTAATCCCGGTTGGGGCGCCGGATTCTGTCCCGGTTGCCCCTCTTCCAGGCCAGCCCTCTGCTGTGGCCAGGGAGTGCAGTGGAGGATGGCCCAGGTGCTTGGGCCCTGCACCCCATGGGAGACCAGGAAAAGCACCTGGCTCCTGGCTCCTGCCATCGGATCAGCGCGGTGCGCCGGCCGCAGCGCGCCGGCCGCGGCGGCCATTGGAGGGTGAACCAGCGGCAAAGGAAGACCTTTCTCTCTGTCTCTCTCTCTCACTGTCCACTCTGCCTGTCAAAAAAAAAAAAAAAAAGAAAAGAAAAGGCAAGGAGTTGAGGCAGAAAGGCCACAGATAAAATACCAGGCCACGCTAGTGACCTAGTGGGCCCATGAGAGCTGCAGGTCCCACAGCTGCTGTTTTAAGGTATATATGAATTGAATCTCATTCCACCTGACAAGACAGCTGTGTGAAAAAACTCCAGGGACAAGAGTTTTTCTAGACGTTATAATCAGGGCTGGTGTTGTGCTGTAGCAGGTTAAGCTGCCCCTTGTGACACTGGCATTCCACACTGGAGTGCCAGTTCAAACCCCATTTATTCCACTTCCCATGGAGCTTCCTGCTAACGCACCTGGGAAGGTAGCAAATGATGGATCAAGTACTTGGGTCCCTGCCACCCAGGTAGGAAAGCCAGATGGAGTTCCTGGTTCCTGGTTTCAGCCTGTCCCTGCCCTGGCTGTCATGGACATTTGGGGTGTGAACCAGCAAATGAAAGATTAATATCTTTTTTAAAAAGATTTATTTATAAAAGATTGATATCTGTCTCTCTCCTCTGCCTCTAACAGGTTAGGCTGTCACTTGTGGTATCAGCATCCCATGTGGGCTCTGGTTTGAGTCCTGGCTGCTCCACTTCCAATCCAGTTCCCTGCTCAAACGCCTGGGAGAGGAGTAGAAAATGGTCCAAGTACCTGGACCCCTGCACCCACACGGGAGACCTGGAAGAAGCTCCTGGCTCCCAGCTTAGGCCTGGTCCATCTCCTGCCGTTGCGGCCATTTGGGGAGTAAACTAGCAGGTGGAGAACATCTTTCTCTGTCTCTCCTTCTCTTTGTAGCTCTGCCTTTCAAATAAAATAAATAGTTTTTTTTTTTTTAAAGTAATCTCACCCTCCCTCCTCTTTATTGTGATCAGATTTCCACTTTTTTTTTTAAAGATTTATTTACTTATTTGAAAGTTAGAGCTACACAGAGAGAGGAGAGGCAGAGAGAGAGAGAGAGGTCTTCCATTCGATGGTTCACTCCCCAATTGGCCACAACGGCCGGAGCTGTGCCGATCCGAAGCCAGGAACCAGCAGCTTCCTCAGGGCCTCCCACAGGGTGCAAGGGCCCAAGGACCTGGGCCATCCTCCACTGCTTTCCCAGGCCACAGCAGAGAGCCGGATAGGAAGTGGAGCAGCTGGGTCTCGAACCACAGCCCATATAGGGTGCCGGCGCTTCAGGCCAGGGTGTTAACCCACTATGCCACAGTGTCTCAGGCCTAATCCACTTTTTTTTTTTTTTTTTTTTTAAAGATTTGTTTATTTACTTTTGGGAGGCAGGAGCTTCAGAGGGAGAGACACAGAAAGGTCTTCTACCCACTGGTTCACTCCCCAAATGGCAGCAATGGCTGGATCTGAGCTGATCCAAAGCCAGGAGCCAGGAGCCAGGAGCTTCCCCTGGGTCTCCCATGTGGGTCCAAGGGGTCCAAGCACTTGGGCAATCCTCTGACGCTTTCCCAGGCCATAGCAGAGAGCTGAATCTGAAGTGGAACAGCTGGGACTTGAACCAGTGCCCATATGGGATGGCAGCACTGCAGGCAGTGGCTTTACCCGCTACACCACAGTGCCAACCCCCAGATTTCT
Source organism: Oryctolagus cuniculus (assembly GCF_964237555.1). Lineage (NCBI taxonomy): Eukaryota > Metazoa > Chordata > Mammalia > Lagomorpha > Leporidae > Oryctolagus > Oryctolagus cuniculus. The sequence continues at coordinate 15,515,928 of NC_091451.1, read as the reverse complement.
GTGTTAACACTGGTTCAAAGTGAAGTTGATGAACATGGCTGGAGAGACGTCAGCAGCTAGTATACCCCTCATTCACAATGCACCACAGAAAGATTGTCTCTAAACACTGCTGCCCCTCTGGGCCCCAAAGCTTGACATGAAGCAGGCCAAGGTCACTGCTGACCTGGCCACAGTCCAGGCGGCCAGCCACACCAGCACAAGCCACTCCTGCGGGCTCATGCTCAAGAGTGATGCAGAGGAAAGGAATCTCCACTGCAAAGACACAGTGATCAAAGTTCCCCTGGAATCCTACCTAGAATCACTAAAGATTCTGAGTGCTAACCTTAACTTTTTATTAGTACTCTGTGACTCCCTTTTGCAGAAAGTGCTGGGCAGGTAAGAATAACCTCCAAGCTATCCAAGGTAGGCCAGGGTAGTGGGGGACCCCTGCTCAGCAGGTGGAATTCACCTTCGATGAGGTCTTTAACTCAATCAAGATGCAGTTAAACATTCAGCTGGGGGAGCTCTGGGTTGCTTTTCTTAGGGTGTACCCTGTGCAATTCTCTACACACGGCACAACAATTAGTGTGCAGAGAACAATTTCTCAATGTCTTTTCATGACACCAACGTTCAACAAGTCCTATAATGACCCATCCAGCCTCCTACCACAATCCCCAGGTCTTTTTATAGTCACAGGTAATTACACCATGGGGCGATTACATCACTTTCGTCAGCAGGGTTTGCAGCTGACAGGAAGAAGCTCTGCGGATGTTTTGGGAACTACATCCTCATTTAGCAAACAATTTGCTATGGTCCCTATTGTTCCTTTCCAAGAACAGAAGTGGCTTGGCAAACTCAGTGCCTAAACTGGAACCAAACAACAAGGGCTACTGTGGATGAGAACAGAAAGCATCAAAGAGGGAAACATGGGGACCCAGGGATGCCTCTTGTATCTTTTCTATAAAACCATGGGGAGAGAACACAGGAAGAACCCTCTGCCGTCTGAATAACCCGAATGCTGGTCTGAGCACTTCCATCAGGAAACATAAGACACCAGCCTCAGGGAAGCCTGCCCTTGGCAAGGTAGGGTGGTCCCAGCCAAGACTCTCTGAGCAAGAGTCAGATAAGACTGGACACAAATCCCAGCAAGCTTCACCACTAACAGTCATGTCTGTCTGAGCAATTCATCTAACCACTCTACGGCTCGACTTCTCTCTATGAAACGGCTACAGGACCACCCAGCCCGCAGGGCTTCTGACAGCTGTACACGGGACAGCCATCAGACGTGGAGATGATGCTCCCTTCTGTCCTCTCCTCTCCAACTTCAGGGCCTTCAGAGATGCTGAGATGAGCCAGGGCCACCTGCCAGTTTCTCTGTGCCATGGTAAGGCTGAGGGCCAAAGTCACGTCATCTCCCAGAGAAGCCAGCTCTCAACATCTTCCATCTGCGATGAAAACCGACCGCCTGGCCTTCTCATTGTGCTGCGGAAACGAAGACGGCCGCTTCCACTGCTGTTAGAACTGCCCTAGGCAACTGTGAAGTTGAACGTGGCCTGATGTGTCATGGCAACACTTGGTGGGGAGGGGGTACAAACCAGAAACAGTCAGGAAAGTACTGAGCCTGTTCAGTAAATACGCTCAGGAAAGAGAGAATGCAGGCCAAAAGATTTCTCTCTGAGTCAGCAGGCCGGCTGAGCTCACCCAACTCTGCAGAGAGGAGCCCCCTGGGACTTCAGAGGTTATGCACTTGCCCTGGGGATTCCTGAAGAAAACAATGCCTTCCTTGGTCAAATCTGACAACTGCTCCACATCCCCTCCCTGGAACCCACCCTGCACCTTCCGTTCTATGTTCTCAAGACAGCAAAGGACATTGTCTGAGTGACGTCTCCTGCGCAGCATGACTCAACAGCAGGTCACACGCCGGCTCTGTTTTGTTGTCATTATTTGGGAATTACATGGCACGTTTTACATGCCAAGTGCCCGCCAATCATTTTTATTAGTCTACACAACACCAACCCAACCACTCTTAAGGATCGTCGTTTCTGTTTTACAGGAGACACGGGGGTCAAGTGATTCACCAAAGGCCACACAGCCAGTTTCCCAAGATCACAGGCAAAGGTACAGAGCTAGGAGACCGGGAGACACTGCTGCACAGCTGGGACCCCAATTCCTCTAGTCCAAGAAGGGCAAGAGGGTAGCACACACACAGGTCTTACTTCTAATTTTGGTCTTCCCACTGCGTGGTGTGACAGGCTGTAAAGAATAAGATATGATTTTTGACACCAGTAAAGAAACTTTTCAGTAATCCTCCCTATCTAAAGGAATGACCAAGGGAACGCTGGAGGCTTAGGCAATGTCTCTCTAAGACCCTCTCTGCTGTAACTCCGAACCGAGTGGCTGCAGACCGGAGACACAGCATGGAAATTGAGCCCAGACAGGACAGATCCACATGATTCCTTTCTACCCAACCTAGCTTTATGACCAAGACTAGGGCTGACTACGGTATTCAGGACCAGAGACTAGGAAGGCAAATTGCGCCCAAGGATGCCCACTTTGTCATGAATGTGCATGACATGGTAGCATACTCAGGGTCAACCAGAGCCCAGTGGACAAGCTGTGTATTTCACAAGCACCCCATTTTCGGATGTCGCTGGAGAGGGTGCTGAGGAGCAGCCACAGTGAGAAATGCACAAAGGGGAAGCAGAGGTTTTCCTGAACTGAACTGCCTTTCCCCGGCTTCAGAGTATCTTAGAGTCCTGGTTTCTTGGCAAACTTGCTTGGCATGCTGCTCACGCCAGGCAGGCACAGCCATACAGGTGTGCTCTGGGTTTCAGGTCAAGGAGCAGGCACCTCCCTCCCCCAGAAGCTGAGAGCAAGAGAGGGAGGGAGGGAGGGAGCGAGAGAGAGGAGAGAGAGAGAAGAGAGAGACAAACACTGGCAGCAACTTGGTACACTGGATCTAAGTGCTGGTGAAACCCCTTCCCCTGCCTGCACCCTGCTGCCTGCCAGGACACGCATTTTATGGGGAGCAGAAATGACTTGGGAGTTGGAAGGGCCAAGGAGGGAGGATTCTTTGCAGATGGGGGAGGGGAAGGAAAACAACAGAGCCAACTTTCCCATCCGGGTCTGAGCCCACACTACAAACAGACACATTTTTCCACACTGGAGAATAATAATCCCTTTATCCAGCCAGTCTGGAACCTTGATAATTGATTTCAGACCTTGGGTGGAAAGTTGGGAAGGTGTGGGTAGATGGAAAATGGTGTGGGTAATGGGAGGAGGGAGGAGGAGCCAACAAAACGGAGGATGGGGATAGGTGGGGGCTTAATGAAGCTGAAGAGGCTAAGGCCTTGGAGCCGGCACGGTGACACAGCGGGTACAGCCAGCCGCCTGCGACACTAGCATCTCATGTGGACGCTGGTTCGAGACCAGGTGCTCCATTTCCAATCCAGCTCCCTGCTAATGTGCCTCGGAAGGCAGCGGAGGATAGCCCAAGTGTTTGGGCCCCTGCACCCATGTGGAAGATCCAGAGGAAGCTCCAGGCTTCTGCTTTCAGCCTGCCCAGCCACTGTGGTCATTTGGGGAGTGAACCAGCGATAAAAGATCTTTCTTTCTTTCATTCTTTTTTTTTTTTTAATGTATTTATTTGAAAGAGATAGAGAGAGAGAGGTCTTCCATCTGCTGGTCTACTCCCCAAATGCAGCAAAGGCCAGAGCTGATCTGATCTGAAGAAAGGAGCCAGCACTTCTTCTGGGTCTCCCATGTGGGTGGAGGGGTCCAAGCACTTGGGCCATCCTCCGCTACCTTCCCAGGCACATTGGCAGGGAGCTGGGTCAAAAGTGGAGCAGCCAGGACTAGAACCAGCACCCATGTGGGATGCTGGTGCTGCAGGCCAGGGCTTTAACCCACTATGTCACAGCGCTGGCCCCAAGAAGATCTCTCTCTCTCTCTCTCTCTCTGTGTAACTCTACCTTTCAAATAAATAAATAAACAAATAAATCTTTAATAAGTGGGGTTGGGAGCTAAGGCCTTGAGACATTCTGCCACTAACACTACTGTGTAACATACTGGGTGGCTTCCACGGAGGAGCCTTGGAAGAGGCAGGTCACAGGAGCACCACAGGCCCTAGGGTGCCTGGTCCTGGCCCTAGCACCAGTTCTAAGACCCTGGATAAGCACACAGCCTCCAAAGTCCCACCTGGCTGTGGCAGTCCTGCTCAAATAAGCATTCCATTCATGCACATACCCATGGAGCCCCACTGGCTCTGGGGTGGGGGCAGGTGTGAATCTCTTCCACAGAATGCCAGGTAGTTTAAGGCTCAAATACTTGAGATTTTGCAGGCCATATGAACTGTCATAACTACTCACCCTCTGCTACTGTAGCACAAAAGCAGCCATGGACACATATATTCATGAATGAGCACTGTTTTTTCCAATGAAATTTCATTTGTGCAGACTGAAATTTGTATTTCATATAATTTCTATATCACAAAACATCATTCTTCTGATTTTTCTTCTAATCTTTTTTTGTTAAAGATTTATTTATTTATTTGAAAGGCAGATGCAGAGACAGATAGATCTTCCATCTGCTGGTTCACTCCCTAATCAACTGTAACAGCTGGAGTTGGGTCAGGCTGAAGCAAGGAGCCAGGAGCTTCTTCCAGGTCTCTCATGTGGGTGCCGGGGCCTAAGCACTTGGGCCATCCTCTGCTGCTTTCCCACTCTGCATTAACAGGGAGCTGGAATGGAAGTGGAGCAGCTGGGACTCAAATTGGTGCCCACTGGGATACTGACAATGCAGGCAGAGGCTCAATCTTCAATACCACAGCACCGGCCCCTCTTCTAACCATTAAAAAATATAAATGGTTAGCTCACAGGCCACACAAACGCAGGCAGAAAGTAGGATTTGGCCTATGGGCCACGGTTTGCTAGCTTTATACTATACAGCGGTGAACAAGACCGTCTCTATACTCCATGGTTGGCTTTGGAATTGCTCAGTGAATGGAGGCCCTGCTTCACTGTGTCACACATGGGTGCAGTCTGGCCTTCTTCTTTGAAACCTCCTACAACCACGATGCCCACACCATGGGTTCCAACTATCACTGCCCAGGGGGCTTACGCCAGTGCTTCTCAAGACCAAGAGGAAAGGTTTGGGTGAAGTGTCAAAATGCAGTGGGAAGGCAGCAGAAAAAGGAAGCTGCACGTGTGTACTGGAGAAGGTTATGAGGCACTGAAAAGTCAGTAGCTGGGAGTGGGCTGTTAGGTCTGGCAGTTAAGACGCCAGCATCGCAAACAGGAGGGCCTGGGTTCAATCCCCAACTCTGGCTCTCGATTCCAGCTTCCTGCTCTTGTAGGCCCTGGAAGGCAGCAAGGTGATGGTTCAAATAACTGAGTTCCTCCCACTGACATGGGAGACCTGAACTGCATTCCTGACTCCCAGCTCTGGGAGCAAATGAGAGCTTGCTCAATGTCTCTCTCTCAAATAAATAATAATTTGAAAACATCAGCAACTGTTTCTCCCAATGATTCAGAAGAAAATAACAGTAAGATTAGAAGAGACTGCACCATTATCATGTTAGATAAGTGGGTGGTAGACGTGAAAGCACTGAACTGTGGACTCTACGTTCACCATATACGTACCCCACTCCCCACCACTGTCCCCTTCTAGAATCTGGCTCTGAGATCTCTCTCCAGTGAATGCCATCCATGGAAACTGCCCCACGCACTCTTCTAATGGAATCGGGGAGGGTGCCCATTACTGGTGAGCTCAGTGACAGCAGGGATCCCGTCTACAAAGGCAGGTTCTGAGACATCACCCAGAGGTCTACTGCACACACTCAAATGCGTCTTTTCTACAAAGGGTGCCAGGTCTACTGGCACACAGAACATTGCTGAAGGCAACAAGAACTAAACAAACTTAAAAAGACTCACTACAGCGTTTCTAGCCCTGGCTAGAGCTCCGCTCAGCTCACCCTCTTCAATACAAAGCCCACAGAATTGTAAGAGTACAAACTGGGGGAGCCAGAAGTGACCTTACAGGTTACCTAGATCAACCCTTTCATTTCACAGAGAAACTGGGCCACAGAGTGGTTACATGTCTTGTCTAAGATCAGAACATCAGGAGTGTCAGTAACCAAGTCCTACTGTCACTTGACTACGTTCTCCATCTGAGCAAAACACAGGAAGACAAGAAGCAAACAAGCAAGAGTTGACCATCCCTGAGTGTACACGGTATTGTCTTGTCAATCTCCACACCTGTATTCTCCCACCTATCATTCACCTATCACATCACCTATCATTCTCCCACCCTGCAGCTGAGAAGACGGAGGCTTCCAGCGGTAAAACAAACTGCTAGGGGTCCCAGGGGAAGCAAGCAGTAGGAACAGGCTCTGAACACAAGCAGCCTAAGTCCCAGGCCTGTGCCCTGACCTGTATGTGCATCAAGCTCCGTCCTGGCTTGGGGGGAAGGGTGCTAAGTTCATTACCTCATTACCAGCAGGTTCCCACACAGCCCTCCAATGGCTGTCTCACTAGACCCCAGGCCTTGCTCCCTGGTATGTACCACAGCATAAAACCCCCTACAGCAGCCTCCAGGAGGAACAATTGTTCAGTCTTCTCCCTCCCACTTGCAGGAGGCAGCCAGGACTCACCGGAGGCAAGCCCGTCTCCAAGCAGGGTACTGAGGACCACCAGCGGAAGGAAGGCTCCATGTCTGACGGAGGCCACGGCCAACGCTGAGCTGCTCTTTGGTGCTATCCTGCCATGGCACATCTTTTATCCGTCCAAGTTGTTTTAAAAAGAAAAAATGTAAAATCCAAAAGTAAGAATCCTAACGTCAGCCAGGCGTAGATTCACCTGTAAGAAACAAACAAAAAAGTTGAAACAAGGACTTAAGAAAGGCAAAAACTTTTAGTCATAAGTCAGTTAAAAGCAAGCACTTGAGTAAGGAAGCCATAATCAAATACAAAGTTGAAAGAATTCTCGCCACTGGATCCCTGCTGCCAGCCAAAGAGACAGCACAGAGGCGGCTTTTCAACTTCTCCCTGGGGAAATGCCAAGGCCTGCAGCAAGCTGCCACCAGCGTCCGGGAACCAGACCCTGGCCAGGGGGCCAAGAGCCGAGCTCCGCGTCACCTGGACATCTGTCGTCGGCACAGCACAGCTCTGCGGGGCTGCCGCCTCGGTCCGACCGCCAGCCTCGGTGGCTCCAGCAGAGAGGGGCAGAGAGGCTCTGCTTTTGCTACTTGGACTCGGAACAAGTCCAGCTAACCAAAAGGAAAAAAGAGAGCGAACACGTGTCTCAAAGGGTGAAAAACACCGCCTAGAGAAGGAATGCAGCAGCAGGAGCCAACCCCCTGCTGGCTGCTAAACCGCCCCGGGCTGGATGAGCCGGGAGGATCTGACTCCCTGGCCATGAATCTCAAAAATGAACTAATTCATCAAGGCCCGCCCGACACACCTGTGACCAGAGAGGCCACATTCTGCGGCTGTCCCCAACAACAATGGAGGGTGGAAGACTGGCTACAGTTGTCAATTAGCCCCATCAGCCTCTCCAGTTCAGATAGCCTTCAGAAGGGTAGCAATCAGTATCTTAAAAATCTATCTAAATCACAGGTCAAGACTTACAAGATTATTTGCTGCATACCTGTAAGGAGGCAGCTGGATTATAAAATGATGCATGCCTATTAGATTTTAGTTAACCTATTTCATTGCATTTGTTCTAGAGTATACCAAATATTCTAACTGATAAGATATTTCCTTTTTTAAGTCCATACATATCCCCCACCCATTTATAAGGCTTTATGTGCACAGATAAGGGAGCCCACCATCTACAGCCCAAAGGATGCTCTGAGAAGCCAGACCTAGTCATAATGCTCATCTGAAGCCTTGACTCAGACCTATATTCTCCAGCAAAGAGGGAACGCAAACAGCAACAAGAGTTGTCTCAATCCAAAAGAGGAGCAGCTCTCTCAAGTCTTCAAATAAGGGCTGGCGCTGGGGCGTAGTAGGCTAATCCTCTGCCCAGCTGTTCCTTTTCCAATCCAGCTCTCTGCCATGGCCTGGGAAAGCAGTAGAAGATAGCCGAAGCGCTTGGGCCCCTGCACCCACGTGGGAAGAAGATCCTGGCTCCTGGCTTGGATCTGCTAAGCGCTAACCATTGCAGCCATTTATGGAGTGAACCAGCAGATGAAAGACCTTCTCTCTGTCTCTCCCTCTCACTGTCTATAACTCTAGTTATCAAATAAATAAATAAATCTTAAAAAAAAAAAAAGACAAAGAAAAAGAGTCTTCAAATAAGCATTAGCCTGGGTTTCAAAAACCCAGCCAGTCTCTGGTCCTCAAGCAGCCTTCTGTCCACAGCTTTTACCTTTAATGTTGTAAAACAGTTATGGCTCATAGAGAGGTCTGGGGGTGGAGTCTGTGAACGACCCAGAACAGTACACAAGACTGTGCAGAAATGTGCAATGGGTGTGCATTTCTGTGTCCGAGAAAGGTAGAGTCAAAATGCCTGGACTTACATCTGTGTCCTCGATTATGTCCAAGTCACGTAACTTCTCCACCTTAGTTTCCTCATCTGTAAAATGGGGACAGTGACCACAATGTTTTTATAAGGTTCACACAAGGATTAGGTTCAAAGTGCTTGGCAAGGGGCTGTCATTCTGGCCTAATGGGTAAAGCCATCGCCTGCATTGCCAGCATCCCATATCTGGCTGCTCCACTTCTGATCTAGCTCCCTGCGAATGCACCTGGGAAAGCAGTGAAAGACAGCCCAAGTGCTTGAGCCCCTACACCCACATGGGAGACCTGAAAGAAGCTCCTGGCTCCTGGCTTTGGTCTGGCCTGGCCCTGGCTGTTGCAGCCATTTGGGGAATGAACCAGTGGATGGAAGATCTCTCTCTCTCTGGGTCTCTCCCTCTCTCTTGTTAACTCTGCCTTTCAAATAATTAAAATAAAAAAATTTTTTAAAGTGCTTGGCAAACTGTTTGGCCTTGTGTAAATCCTCAACAAATACTGACTACCACTGCCACGGTAATCATTAATAAGGCCTGCGCCACAGGGACCTTCGAGCTCATCCAGCTCTACCTTCACATTTGACAGATGCCTAAGCCAAGGTCCAAAGAGGTCAAAGGCTATGTCACTAGAGTTGATGAGTGACAGGGGAGGCAATGGGCTCAGAAGCAGCCACATCAGGCAGACATCAGTCCCTGAAGGCAGCAATAATCACCTGTGGCTCACCACAACAGACATCTGCATCTGTGACATCACAGCATGTGCACAACAAATATTTAAGTAGTGCCTGCAAGAGGCCGCATAGGATGGTGCTCAGGGGAAGACGACTCAGAGGAAGTGGTGCTGAACTGAGTCCTAATGGCAAAGAAGGAAGTACTCAACACAAGCGGGTCAGACTACTCCAGCGCTTCCTGGCAGAGGCTGAGCCGGGGAGTTTAACCTTTACCCTGAAAACCATGTGATGCTTACAAGAATGGTAAACAGGTTGGTTGTAAGACCAAATTACTTTAGGAAGATCACTCCAGCAGGGACTTTGGAGGTTTGGAGGGCAGGGACAGAGCTGTGGTGGATGAGTGGTAAGGAATCTTCATATTTTACAGTGTTAAACTCTTTGGATTGTAACTTGATGAAACTGTCAAAAAAAAAAAAAAAAGCACATACTCTCTCTGACCCATCCATTCTACTTAATAGAATCTGTCCTCAGAAATTACACGTGTGGGGCTGGCATCATGGAGTAGGGGGTTAAGACGCCACCTACGACACTGGGATCCTATACAGACACCGGTTTGTCTGATCCGGCTCCCTGCTAGTAAACCTGGAAAAGCAGCAGGAAATGGTCCACATGGGAGACTCAGATGGAGTTCCAGGAATGAAGACCTCTGTTACTGCCTCTCCCCCATCTCTGTAACTCTGCCTTTCAAATAAGTAAATAAATAAATCTTTTAAAAATGATAATCTTTAGAATTTATTTATTTGAAATGCAGAAAGACAAAGATAAAGAGATCTCCCATCTGTTGACTGACTCCCCAAATGCCTGAAGCAGCTGGGGCTGTGCCCAGTGGAAGCCAGGAGCTCAGAACTCAGTCCAACTCTCCCTTGTGGATGGCAGGGACCTGACCACTTCAGTTATCAACTGCTGCTTCCCAGGATGCACAGCAGCAGGAAGCTGGAATCAGGAGTGAAGCCAAGACTCAAACCCAGGAATTCGATATGAGACATGGGCATCCTAACCACTGCGCCGAGTGCCTGCTCCTCACTGCATTGTTTGTACTGGCAAAAGACTGGAGCAACCTAAGAGTTCATCAGAGGACTAGTTAAATAAGTTACATAGCACAGAATATTTGTTAGGGGTTTTAAGAGAACAGGACAGTTTACTATATGCTCATATGGAATGACTTTGTTAGTCCATGAAGAAAACCACTTGGGGCCGGCACTGTGGCATAGCAGATAAAGCCAGCGTCTGCAGTGCTGGCATCCCATTTAGGTGCCGGTTCAAGTCCTGGCTGCTCCACTTACAATCCAGCTCTCTGCTATGGCCTGGAAAAGCAGCAGAAGATGGTCCAGTCCTTAGGCCCCTGTACCCATATGGCAGACCCAGAAGCTTCTGGCTTCAGCTTCGGATTGGTGCAGCTCCGGCTGTTGTGGCCAACTGGGGAGTGAACCAGCGGATGGAAGATTCTCTCTCTCTCTCTCACTCACTCACTCACTCTGCCTCTCCTTTTCTCTGTGTGTAACTTTGACTTTCAAGTAAATAAATAAATCTTTAAAAAAAAAAAGAAAACCACTTGGCTGTATGTCTTTTTGTGGGGTATGCACGCACACACACACACACCTGAATCACAGAAAATCCCTCTGAGTGATTCATAAGAAACTGGTGACTGAGGGTTGCCTTCAAGAAGGGGAGGTTAACTGAGAGGTTAACAGGGAAGGAGAACACCTTCTCCTGCATGAATTCCCTCAGCCTCCCTGAACATTGTACTTTGTAAACACATTCCCTGTTCAAACAGACGAAATATAAAATAAAGTAGCAAGGCCTTCCTGTAGACTGCCTGTCTCTTCCCTCAACAAACCCATCCACATTAAAATAAGCCACAGGAATGTGACTGCTCCCTAGGCCAGGTACAGTCCCGGAAGGGCTCAGCTCAAGGGTCTGGTCTAGGTGAAGCTCCTTCCTGCCACCTGCCACCTGTCACCAGGCCCACCCCCGTGTGACTGACCCCTGCTCACTGTGCCACGGCTGCACCTTTAACAGGCTATGACATCCATGTGTTATCTGCGGACACCTCACCAGGTGGAGCGTTCCTTGAAGGCAAGGACTGTGAATTACTCAACTTGGAAGTGTCAACAGCCAGCGTAGGGCCTGGCAGCTCACAGGCAGGCAGCGAATGTTCGCTAGACTCATGAACACTGCGGGGAAGACCCAGTGAGGAATCTGGGAGAAGATGGTGCAGGAATGAGCTCCCGGTTCCTTCCATCTTTTACAGCAACAGCTGGCCCTTCCCTTACTGCTTGGGAAACCAGCAGAGCTAAGGGGTCAATTCCACCACCAAGCCTAAGACTTGATCAAGGGCAGAAGGGATGAGGTGATAGAAACAGTGATAAAAATTGCAACAAAGAAGCAGAAGACTGCTTCCATGCAAGCTGGGCCAGCGGTTACTGCCCCAGAACAGGAGCATCCATCCCATATGAGTACAGTGGGTTAAGCCACCACGTGGGACGCTGCCATCCCATATGAGCGCCAGTTCAAGTCCTGGCTGCTCCACTTCCAATCCAGGTCCCTGATAATGCTCCTGGAAATACAGTGAAAAATGACTCACGTACTTGTGTCCCTGTCACTCACGTGAGAAACCTGGATGGCATTCCTGGCTTCTATCTTCGGCATGGCCAGCCCTGGCCATTGAAGTCATTTGGGGAATAAACCAGCAGATGGAAGATCTCTCTCTCTCTCCCTCTTTCTCTCTCCCCATCCTTCTCTCTCTCTTTCTCTCCCCCTTCTTCTCTCTCTCTCTCTCTCACTCTCCCTAACTCTGCCTTTCAAACAAATAAAACAAATCTTAAAAAAAAAAATCTGTCCTTGCATTACAGACCAACTGAAAAGAAAAACCTTTCAGAACAAATTAAGACCATATATATATTCATTATCCCTAAAGAAATACCAAGGCTAAAACTTTGTTTACAATGTGTGTGTGTGTGTGTGTATTAGGGGGAGGATCCATTTCACTTTTGCTTTCTTTTGGTACATTACTTCTTTTAATTACCACGCTTCCCTGAATGTGATCCACCTCTTCTTCCACCAGCCAGCCCTCCCCTCCAAAACACAGGGTGCGGAGGGGTTGTGGAAAACTTGCCTTTACCTTTCCGACTTCCTTTCTTGGAAACTGGTACTGCTGCCCAGCCAAGCAGCAAGTGGGAGCAGGGGGCCCCATGAGCTAGCCCCACGTGGGCAGGGCGAGCCAACCTTCCCTGCCTCTGTGAACCCAAACCACCACAAGCTGGGTGGCTTTACCTTGCTGAAGGTGATGTCGTGAACACTTCACTTCCTGTCCAGGAAATTCTACAAGGAGGAGGGGACACTGCCCTTGACCCGTGGCTCTGAGCCTGAGGAAGCCACTTAGCTCATTCTTTCTCTGCTTCCTCATTTGCAAAGTGGGCTATTGCTGGCTTTGACTATTTTGCAAGGCTCTGGTGAGCCACAAAAGGGACAAAAGATGTGGAAATGTTCTGTAAACCAGGAAGAACACTTACAGTCTTAGCCAGAAGCCAAGACAGCAGGGCTACCTGAGATGTGGTGACTGCACAGCAGGCTTCCAGAATGAAGAAGAACTGGCAGCATGAGCACAAAGGTCACACAGCTTACTCGCTTGCTGCTGCCACAGTGCCGCCAGGCTGACCCTGGCGCCCTGGAGTCACCTTCAGAGCTGGCTCCAGGCCCAGAGAGGCGGCGGTGGCAGGCTGGGCCAGCTGCGAGTGCTCCTGGGGTGAATGCCGCAGTCCTGCTGGAGCGCCCCTGCGTGGAGGGAAGAGGGGCTGGACTCACAGTCCAGCATGGCTCCCAGGTACTGGCGAGGTGAGGTCGGGCTCAGTTTATAGCTAATGTTTAGGACAAGCTATTTCCTAAACTATGGCTCATCTGTCCACTAGTTAGGAGGAATGAATGAACATACCCGTTCTTGACTCAGGCTAATCTGGAAAGGTGTTAGTGGTGGCGAGCGGCCAGGGCAGAGTTTACTCCTTCCACCAACTACCTCCACCAACCCAAAGGCTGACCTGTGATCCGGGAGAGGACAAAGAAGCTGTTCCAGAGGCGAGCACAGAATGTAACCACCTAGCTACTTTTCAGAGAGCAGTGATAAGGAGTCCCAACACTTTGAAGTCCAAAGTTCCCCAACAGGGTGTGGTTAGAGAAGTAACCCGTAGGGCCACAGCTGCCCAGACCCTCCCTCACCTCTCCAGTTGTCCCTGGTTACTCCCACTCACCCTGAAATGGCCAGACTACAGCAGGCAAACTACCTAAATGCCTCCTACTTCCCACCCCAATCAAACATGACTGAACTTACTTACAGATAGACGCCTTCTGCTTTTCCCTCCTGAGAACCAATGGGTCCTTCTACTCTGGCTTCTGCTTCCTTTCTACGGCTAACACTTGAGTGCTTTAAGAGCCACAGATTCTTCTACTGGACTTTGGAGATTCTTGCTGGAATGTGCTGGAATGCTACTGTATTTCCTTTTCATCTCCAGCTTTTAAATCAAATGGCACAAACACCAAATTTCACCCCTCCAAATCACAAAAAACTACCTTCAGCTTTCCTTTTAGGGAGCTAAGTCCCTGCAGGGGGCCAGAGGTGTCTGTGAACTGCTTTGAAATTCCTCCTGCACTTGTCTAGCTCCCCCACAATCACTCACCACATCCTCTGGGCACCACACGCCCCCCATCACCACCATCAGTCCCCAAATTTCAAACAGCAGGAACACGAGCCGACACACCACCACCCATTCCTAAGCCTCCTCCCTGCAGTCTCCAACATCTCCTTCTAGAACCTGACAACAGCACAGCTACAGCAGGGTCCTGAGCACAGGAGAAAGTGCCAGGGGGCAGCTAAACTGGGGTCTGGCCTCAGGTAGGTCAGCCAGTCTTCCTGGTGCCCAGGCAGACCTGGGTGATCCCAAAGGCCCTTTCAGTTCTAAGAATCTGGATTGTCTCTAGGGGATAGGAGGGGCCCAGAAATCTTTCCTCTGCAAATGTAAGTCAACAAAAGCTCTGGCTGGGAGGAAGACACATTAAATCTGCCTGCATTGTTCTGCAGGAGCAGCCTTTCCCCCCAGCAATGTCTTTTCCAAGGCCAGTCCTGAGCATCTACCTCACTGTGCACTGCAGCAAACCCAGGAGAGTCCACTTTCCCATTTAGAGCTTAATCAATCCATCAGCACATTTGTAAGGGCCATCCGTACACAGTGTTCCTAAAGTGCTTTCCAAAAATAACAAACGTCTAGCAAAAAAAAAAATCCCAGCCTCAGGATCAGGCTGCAGAGCCACAGGGGCCCAGGCAGAAAGAGAAAACATGCAAGAGAGAAGGGCAGAAGAGAGAAAGCAAGACTCAAGACAAGAGAGAAGGAGAGGCGGCAGAGAGGCAAAGCTGGGCTGAACGCCTCTGACAGTGGGGAAGCCAGCTTGCCATAAATCCCAACCTGAAGGCAGGAAACCAATCCTCTGGTCCCAGCCTCACCGATGACTGATGGGCTGCCCAGGACAAACATTTGCTTCCCTAGCCTGTTTCTTCATCATTCAAAGGAAAGAGTTCAGCTAAATCCCTCTCGGGAGGATGGTACCCTGCAGCCCTCTGGACTGCTTGAATATCGCTAATGGGGTGGTCTAGGGCACGCCTGTCTCAGCTCCCATCTGTGACCTGGACAAAATGCTGCCGCCTCCTTGGATTGCTGTGGGCTGGAAACTGAGGTGTGTGTGTGTGAGAGCCTTAGGGCTATGTCTGAGAGAGCGGGCACCCAATGAGCTCTGAGTCCTGTTCTAGTAGCCTGTGGTTGACCCCATAGACTCTCAAAGGGCCCCCTCCAGCTGGCTCAAAAACAAAAACTCAGTTTATACAGAAGAACAGCCCACAGGTTAAACCAAGGAAACTCCCAGCTTCTTTCCCATCGAACTAAAAATATTTTTCAAGTCACTTCATTAGTACTACCCCACGCCCAAATTAAACGACTATATTTGTGACTAAGGTAATAATTATTACTGTCTATGGCAACTAAAGACTCTGTGTGTGTGTGTCCTTACAATGCACATGTGCATATACAATGGTATTCAAAAAGTTTGTGGAAATGGAATTAAAATTTATTTTGGTGCAAAAAAACCTTGAAATCCATGCAGAAAGATTTTCAAAAAGTCATCAAAAATGCATATTGTGAAAAAACTGCACGGATTTCAAAATGTTTGTACACCAAAATAAATTTTAATTCCATTTTCCATGAATTTGAAGTACCCTCATTTGCATGTGAAACACGTGGTGTTAACATCACTGTACAGATAACAACAGAATCCAAGGGCCCCAGAAGTCTTTCCTCCCCTTGCTTCTAGTTAAGCCACTCCCTGTGATGCCAGTATCATATATGGATGCTGGTTCTTGTCCTAGCTGCTCCACTTCTGATCCAGCTCCATGCTAATGGTCTGGGAAAGCAAAGAAAGATGGCCCAAGTACTTGGGACCCAGCCACACACACAGAAGATCTAGATGAAGCTCCTGGCTTCCAGCCTGGTCCACTGCTGGCTGTTGTGGCTATCTGAGGTGTGAACCAGCAGTTGGAAGAGCAATCTTCTTCCTACCTGCCCTGTAACTCTTTCAAATAAATAAATAAACAAACCTTTAAAAGAAAAAGGCTCCCTAAGTCTTCCAGGAAAACGTCTTATTATTTGGCTCTTTAGGAACAGGAGGTTCTCCCGAACCCACAGCATCACTGCCTGGACTATGAATGGGACAACAAAGCACGTCCCTCCCTGAGCCACTTAAAATGTTGTATGGCGTCCTTAGCACAGGTAATCAATTCCTGCAAAGATCACCAACTCGGCTCCTCTCAGTGCCCCAAAGTGCTCAACAAAAGCTTGTTGAATGAAGAGGAAAAAGGGTAAACGCAGAAGACATCATCTGTGTAGAACAAGATGGCAAAGCCGTAGCAGATACGAAACCGGAGGAGAAAGGTAGAAAGCCTCCAGTTTGGGCACCGTGCAAGCCAGAAACAGGTGCCTGGCAGAGTGGAAGTAACTGGGCCCTAGATCCCAAGACAAATCTTCTGTGTCATGACAGCCATCTGCTTGGTTCCCATCAGAGCTGAGCGGAACAGGTCTCAGTAATCACCAGACACACAGAGCACAGGACATGGATGTGCCGCACCTGACCTCTCAGGGCTCTGTTTCCAGTGCCTCTAGTGTGATTCAGCGACTGTTACTGGGAAAGGCTCAGCTGAACACAGCGATGAAGCAGGGCACAGCTCTTACCTAGAGAATCCACAATCTATAGAGCACTGCCAAACTGTCACTAGGGCCCAAGAGAAGACTGCTAACAAAAAAAAAAAAAAGTGCTTTTTGAGAACACAGGATGTCCAAAGATCTGAACCAAGACTTCTGAGGGGAGCAGCAGAGAAGTGAAACAGAAAGCTCTGGGCTGGACCTTGAACTCATGCATGCATCAGGGAGGGCCCCAGGACAGTGTTTTGCACGAACAGTGCTACTGACAAAGAAAGAAACACGAACAATTCACCAAGAGGACAGGGGAGGGGATGATACTGGGTTCCAGAATGCTGCTGTCCTGTGACATCTATTATAGCTTTGCTAAGGCGATGTTTAGGAGCTGGATTTTGGTTTTCAAAACAGCTGTGCAGTGAACACCTCCTCCAGGTCAAAAATAGCAAACCCCAGAGAAGGGCTGATGCGGTTATGTTTACTTTTTACCATGTCTGCAGATCCTTTCCAAAGGCCCCCAAGTGGGATGGGATAAACAGGTCTGTGTCACTTCCTGGTTCTCAGGCCGCCTGCTACATTCCGGTCTGGGAAGGCTGCCTATTTAAAAATAAACTCTAAAAACTCACCCAAAACCCAAAGCCTAAACCACCCTTCCCTCTATTTCATTCAATTTCATTGAAATTATAAGGGGATAGAGAGCAAAAAAAAAAGAGACAAAAATGACCACAAAGAGTGAGCCCTCAGGTCAAAATCAGAAATCCGTGTTCAAGGTCAAGAGGCTGGGGTGCCACTTGTATTCTGCCTCTAACTGCATAAGTCAGCCAGGAAGATGCTTCACATCAGCAGTCTTGCCCTGTGGCCCTGTGTGTGTGTGTGTGTGTGTGTGTGTTTTAAGTTTTTTTTTTTTTTTTTAAATTTATTTAAGAGGTAGAGTTACAGACAGTGAGAGACAGAGAGAAAGGTCTTCTGTCCACTGGTTCACTCCCCAGATGGCCGCAATGGCCGGAGCTGTGCTGATCCGAAGCCAGGAGCCAGCAGCTTCTTCCGGGTCTCCCACGTGGGTGCAGGGGCCCAAGGACTTGGGCCATCTTTTACTGCTTTCCCAGGCCAAAGCAGAGAGCTGCATGGGAAGAGGAATAGCCAGTACTAGAACCGGCGCCCCCCGAATCATTAAAATGGCACACAATACCTATCTCATAGGTCTACTGTTAAGTGCACTTGAATATATCATATTTGAAACGCTGGAGACCAGAAGCATTCTGAATTACAGATTTTAGAATATTTGCATATACATAAAGAGGTATGTATCTTAGGGAAGGGACCCAAGTCTAAATAAATTCATATGTTTCATATACCCTTTAGACACATAGCCTGAAAGTAATTTTACACATTTTGAATAGTTTTGTACATGAAACAAAGTTTTATGATATGGAATTTTCTACTTGTGGCACCACGTTGATGCTCAAAAGTTTTAGTTTAGCAAGTATTTTTGATTTTAGATTTTAATCTGTATTATATGAAGACATGTATCTAAAGCACTTAGTCATCAAAAATAATAGCGACTAATACAGCTGATATGGGATTGGTCAGGGAGATGAGGTTCAGGAGCTGGAGGCCACACCCCCCTTCATGCAATCTGACCTGTATCCACCCACCTGTCAATCAGACTATATAACCACTCCCCTTTTGGTGAATAAGAGACCTGGAGAGCACTGGGCCAGCCAGCTCTCACTCTGGCCTGCTCCCTCTCTTCATGGACCCCTGAAATGACTGGTATGAAGTTCCCCGTTTACCCCTCTTGGCCCACTCTCCCTTAATAAAACCCTTATGTTCCTGTGTGTCCCCCTCTCACTCTCTAAATAAACTCTAAACTTCACCACGCTGCATGCAGTGTTTGAGCCTGTGCTTACAATTCTTCTCTAAGTAAAAGGCAAGAGCCCGAAATATTAACTTTAGGCTAACCTAGGCCACAACACAGCCATCACCAGCTATCATTACTGTCACTCATCTGACAACGCAGGGTCAGGCTAGAGACTTGAAGAGCTCTTTTGGCTCCGAATCCTGTGACTCTTTAAACCAATTTCTACTTTTTGTTTTTTTATAGGGGACTACACAGCAAAGAAGGAAGATAAATTTAGTGACACAGAGCCGTCAAACATATATCTTCAGCCTTTTATTTTCTAAATTTTTATTTATTTTTACTTGAAAAGCAGAGAGAGAGAACTGGTATCTGCTGGTTTACTCCCCAAATGTCTGCAACAGCCAGGGCTGGACCAGGCTGAAGCCAAGAACCAGGAACTCAATCAGCATCGCCCATGTGGGTATCAGAGATTCACCTTCTTGAGCTTGAGCTATCATCTGCTGCCTCCCGCGATGAACATCAGCAGGAGGCTGGAACTGGGAACCTCCAGGACCAGAACCCCGGCTCACGGATGTGGGATGTGCATCGCGAGCGGTGTCTTAGCTGCTGTGACAGTGCCTCCCCCATCCTCAGTCTGTATATTAAAAACCCCAGGACACGACTAGGAAATCCACCAGTGAGTAAAACAGGGCATGTTACTCTCCCCAGGGAAAAATGGTGCCTATTCTTGCATTAAACCTACAGTACTGGGGGGTAAGTTTACCTGTAACGTCCTGCCTGTACTCCCACGAACGCAAAGGACAGTGCCTCCCGGAGCCAGAACCTGGCTTCTTCACCCACATCACTCCGAGCTGCACAAACAATTCTCCCAGCAGTGCCATTCAGCAGCCCCCAAAGGCAGCACAGTGGTCGGTCCACCCATTTCTAACAACAACTAATCCCTCCAAAAAGGATTTCAGTTTAAAAAAAAAAAAAAAAAAAAACTCATCTGCTTGATATAATTTCACTGTGGTCAGAAATCAAATGCCCTTCTCCAAATCAGGAGGGTTCAGCTTTATCCAAGCCAAAGTACTGCACGGTAATTAAATTCAGATGAAATAAAGGTTTTCATTCATTCAGCATCCATGATATGCCAAATGTTGTACAAGATATCAAAAAATAACAGAGGTAAGTGACAACAATAAAGGACGCTGCCCCGGTCCTGGCCTCGCTGACTGGACAGATGACAGCAGGAAAAAAAGGACATGCGTGAGCAAGGAGATTTTGGCGGGGAATGTAAGTTTAGTTCAGATTATTCTTGGATGTGTTGAGTTGAGGGTACCTGAAACACGTTCAACAGGAAAGTCTAACAGACAAGTCAGATATGAGTATGAAACCCCATAGCACTCTCTGAGCTTGGCACGGGCCTCCCAGTTATTAGCCCAGGCATGGTTGAAACCATGCGAAACAGATGACAGAGACAGGGAGCTGGGTGAGAAGGGAGCCGAGGACAGAGCCCCAAGAATACCAACCTCTGCGCACAAAGGGAAGAGAGCCCAAAATGTACAGAAAACCAGGAACCAGTGCATCAGACATCGAGGGAGGGACAGAAAAACTCAGGGAAGCCGTAAGGAGGTGTGGGGAGGCAGGGCAGTTCTGGTAAGGTGAGAACCAGAAACGCCAACACCCCACGGGATCGGACCACTGGGAGCCCACGGATGACATCATCAAGAGCGGTTTCCTCAGAAAGGTGAGTGCAGAGAATTCAGTGTGAAAAGGTGCACATGGTCAGGGCAAAACCATCCGCGCTGAGTCGCCGGGAAAGAAGGGAGAAGACTGCACGAGAGCCAGCGGGGATCTGTGTTGACCCTTCTCAGTCAACCCCATGACTGCAGTTAGGGCTCCCTGGACTGACCCCATAGCTCAGCGACACACCCATCCCGAGAGTCTCCCTGAACTAACACTTCCTTAGTAGTCAATAACAAAAATGTTCAGCCTCTCTTCTCATCACCCCCTCCCCTGAACTTGCTACCTCTTCTGTAGGATTCAAGAGAGGAAAAAAGCCAACTAGTACAGGGCCAAGGTAACCTTCCCTGGTGTCTCAGTCTTTTCCTTAAACAGGGCCGTGGTTTCTGTAACTTCCCTCCTTCCTATTCAAATGTCCCCTGAGGTTCAGGTCTGTGTTTCTAGGAACACATACTTCACAACCACCAAAGCCCACAGCCCCAGTGAGGTGCACGCTCAAGACAAACAAGACCCTGTCTTCTGGCTCCAAATGCTCCCCATCTCCTGTGAGTTCCAGGAAGCCTCCTAATGTATAACCAAACCATGATTCCTCTTGTCTACTTCCTCACAAACCACACAAAACTTCCTCTAAGCCATCAAGGTGAACTGCGAGGAGGTGCAAATACAAGGAGGAGGAGCTTGCCCACAGTTCCTCCCCTCTAATCAGCCCTGTGCCCCTGCCAGACCTTTGCCTCACAGACTCTCTTAAGTGTCCAAAGCCCCTCCACCAGGGCCTGCCTGCTCTTGTTCTGGCCCCATACATATACCACAACTTCCAGTTTCCTCCAACATGGGGCCCTAAATCAGGAACCAAGAAAGTATCTCGTTATGCTAACTCAAACCAAGGGATCCCTCAGGTCTCCACCTAGAGACCCAAAAAGTCTCAAATTAGCCCAAATTCAGACAAAGGTACCAAATGAGGAACTTCATAAAGCCCAGGTAACATCCTGGATGTTCAGAGTCATGGATTCTGAGACACACAGCAGGTGAGAAAGAAACACCTCTCAGTGAGGGAGGCTTGTTGCTTCCCTCCAGGCAGGCAGGAGTTCTGCACTCATTTCTAACATCCTTTCTCTCTCTCTCTCTCTTTTTCTTTTTCTTTTCTTTTTTTTTTTTAAGAAAGGCAGAGACAGAGGTCTTCATCCGCTAGTTCACTCTCCAAATGCCTACAACAGCTGGGGTTGGGCCAGGCCAAAGCCAGGACCAGGGAACTTAATCCAGATGGCCCACATGGTGGCTGGGACCCAAGTGCCTGAGCCATCACCTGCAGACTCCCATGATGCACATTCGTAGGCAGCTGGAATCAGGAGCAGAGCCAGGACTTGAAACCAGGCACTCTGATACAGACGCCTGAAGTTGAGTACCAACCGCTGCACTAAACGCCTGACCCTGGGGCTGGCACTGTGGCACAGTGGGTAAAGCCGCCACCTGTGGTGCCAGCATCCCATATGGGCACCAGTTTAAGATACGGCTGCTCCACTTCCCATCCAGCTCCCTGCTAATGTGCCTGGGAAACCAGCAGGAGATGGCCCAAGTGCTTGGGCCCCTGTACCCACATGGAAAATCTGGAAAATTCCTGGCTTTGGCCCGGCCCAAAGGCTGGCCATTGCGGCCATTTGGGGAGTGAGCCATCAGATGAAGATTCTCTCTGTCTCCTCCTCCCTTTATATAACTCTTTCAAATAAATAAATCTTAAAAAGAAGAAGTCCAACCCTATACTTCTCTCATAAGGAACCCATTAACTTTATTCAACACAGATATCGGTACCTATATGTAGATCTCATGAGAACGTGGGCACTTGGAGAAAATGCTCCTTAAGTAGCTAACAGTGTTCTATCCTTGTATATATATTTGAGACACATACACAATAAAGTGTCAAGTACGAAACAGGAAGCTAAGCTGGAACTCCCAAAAAGGGAAGTGAAATAGATAATTATAGGTCAATCAGTGTGGTCTACTGAATAGTGAGATCTTAGAGTCACACAGAGGGAGTTCAGATCCCGATCCTCTTACTGCTCAGAGAGCCCAGGTATGCTGCTTTACTGCTGTGAGCCTGTTCTGTCCCACACAAAACTGGGCTAACAGGGCTAAGTGATTAGCACAGGGATTAAGACACTGCTTGGGACACCATATCCCATATCAGAGTACCTGGATTCAAGTCCAGCTCTGGTCCCAGTCCCAGCTTCCTGCTACTCTTGTACCCTTAGAGAGAGTAGTGATGATTCAAGTAGTTGGGCCCTGAGAGATGCAGACTGAGTTCCAGACTCCAGCCCTGGCTACTGCAGGCATTTAGGAGGTGAACCAAAAGAGAAAGAGCACACTCTCTCTTTCTCTTCTTCACTCTCTCTCTCTTTATACTCTGTCTTCTCTCTCTCTGCCTGTTAAATAAATAAACCATTTTTAATAATTGGAGGAAGTGGCAGGCATTGCAATGCTGTGGCTTAAGCCACCACTTAAAAACATGCATATCTCAGGGACCAGCATTGAGCCACACCCTATATGAGCCCGGTTCAAGTTCCAGCTGCTCCATTTCCGACCCAACTCCCTACTAATGCATCTGGGAAAGCAGCAGAAGATGGCCCAAGCACTTGGGCCTCTGCACCCATGGGGGAGACCTGGTTTCAGCCTGATTTAGTCTCAACCATTATTGAGGTTGGGTAGTGAACCAGTGGATGGAAGATCTCTTTATCTCTCTGTCTCTCCATCTCTCCCTCTGTAATTCTGCCTTTCAAATAAATAAATCTTTATATATAAAAGACAGACATGCACATCCCATATCCAAATGCTGCTACTCTACTTTTGATCCAACTTCCTGCTATTGTACCTGGGAGGCAGAAGATGATGGCACAAGTACTTGGGCCCCTGCCACTCACCTAGGACATCCAGATAAAGTTTCTGGCTCCTGGCTTTGGCCTGACCCAGCCCCAATTGCTGCAGGCATTAGGGGAGTGAACCAGCAGATGAAAAATCTCTCTGTGTGTGTGTATGTGTCTGTTTTTGCTTGTTACTCTGCCTTTCACATAAATCAATCTGTTTTTAAAAGAGTGGAGTAACAGCACCTACTTGGTAGAACTGCAGAATTGATGACATGCATTTTTCAGAAGTTAAATTTGCATATGGTTACCTGTCACAGAATAAAGCCAGGTTAAGATGCAGGGGTCCGCCACAAACATTTAATGTTCTCTCCTCCTCCCCACACAGGCCTTTTAGGCCTGGCACATGGACTGGCAGACCACCAAGTACCTGCCACTTGCTCATCAACTGTAACTAGTTAGGTCGGCTGGCTAGCCAGGTTTCATGGGACCATACTCAGACGTTCATGAAGAATGCTTGACGTGTATACATGTCACATTCATCAAGGACAACACCTGAAAACATACACTCAGTCCTTGGCTAGAGAGTTCAGCAGATTAGAGCACACAGTCGCAGGCTAAGCCACGGGCAGCACAGCGCTGCTCTTATGGACACAGCAGGTGCTCAGTAACTGTTTCCCAAACTGACACGACCTGAACCTAGCTGAATTCTCAATAAAATCCACCTAAATGAATCCATGGTAAGTGAACACAGGAGGAACACGATTTTTCAAGGTTAAAAATTGGTCTGAGGTCACCATCTGAGGTCTTCTACTACCAACATGATAGAACTACTGTCTTAGAAAGCCAGGTGAGATACATGAAATTATGGTTTTCAGACCTTGAACAATAGAGACCATGGGGCAGTGATCTTTGAGAAAAGGGAAGAAACACAGTGAGTCCCACAAATGCTCCAGCTCACTCCCTAGAGAGATTCCCGGCTGAAGGAGCTCCGCGATTGCACTGAGACACAGCGGGGAATTTGGAAAGGCCAAGGTGGCTGGAACTGCAGAGCAAAGCAGAGGAGGGGGCTGCCAAGCGGAAAGCTCCAGAGGTCTGTAGAGGGGTGCCTCTGAGCCCCTGGCTTAGTACTGATCTGTATGTGTGCCTGGGAAAATCAACAATGCTGAGGAAGTAACCACCGGAAAGACGTGGGTGGCACCACCTCCAGAGTCACTCAAAGCCAGCAATACTTCAGCCTCCCACCAGCTAAAGTGGAAACATGTCCACAGTGCATGGAGTCTTCACAAGGGTTTGCCTCCCAAGACTGTCTGAGCTCCAGACAAAAGGCTGTTCTGGATCCTCCCTAACAAAGCTTAAATAAAGCAAGGCTTGAAAGGATCAAATCAGAATGAAGTCCACATATGTTCAAAAGTACACATGTAAAGCAACAGAAAAAGTTCTAGGCACCAGCGCTATGGTGCAGTGGGGGAAGCTACTGCCCGCAGTGCCGGCATCCCATATGGGCGCTGGTTCATGTCTTGGCTGTATCACTTCCGATCCAGCTCCCTGCTATGGCCTGGGAAAGCAGTAGAAGATGGCCCAAGTCCTCGGGCCCCTGCACCCGTGTGGGAGACCTGGAAGAAACTCCTGGTTCCTGGCTTTGGATGGGCCCAGCTCTGGCTGTTGGGGCCATTTGAGGAGTGAATAAGTGGATAGAAGACCTCTCTCTCTCTCCTTCTCTCTGTGTCTCTGCATCTCAAGTAAATAGACAAATCTTTTTAAAAAAATTAACACGTAGGCCAAGAAACTGAATACTATGACCCAAAACTAAATAAATACTCAAACAACAGAAACAGATCAAGAAATGGCATGATGATAGAACTAAGCACAGTAGACAGTAGAACTACTATAAACATCACTCCACCTGTTGAACAGCAAAAGAGGCATGAGTGAGTGTCAGGAGGAGAGGAATGAAGATGTAAAGAAGATTCAAATTGAACTTCTAGAGGGAAAAACACCAAAGTCTGAAGTGAAAAATATATACATGAGATTAACAGCAGATTAGATAATGCAGAAGAAGAAATTAGTAAACATGAAAATACAGCAATAGAAATTATCCAAAAAACTGAAAGAAAAAATGAGGAGAAAGACTGAAAAAAATGAACACCCTCAATGAACCATGAACAAGATCAAGCATTGGAACAGAGCTGGAACTGGGCAGGGGTGAGGCCCGGGGGCACCTGCCCTTCTAGTCCCTGCCTTGCCACATCCCCACTTGGTCAAAGTGACTAGTAAGACTCCATCTATACTATCCCCTCAGCCCAGCTTCTTGTACAGTGCACACACACAAAAACACCAGTTCAGAACCTCCAAACCCAAAGTCACCAAAGGGTCACTTTCTCCTGTGTCTTTCCTTTGTCCATACAAGGCCAGTGGGGGAGCACAAGCTAAATCAGGGCTCTTCCCAGGGAGATTCAGCCCATCTCTACTGTTCAAAGGCTCCCCAGGAAATGGAAAATGAGGTGGTGAACCCAAAGGTACAAACTCTGAAGGGTGGAGACCCATCATTTGCATCTAAATAGCGATCACAGGGGTGCAAAGTTTCATTTCTAAAGATGTTTTTTACCCTGCTACTGCTGCTATCTTGCATTACATAAAGATTCTTGGGGGCATAGGCAAAAGGGCAAAGCACACAGAGTAAACAAAAACGCAGCAAGGGTTCTCCTAGCAGAGTGGGGGTGGCCCGCAGCAGCCGGAACAAAACTAAGACCAGGAGGAAGCGTAGCCTAACAGAGCAATGGAACAGAAGACTCCAATGTGGCAAGGAGGGGGCCTGGACTCAGCCTGGGGGTCAGCACAGTAAAGGCGACCAGCCTGCGGCCCACCCCGTGCTCCCTCCCCCGCACAGGTCTCTCACCCCACCCGCTGTCACTAGCAGCAGATGGCCCAGCCCCAGGCAGCTGGCAGAGGACAGCGATCTGTACTTGCCTGCCAGCCCCTCCCCCAGGGCTGGAGATTGGGAGGAGCAGGAGGAAGTCAAGGCTCAATCCCTGGTGGAAACTGGCACTCCACCCCCCCAATGCCTTGTCACATGGCACACACCTCAGAAACAACTCTTGGCACAATCCAAGGTCTCCAACACCAGATACAGCTCAGTAAGAGAACCTGGGGGACGGTGGGCGAGAGCTGGCCCAGGAGAGGTCATTTATTCACTCAATGTTTACAGTATGCCTTCCAGTCTCCGGTCCCAGGAAGCAAGGTTAGGACCCAGTCAGTAATCTGGCAGGGTGAGTGTGGTAGCACAGGTCAGGGCACCCAAGCCAAGGGGGGCCAAGCAGCAGTGAGAGTCGACAGAGGCTTTTGGGAGGAGTTGGCCATGCAGAGCAAATGGACGTGAGTGGAAAGGAGGGTAGGGCGTCCCAAGGACAAGAAACAGCACAGGCCAAGGCTTGAGGGCAAAAGAGAAGCAGGAGTGACAAGTTGTTCTGTCCCACACTTTGCTGCCTCTGGTCCCGTCTCTAACAGCAGACTTCTGTGTGCAATTTGCCTAAAGGAACTGTGGGATCGTCTTGCAAAGCTCAGTCTATCCACTGTAGAGGGCAACTGTGCTCTAGAGAGAGCTGTGAGCTGCCCAGGGATGCAGGGCCTGCAAACGGCTGCGCCAGAACCCAGCTCTCTAATTCTCAGGAAGCCTATTTCCTCAAACACCTCCCATCAGAATCCAACAGCAGCCTGGGCCCTCCAGGAGGGAGTGCCAGCCCCGGGGCTGCTCCCCGCTGAGCTAGGTCTGTTCTGAGCACCCAGCAATGGCTCCCGTGCAGGCCTGTGTCAGATCAGAAGTCCAGCAGCACTGGCTTCCAGGAACTCAGGCGTGGCGGGAACAGGTCCTGAAAAAGCAGAGTGGCTGGCCACTTCTTCGGGAAAGGAAGCAGAGGCAGTCTGAGGTTGCCTGGGTGTGAATGAGCAAAGACAGGTCCCTCTGGAGATTGAAGAAGGGTTGTTCTGAGAGCTGAAGGAAACCAGCAGCCAACACCGAAACAGGAGGCAAGTCGGAGGTCCTGCCGAACCGGGCCTCTCCCACTCTCCTGCCCAGGAGGCCCACCCCTCCTCAGGCTGCCCTCACTACCCGAGCGGTGAGCAGCAGACATTGCAGGGAAGCTGACAGCTGCTTCTCTGGCCTGTCTTTGGGGGATGGACTAAGGGGGCTGGGGGTGAGAAACAAGCCACTGAAGCTACAGGGCCCATCCGCCCTCACTGTCACCTCAATCCCCGCCTTCAACAGCACTTGCTCCACTGCGGTCCCCCAGCCTTCAGCCTGCCGCCCACTCCAGATCAGAGTGGAAGAAAGCACTCATTAGCTTTTCCAGTGTAACTGCAGACTCTAAATAGAAGGCACAGTTACTCCTCATAACAAAACAAAGATGCACGTCAACACCCAGTTAACTGGTTAAAACTGTGCAGCCAGAGGCCTAGTGGGCGTCAGGGTTAAACCCAGTTACTAATCTCATCTTGTTGCTCAGAGAGCCTCGGCTCCCAGGAGCTGAGACCTTGAAGATGGGTGTGAAGTAAACATCCCAACAGTCAGAAATCTTGCAGACCAACACACTCAAGTGCAGACACCAAAAGCTCGCCCTGGCCTACAGGACCAGCACCAGCTCGGGGCCCTACACACAAACACTGAAAGCAAGAAAAGCGGCCTGCTAGAAAAACTGACTTACTCAGGGGCCGAAAAGCCATATTTGCTCCAGTACAATCAAGGAGTCACAACGAGCACCTCACGCCCTCAACCCCTTCCCACAGGCCTCAGGGACCTGGGGTTGAAGGTGAGCCTGTGCCTGCCTGTGTGTGCGTGGTGAGGACACTCCAGCTAGAGGTGAGCCTGTGTGTATGTGTGTGTGTGTGTGTGTGTGCGTGCATGCACACACACTGAGCATGTGACCAGACTTCTTCCTCTTCCACCCAAATAACAACCCTTTAGAACTTACCCTCCCGAAAGGCAAATGCAGTTCTGACTTCCGAACCTCACTGTTTAAAGAGAACTTCTTGTTTTCTCTCTGCTTTTGAAAAACAGATGAATGTTCCCCTAGGGGCAAAGCTGCTGTAAATACAGGAGAGGGTGGAAAAGGATCCCGCCATGAGTTCCAGAGGACCATTGTGCTATTGTAAAAGGCCTTCTTGAAAGAAGCCGCACACTCTCTTGCAAGCAGAGAACACAAAACTTCACTCACGACACTTCCCTAAAGAGTAACCTCTGGGTAGAGGGTGTCTCTACCTGCTTCCTTCTCTACTCCACACTCCTTCACCCATCAAGTGAGCAAGCAGCTTTCTTCCTGGGTACCCAGCAAAGAACTAGTTCACAACTCCATCTGCGCACCTGCTACGAAGTGTCTACCATCACCACCGGCATAGGACTAAACTTCATTACCACATTGCTGCACACATTTAAACAAACCTAAGCCATGATCTCTTTAGGCAGACTGCAGCCACAGCCTCTACCAGCTGAGAACAGAAATGGGAAGCGGGTAAAATCTGAGACAGGTGGCTTGGTTTCTATACTTACTGCCTTCCAAAAGCAACAAAAATTTTTTAAAGGCTCCGCATTCTGCCAAGTCACCCGCGGACTTGTTCTATCCGTCCATCACAACACTAAGGGGCTGTCACCCCAAAACCCATTTGCCAAAGACAAATACCTAAAGAGGTGTTTCAGAGAGAGAGAGTTTATGAGAAGAAAATTCAAGTTGGTTTTATTTTCATACAAGTTATAATTTAATGTGGGTGGTTTTTTTTTTTTTTTTTTTTTTTTTTGGCCTTTTTAACTACACTTCCTGTAATCCCAGTAAATTTAGATGTGCTCCACAGATTTAAACTGGATAACAAGGAATTTAGGCAGCTGAAACCGGCACCAGCCCACAGATGTAATCCACCTGTAGCACAGTCCTATGTGGATCTGAGAAATCAGAGGGGAAGGGGAAAGTCAGCATGATGCTTAGAACTCGGCCCAAGTCACAAGTGGAGGACACCGCTTTTAATTTCATGCAAGATTGTTCCTATTATTCGAAGAGAAAATGCAACCTAAGCCTGTAAGCCCTGACACTGACAAAGCAGAGAAAGAAATGTCTGTATTAGCAGGTTACATTCAAATTCCCACACTTCAGGGAAATCAACACAAATGCCAGTCAGGGAAATCATCAAGACCTCAGGCTGCAGCCCCCAACTGTCCGTTCCCTAGGCCGGAAGCTTCCCTGTGTGGAGGCACTTCTCACTTCTTTTGGGGTGATTCACCACACAGAGAATCTGGGTCAAACAGAGGCAGGCAGCCTCACCATCACACCCCAAGGACTCTCATCACCTTCTGGGAGAAGTGCAAGACAGAATGAACGCTGGGAGACAAGGCTGACCCCTCCTATCCTGTCCTGTCCTGTCTCAGGTCTTGGAGCTGGAGAGGCTGCATACCCAGGCAGCAAACGTGCAATGCACACAGTCAAGGCAGGAGTATCTGCTTCACACTATACTATGTGGATGCAATAAAACGCTAACTTGCAAGGTACAAATAAGATGAGAAAACAATATTAAGCAGCAGCTACTTGTCAGTTTCACAAGATGGTGAAAAATAAAAGAAAGAAACTGAACTAAACCACAAATAATCCAGAAGGACCTTAAAAAGGAGGGAAGGGAGATCTGGCCCGGCCTATAACCCTAGCAGGCTGAACAAGAAAGAGAGAGGTTTAGGGTGGAATGCTGAAGCAAGCAAGCGAGATGGGGGCCAAGGGTCAGGAAAGAGAAAGCAGATTCCATCTTGAAGTCCTTCAGGCAAGCGCCAGCTCTTACTGCGTTCCCCACGATCTGCCACCCAGTATACACCCTGGTCATTCCACAAAGTGTGAAGAATTCAGTGGCTTTAAGGTAAAGTCAATTTGCATAGCCATGAAAAACAGACACAGAATCTGCCTTGGCTCAGTAGGTATCTGGGAGCCAAAAAATGCTTGAAGAGCAGGCTGACCTAATCCAGTTCTACAAGCATCTACTGCTCCAGCCCTCAAGGGGCACTCCCACCATATGTGGGACTCACTCTACACCCAGGCCCACCACGAGATGTGGCCAGGGTGGTGGTGACAGGAGCCTGGAGAGGGAGGAACTGGCCGGAGCTGCTCACTGACTAGACTGGAGGGGCGTCTGGGACCAGAGCAGGAGACTCACGTTTGGACTCCCAGATGGTGCTGTTCCTGTCAGGTGATGCTTTGGCTCTGCACACTCCAAGGGCTAAGGGCATCAGCTGGACCATTCCGCCTGTTTCTGGGAATGGGGGTCACAGGGTCCACCTTTCCCACCTGCCCTTGGGATTTTTTTTTATGCTGGTTGTGATTTCCTGTAATTCTCCTTTGCCAGGGAGATCGATGACAGATAAAGAAAGGAAGCACTGAGGATTCCTTTGTCCATCTCTCAGTTGAATGCATCTCAAGAGTGCTGCACTGCAGTTGTACTGGCAGCTCTTATTCCAGGAAGGAGACAAAGGGGAAGGAAGCACGGTGTGGCTGCAGGTCGGGAGGGAAGTGCTGCTCTTATGCAATGAGTTCTCTTTCCAGTGAGGGAGGAGGAACAAACTGAGAAAACCCACCCTGAGCGCCAGGATTCCTCACCACCTGCCATATGAAAAACCGGCACAGAACCAGGAGAGCAGAGTAACCCTGAACCAGGCCAGAAGGGCTTCTGAGTCCGCAGAATCTCTGGAACCGAGTGACCGCCCTGAAGAGGCGAGGACACACAGGGACAAGGGCGCTGGCAAAGGCTTGTTCCCAAGCAGGGCACTCCCAGGGGCAGTGGCAGAGGCCTGTGAGCTGCATGAGGGCCAGCCTGGCTCCCTGAAATGCGCTGCTCTGCCCTCCGACATCCTCAAGAGAGAGGCAGCACACACACTACTGAGGTGCTTGTGACCAACCAGTCCTTCTTCAAGAAACAAGCACGGCTTGTGGCTTCTTACAATGTTTTAAAAACAAGCTCGTTGCTGGGGAAAATGAGTTTGAGATGGGCATCGTCACAAATGAAGAAGGGGGTGCACCCTCTTTCCTAAGAGGAAAAAGGGCCCAGAGTGAACACAGAACAAATTGTCGTTGGTTCTAATGTGACATTTCCTAAGCAAGTGCTTCCCCCCCACAGGTGACAGATTCTGGCCGCCCTAGAACAGTCACACTGTCCTCTTCCACACAGTGGCCTCGGAAAGTCAAAACCAGGTTACGTCCTGAGAACATCGGCTCTCGCAGCTGAGGCAGGCTTCCAAGGGATGGCGAGCAGCCTTTTGTAAGCCACAGCCTGGCAGTCCCAATGCGGGGAGGGATGTTCCATCATCCTGCAGGATTCAAGTCTACAACTTCATTTTTTAAAGATGTATTTATTGATTTTTTTTTTTTTTTTTTTTTTTTTTGGACAGGCAGAGTGGACAGTGAGAGAGAGAGAGACAGAGAGAAAGGTCTTCCTTTTTGCCGTTGGTTCACCCTCCAATGGCCGCCGCGGCCGGCGCGCTGCGGCCGGCGCACCGCGCTGATCCGATGGCAGGAGCCAGGAGCCAGGTGCTTTTCCTGGTCTCCCATGGGGTGCAGGGCCCAAGCACCTGGGCCATCCTCCACTGCACTCCCTGGCCACAGCAGAGGGCTGGCCTGGAAGAGGGGCAACCGGGACAGAATCCGGCGCCCCGACCGGGACTAGAACCCGGTGTGCCGGCGCCGCTAGGCGGAGGATTAGCCTAGTGAGCCGCGGCGCCGGCCTGTATTTATTGATTTGAAAGGCAGAGTTGACAGAGAGAGGCAGAGACACACAGAGAAAGAGAGATCTTCCCCTTGCTGGTTCACTCTACAAATGGCCACAACAGTTGGAGCTGGGCCAGGCCAACTGAAGCCAGGAGTCGGGAGCTTCTTCTGGGTCTCCCACATGGGTGCAAGGTCTCAAGCACTTGGAACGTCTCCTGCTGCTCTCCCAGGAGCATTAGAAGGGAGCTGGTTGGAAGTAGAGCAGCCAGGATTCAAACGGGCACCCATACGGTATGCTGGTGTCGCAGGTGGCAGCTTAACCTGCTACACCACAGCACCAGCCCCCAAGTCTGCAACTGCCCACCCATGTACCATGAAATCTCAGGACAGTCACATCATTACTATTAACTTGAGTGATTCTTTACTGCACACTGATCTAAGCATTTCACATCTCATATCTGGTACAGTCCTCACAACAATCTTACAAGGTAGGGGCTACCTAACATCTCCATCTTTGGGCAAGGAAGCCGATGCACATGGGAGGTTTAATAACCTGTCCAAGGTCACACAGACAGAAAGTAATAAGGCAGGCACTGCCATTGTGACATAACAGGTAAAGCTACTGCCTGCAACACTGGCAGCCCATATGGGTGCCGGTTCATGTCCTGGGTGCTCCACTTCTGATTCAGCTCCCTGCTAATAGCCTAGGAAAAGCAGTAGAAGATGACCCAAGTGTTTGGGCCCCTGCCACCCATGTAGAAGACATAGATGATACTCCTAGCTTCAGCCTGGCCCTGTACTGGCTGCTACAGCCATGTAAGGAGTCAGTCAGTGGATGGAAGATCTCTTTCTTTCTCTTAACTCTAACTTTCAAAGTAAAAAAACAAAAATCTTTAAGAAAGAAAGAGGCTGATGCCGCAGCTCACTTGGCTAATCCGCCTGTGGCGCCGGCACCCTGGGCTCTAATCCTGGTCAGGGTGCCGGTTCTGTCCTGTTTGCTCCTCTTCCAGTCTAGCTCTCTGCTGTGGCCCAGGAAGGCAGTGGAGGATGACCCAGGTGCTTGGGCCCTGCACCTGCATGGGAGACCAGGAAGAAGCATCTGGCTCCTGGCTTCAGATCGGCACAGCGCACAGGCCGTGGCGGCCATTAGGGGAGTGAACCAACGGAAGGAAGACCTTTCTCTGTCTAAACTCTCCCAGTCCAAAAAAAAAAAAGAGGGCTAAGATTTCAAACTAAGCAATCTGACCCCAAAGCATGCATCCCTGGTTAGAGGTTCAAAGGTATTCCATATCATACAATGTAACCACTTTAAATGTGGATGTTAAATGAAGAGGCAACATTACGAAGGAAAACAAAGTGCTGAGGACTGTTCACACTGCTGCTCCCATCTCTGCCCTCTGGGGGTGGGGCAGGACTTGGCTTCCTGGCTCTCCCAGGGAACTCAGGCAGAGGAAATCTTGTTGACGGCTTCAGTGCCAGGGCTCCACCCACCAGGGGGCTGATTTTACAGGTCTGGGGTTGCCCAGGTAATTCTGAAGCATTCCTTAAGCACCACTGCTTTGGGGCATTCTAGGAGACTTCTGAAGCCACTGGGGAACAGGTCAGCAGGGGATGGTTAATTCCCCTGAACCATCAACTGTGAACCACTATCAGTCACAGGCACTGACTATTAAGAAAGCTGTTGTCAGATTGGAGCGGGGTGAAGTGGGAATTCAGAGACACCAACTCCGAGAGCTCTCTTTGCAGGCGTGCTTCTGACATGAGACTGACTTTCCCATCATCCACTTGTGTGTGTGCCCCCACACCTTGCAGAAGTCGCCTCCAAAACATGACCTCGGTTTCTCAGATAAATAAGAGCTAAAGATGGATGCACTGCGCAGGAGTGGTCAAATTCAGATATACTTAATAAAAACAATTCCACAGAAAAGGGTAGGGAGGGCAGAGTTATTCTTTTCCAGCATGTTAAGAGTTCAAACACGGGCCATGCTGCCTGGGTCCCTGCACGCGTTTGCTTTCAAGCTCTGCCTCTGTGTTGCAGTCAGTCAGTGTCCATCCACATGCGTGAGCTCACCAGTTTTGTCCTTCCTTCTTGGCATACATCATGTATTTCAATTGCATTACTATCCAAGAAAGAAGGCTCCGCGCTCGGAAGCAGTTTCCGTAATTTGATTAAGTCGTGCAGAAACGCTGATGTTTTCTTGGCACCAGCCTGACCGTTCTCTGCTCCTCTGGGGTCTCTGCAGGTTAAGTCCAGGCTGCTGCCTCCCCTAGGGATGGGACCAGTGCTCCCTAACTCTCACAAGGTCTTTACCAAGGCCACACAGGGCAGCCTCTGCTACTCACCAGCTGTGCCATCCTAGGCAAGAGTTTATTTTTTTTTTTTCAACTCTTTCAACAGTAAAATGGACACAAATAAGCAACCTTCTTCAAAGTTAGTGTGAAGCCTAATTAAAATACCACATACAAAGTACTTAGAATACTGCCTGGCACATAGAAAGTATTCAATATGGGTTATTCATTTATTTATTTTTATTTGAAAGGCAAAGTTACAGTGAGGGAGGGAGGCACACAGAGAAAAACACAGAGAAAGCTTCCATTCACTGGTTCACTCCCCAAATGGTCACAATGGCCAAGGCTGGGCCAGGCTGAAGCCAGGAGCCTAGGACTCCATCCAGGTTTCCCACATGGGTGGCAGGAGCCCAGGCACTTGGGCCATCTTCCAGTGCTTTCCCAGGCACATTAGCAGGGAGCTGGATAGGACGCAGAGCAGGCCAGGACTTGAACTGGTGTTCATATGGGCCATAATCCAGCTCCAACACTTACTATTTTATGATCAGCCTAACTTGCAATAAGTTTTGCAGAAATCTGGAGCTTTATAATTTTCAAAGCCATCTCAATTCATTATTACTACATTTTATCCTCACAATACTTAGACAAGACTGCCATGTTTGTGGACACTTACAGGGAAATGGAACCAACCCGAGTCTGTGCTCATTAGTCACCCACATTAGAGCAGAGACCTACCCGTCATCTTTGTCTACACACACACACACACACACACACTCAACACAAGTGTGCTGAAGGGGCTGACGGCAGGCTTCGTCAAGCTCCCCAGCCTTGGAGCGAGAACCATCACTGCTGGGCATGTCTGGCCAGCCTGAACCCAGATGAGAAGGCTCCCTTCCCTTCCATAGGCCTGACTCCAACTCGTCTGTGATGGGAAAGAGACCATCTGCAGGAGGGAGCAGCCAGAGGTCACCAGGAGGGAAATGGCAGAACTGTCCCTGCAGGACCTCTGAGGCAGCAAGGAATCAGGAGAATGTAACAGGGCATCACCGGCCCCTCCCATTGGGCCAAATGGGGCTCCATAAATGTGGCGTTTCAAAGGCGAACAATGCAGCCTCCGCTGAGAGGGGAGCTGCCAGTATAAGGACCAGGGATTAAAAGGCTTCCTGTGGCGGCCCAACTGAGAGGCTCCCTGGTCCTCCAGGCCCAAGCAAACCCCAGGAGCCTGTCTCAAGGAAGAGCTACCACCTCCCACCCTCCCACCCCTACCTCTCTTTTCCCTCCAGGCCGTCCTTGCAACCTTTCCTTCCTGCACTCTGCCCCAGGCAGCTCCTGCCTGCCCACACCCTCCCCTCTCCAGGGCTCGCTCTGTCTTCCTCACCACCTAAGCCTCCACCCCAGCTCTCTGGTCCACATATACTTTATCTGCCGTGAAAAAACTGAGGCGTTTTGGCTCAAGCTCCAACACTATATCTTACAGGAGTTAACGTGTCAGTCAGCACTGGGTTTTCCAATCTCTGAAGTGAAGACGGGCTAGTGAAGACCTAGGTAAAACCTGGCAGGTGCCTGGCACAGAGCATGCACTCCACGCTTCCGCTCGGCTCCCTCCCCAAGGTGTCTGTCTTCTTTCTGTTCTGGGAGACTCTTTCTACGTATCACATCTGCTACGTCCAAATGTCTTAAGGAGTGACTCAAACAATGGCCACTTTAGTCACCAGTGGTATCTTTTAGCAGGCATATGGTCCATTAACATTACAGCAGAGAGAGCCCTGGACCCTTTTACCTCCATACCATAAATGACTCATTCGGTGAGAAGCAGTCAGAGGGGATGAGAAGACATAGAATCAAGTCACTAAGTCTCTGTGAGGTAAGCGCTGCACCCTCACCTCCATCCAAAACCTCAAAAGCAAGAGTTCCATAATTCCAGTTTCCCGGGTAAGAAAACTTTAATTAACTCTGACAGTAAGAACATCTGCCAGCTTTACTAGAAATACCATCTGGTTCCTTTCTGATAAGGCCCAGGCATGACTCTACATAGGCCAGGGACTATCTGCAATATGGTCCCCAAAAGGTGGCATCCTAGATGCCAGCTCCCTGGCAGTGCACCATGCCTCTCTCCCAAGTGGCCTGGAGCTGCCCCTGTGAACTCCTACTAGGCCTGAAACAACCTAGAGCTTGGGTTTGCCACAAGCAGCTCCTCCACAACTTTCCTTCATCTCTCCTAAAACCAGAATCAGTTCAAGTGAGCTTATCTCCAAAGAACAGACAGACACTAAAGAATCACAACTTATGTTTCAGAGGGGCTTCCACCAAGGCGGGGGAATGGGATTCTGATTTTGCAATGGGTCCCTTCTAAGTCTTTAAGATCCTCCTGGGATCTTCCTGTTGCCAAGCAAACAGGAGTCAGAGCACTGGTATCTAAAGAGGCCAGGTGACTGGTTGTTATTAAGTATGGAAAAGCAGGTGCCTCAAAGGTAGACCCCTCACACTTTTTCAATCCTGATGGAGAAATTATCCAATTCCCACATCAATGAGATAGTCCAAAGAAACGTGGACTACAGTGTTTGCCAGTCACCGCTAATGCAAATTTAGAAAGGGTATACTTGAAACATGTGTAAACAATACAAAAACTATCAAGTGCAAGAGTCTGTACAAATACACATGCTCCTTCTTCCAGTCCAATATGTAAAACTTAGGTTGCTAAAACTGTTGGCATTGCATGTCTGGATTTTTCCCCAACTGGAAAGTTTCATGACCCCTGAGACGCAGGAAGGGAGCAGAGTAAATAGGCAGGTAAGGCCCAACAAGGAGAGAACAAAGCAAAGGACAAGGTGAGAAGTGTGCTGTAAAAACCCAGGGGCTTAATGAGCTCTGGCCCAAGACCGAGCTTGGGGGAAGAGAAAATCAGTCTCTCTCTCCCTCTCTTTCTCTGTCTCAACACTACTGGGCAGAAATCACTCAGCATTTTTTCCTCCCCAAAATACAAATACACAGCTCAGAACTTCTTTCCCACCAAGACTGCCTTCAGCGTAACCCTCAGTCCAACAGCAGACAGGCAGTCCCGGCAGCCGCTGAGCACGGAGAGCGAGACCTACCCTGGAGAAGTGAGCCCACGCGTACCTAGGACTTCACAACAAAGGAGGGTGAGAACCAACAGGATCGGGCAGGGTCAGTGTCAGCATGGACTCCAGCAGCAGGGACAGTGTCACAGACAAGGCCAGACCTGAATTTTTTGAACAGCAGCAGCCGGGGAAGTTTGTTCCCTACCAAGGCCTGGAGGATGCCAAAGAAAAGGAAGAGAAGATACAAGTCCCTCCCTTTGGTCATTCTGGACCACTTCATCTAGCAAGTGGGGAAAGGACATGGTCCTAAAGCAGCCGCTCCCCATCACTAACCCCTCAGTCCACACCAGCAGTGTCCTGCTGCATGCCACACCTGCAGCCCTGCCCAGTGTTTCCTGTCTGTACATCTGCAAGGCCACAAGGGTCTGCGGCTGCCCAGTCTTCCACGGCAAACCCTGAAACACTAAGGAGTCCATGCAGACATCAACACCATTTCTGCAGCTAACCCAACATCTGGCCATAAGCTAAGTCACCGAATTACCCTGTGCCTCATTTGCTGTAACTTTAAAATGAGTACAAAGCCCACCTCACTTCATGCACAGCTGTGGAAAGAATAGCTGAAAACAGCTAACAGTCCTGAGCACTTAACATATGCCAGACGCCAGGTTAACCTGTCTCATCTAATCCTTCGGATCTCCCACATGTAATAGATACTGCTGTTAATCTACCTTCAGTTGAATAAACTAAAGATTAACAAAGTTAAGAGACTTACCCAAGGCTGCACAGCCCGACAGAAAATCAAGCACTACAAAAACAAGAGTTGGCTACTAATTAATCACTTCTTCCCCAAACTGTCATTTGAATATCTTTTTATAGCTGTCAGGCCCTGTGCCCACTGTTTTAAATATTTCTTTTGATTTTCATAACAATTCTATATGGGAGGGGTACTTTTATAAGTAATTGTGATAAATCACCCAAGCTGGGCAGGCATCGTGGTGCAGCAGATACACAGTCACTGGACAGCCAGTTTGAGTCCCAGCTGCTCCACTTCCAATCCAGCTTACTGCTAATGCATCCTGGGAGGCGGCAGCTGATGGCTCAAGTGCTTAGACTCAAGAACCAGATAGAGTTCTGGGCTCCGGCAGTCCTGAATGTTGTGGGCATTTGGGGAATGAACCAGTGGATGGAAGACCTCTCTCTCTGCCTTTCTTTCTCTCTGCCTTTCAAATACATAAATTCAGTCCAATCCTAAAGAACTGAGAGTTCTAGGAATTTATCCAGGTCAATCCAGTCTTTTTTTCCATTATTAACTGAAGAAAAACGGGCACCCTTTGAAGATTTTGTAAGATTAAGAAACAGAAAGAAGTTAGAAGAAGCCAAATAATGCACAGTAAGGCCGATGCCTAATGATCTCCCATCAAAAGTCTCACAAAGTTGCCCTTGTTTGACAACAGGAATAAGCTGCAGCTTTGTCATGATAGAGAAAAACACTCTGGAGTTTTTCTGCTAAAACTTTGGCTGGTTTCCTGGAAGTCCTCTCCTAATAAACAGATGTGACCATTCTTTGGCCCTTGAAAAAGTCAAAGCAAAATGCCCTGAGCATCCCAAAAACCTGTCATCATGACCTCTGCTCTTGACTGTCGGACTGCGCTTTAACTGGACCGCTGCCTCCCGCGGTAGCCGCTGCTCTGGTTGTGCTTTATCTTCAGGATCATGCTGGTGAAGCCACGTTCGTCTCCTCTTCCAATTCTTCGAGGAAATGCTTCAGGACCTTGATCCTACTTGTTTAAAATTCCACTGCAAGCCCAGCTCTTGTCTGCAGCAGACCTGGGAGCCACAGTTCTAGCACTAATCGAGCAGAAAGCTGGCTCCACTTTAATTTTCCAATCAGAACT
Source organism: Oryctolagus cuniculus (assembly GCF_964237555.1). Classification (NCBI taxonomy): domain Eukaryota; kingdom Metazoa; phylum Chordata; class Mammalia; order Lagomorpha; family Leporidae; genus Oryctolagus; species Oryctolagus cuniculus. Next base: position 15,477,074 of record NC_091451.1, on the reverse strand, counting down.
GTGTAAGCTGAACCCACAGACTTCTATGGTGCTGGCTACTGTTTCTCATGCTAATTGTTGGCCCTTTTCAATTAGGACACAGTCAAGACTAATTTTTTCCTCACAAATCGAATCGGACAGTCTGCTGCTGTGGGTTTCATCTTCAACATCACCTCATCTCTTCCAAAAATGAGTTACCCATCTGAAAACTGCTGATTTCTTTGGGGCACTGCCCCCATAAACTTTTCATAAAGCTTCACCATTCTCCCACCAAAGCTTCACCACCAATCTGACATCTGTTCTTGCTTCACGTTTAGCAGAATCTCATGTTGCTGATTGCAGCTCTTTTTGTTGTGATTTACTTATTTATTTGAAAGGCAGAGCTACAGAGAGAGCAGGAAACAGAGACAGGTTGAGGGGAGGGAGAGGGAGTCATCCATCCACTGGTTCACTCCCCAAACAGCCACATGACTACGGCTGTGCCAGGCCAAAACCAAGAGCCTGGAATTCTTCCCTGGTCTCCCACATGGTGACAGGGGTCCAAATACTTGGGTCTTCTGCTGCTTTACCAGGCACATTAGCAGGGAGCTGGATTGCAAGCAATTCAGACGGCACTCAAACTGGCACTCATATGGACTGCTGACACTGCAGGCAGTGGCTTAACCTGCTGCACCACAATGCCAGCCCCGAGCTCTTTTTAAACTAATGTATTACCCTCCTGAATACTTCAAATTAGATCCTGTTCAGACATGTTATAACAAGTTAATGTAAGTTTACTTTGGGGCAAAACAGTTTTGAAATACATACATTGCTTACCTGTGACCATTTCAAAGAGCCCTCAGATCCCCAAAAAAGTATATCAGCATTCATATACAACAGCCCTTCTTTCAAAAATGTGCCTTTACAAAAGCATGCACAATCCTTCAAAGGAGGTGGCCCACACATTTATATTTTGAAACTCCAGTAACAACAGAGCTGGCCCCGAAAGAGCCCAACACTGGAGAACAAAGAAAAACAAATCACCCTCTGATAACTACTTTCTTGCCTGCAACCTGATTCATACTGGATGCTAAACATATTTATCTCTCCTAACCATACAAGCAAATGCGTATGCTGGTTTTAGGGCATGGCTAATGTCTCCTAGGTTTTTTAAAGAACAAGAGAATTCCAGAAACAAAGACATGCACCTGAAAATTAACAGACTCACTGATCTTCAAGCAGAACACTTCAGGGGCCCTGTGCTTTGGTTTTGATTGGCCTTACTCAAACATTCTGAGCAACCTTCAACACCTCCTCTTTCTTTCACACCCACCTACTGTGGCTCCTGAGCTATCTTCTCTTCCGGCCACAACCAGGGTGAACTTGGTGAAGGTCCTTGCAGCTGTTTCCTGCCTTGCTTATCTGTTTTTCCCAATGTCTCCATGTTTAGAATTTTTTCATACCACTATGATGATACTACTCTTTATTCCTTGTCACCAAGGCTCATGGCTTCAAAGTCACCTTGCCCTCCCACACCTGGTCAATCACTTATTAATCAACCTATTAATCCAGGAGTGGGTACAAAGAAGTAGACGAGACAAGCATCGATCTGATGTCAGCCTAGAACCTGTGCCTACACAGAGGTGAAGTATCAGGACCTATGCTGGGAGCCCAGGTCTTTTACCACCTGCAGCAGGCTATAAAACTTCAGAGTATGGTATCAAAGGAAGAGAACCAGGAATCACCATCCCCATTGAAAAACAAGGCCTGGGGAAATGGAGAAGAAAAAGGATTCCTTGATGAATTCAGGCCACTGAATTGTCTTAGTCTCAATTTTTCCCAGTTTCTCACTGTTGAACCCACATCTGCTTTTCACTTTCAATGCAAAAAAATTGTTTCAGGTCCAAAAGCATTCTCAGATTAAAAACTGCCCAGTTAAGTGAAATCAGAAAGCAAGAAGGACTAAAATCCTAGACTCAGCTCACTCCGCAAGGAGAGGCAGTTTGCAGCCTTGCTAGGGAGAGGCCCTGGGCACTCCCAGGGATCCCTCCCAGGTCCTCCCTACCCCGCCTCCACAGTGACTACTGGTGTGCAGCACAAAACCCACAAAGTGAGAGCAGTCGAGCTGAAAGCCTACTGTGGGTAGCAGACTCCTCCAACACTGCTCTCATGCTAAATAACTCACAGGCGCTAGACTGCTAACTCCATGTAGGCAAGTCCTGTCTGTCTCGTCTGTTCTCTGCTCACAGCAGTGTGCCAAGCACCGATTCATGCCAAACAATGACTAGATTTATTTCCTTCTGGTTTCTGCAGCAACCATCCACCCACCTTGCACCAGCTGCATCACAGCCCAACCAGATTATCAGCTCACAAATTATGATGACTTGAGGGTGCAGGTAAAGGGGAAAAAAGATGGACCCAGGAACTCTTATGAAACCCAGGGCCTGTTTTTCTTGCTATTCTGCTGTGTAACAAGCAAAACCCCCACAGGACTGAAACTAAGAGGTAAGTGGCCTTTCCATGTCAGAGTTTCAACCTGGAGGTGGATGGGAAATTCAGGATTGATAAAGGCGTGGAGCCAGCCAACACACCATTCGTTAATTCTCTAGAAATGTCTTGAGTGTGCCAAGTGAAACAGCAGTACCCACTGAACACAAAACCCTCCTCACTGCCTGTGTGTGACGGGGAACGCCAGCCTATATGACCTGTTTCCTTCCTGGCTAGTTAGAGACACAGTTGAGGGAAGTGTGTTCACACTGTATTCCGATGCACAAAATAAGCCCAGGGAAGTCAGAATCACACAGTGTGAGTTTTGATCTGCTAATGGGATGGGTGGGTGGGGGTGGAGGCGAGATCAACTCTTCCAGACAGCATGCTGGCAATCCTACTGCACTTACCATGCGAACAGCACCTGCCACCTGTCCCACCTGGGAAAGAGGGAGCCCAAAGGGAACAAAGGACAGAGAACACATCTCCCTGGCCTAGGGTCAGTTGGTGTTTCTGATCCACAAAGCAGCACAGCACAGACAAAATAGTTAAGCAGGCACAGTTTGAAGACTACTGCACCCATTTAAGGATAATTCTCCCTCAAAAGAAAGAGACTCATTCCCCTTGCACAAGTCACAAGCCACAGTCACACAAAGGACACAGTTTGCTAACACATCCTCTGGGTTCCCAATCCCCTCTACTGGGATGGGAGCAGGTGAGAAGCGGGAGAAGCAAGGAGGTGACCCCGGTCGGGTGGAAAAAGCACTGGACTAGGAATCCAGAGCCCTGGCTTCTCCGCTGGCCTTGTCAGCACTCGGACAAGTCAGCACTGAGCACCCGTGTCCCACCTTTGTTTTCTATAAAATGAAAAGGTAGAAAATGATGATGCCCAGAGTTCCAGCCATCCAACTCTAGCATTTCTTGAGCCTGCAGTTTCTCTTCACCAACTGGGTTTGTTTGTCAAGAGTTTTGGTGGTGTCTGGACATCTAAAGGAATGCAAACCTTCAGATGGAGTTTTATCTTGTTTCACATCACCTTTTGAAACTCCTAGGACTTGGGAACAGAATCTGTATTAACAGCTAAGACCTGGGACAGAGGCATCCCATACCAGAGGGCCTGGGTTTGAGCTCCAGCTCCAGCCCGAATGCCAGCTTCCTGCTAATTTGAGCACACTGTGGAAGGCAGCAGCGATGGCTCGGGCAGCTGGGTCCCTGCCACCCACTTGGGAGTTCCCAGCTCTTGTGGGCATCTGGGGTGTGAACAAGAGCGGTAAGAGGTCTCTGCCTCCCCACCTCTCTCTTTTTGCCTCAGTTTTTTTTTTCTTTTTTTTAAGAATTTATTCACAAGGCATAATGTGAAAGAGAGCGAGGGAGAGACAGAAAGAGAAAGTAAGAGAGAGTTTCCATCTGCTGCTTCACTCCCCAAACGCCCTCAATAGCCAGGGCTGGGCCAGGCTGAAACCAGGAGTCAAGAACTCCGTCCTGCAATTCCACACGGGTGGCAGGGACCACCGGACTTGCACCATCTTCCGCTGCTTTTCCAGACACATTAGCAGGAAGCTGGAACAGAAGCAGAGTAGTCAGGACTGGCACTCCAATATGGGGTGCTATTGTCACAAGCAGTGACTTAACTCAGTGCCCACAACATGGGTCCCTCTCCTTGCCTTTCAAACAAATTAGTAAAAATTTAAAAAAGGAAGTTACCATCCCATCCACACACACACTGAAGGGAACTTTCTGGAAGGATGGAACCTTGAGTATGACTCCAAATACAGGAACCCAGAGAAGATAATTCATGTTCCTGGTTTTTGTCTGCTTTGTTGGACAGAGGGCATGTGCCCAAATCCCAGGTTTCTCTGAGACAGAAGACCTTGACCCTCTGAAAAAACAACTAGGGGGCCTGCACCTGCATCCTTTTCAGGGCTCTCAGGAGGGGTCTAGGAGCAGGGAATGCAAGACCAGCTACTGATCACAAATGTTCCAAGTAGGGCAAGGGCAAAAGGAGACATGCTGTTGTTTTATTCCAGAATGTGGCTGGCATGATGCAAAACCACCAGGAGTAGATCCTGTAGAGGAAACGACACCCCCAGCTGCACCATCTGTTCCTCTTTGTGTCTGGCCCAATCTGTATTTTTAACCTTGGTGTCTCCACAGTCCACCTGTATGAGCCCAGTGGGAGCTATTTTCACCACACTCAGTGCTACTCCTGCTCCCGACCTGGCTGGTTGGCTTTCTGTGCAGTAACCACTCCACTCCCCAGCAGAGCAGGTACACAGAACCGTGGCATGGAATTTTTCATAAGGAAAGAAAAAGCTTCTGAGAACCGTAAGTTACACTTGATAAGGAAGGTTCAGTTGGGGTTCACAGCAAAGTTCTCTCTATAAAACACAATGACACAATTTAGAACTGGAGCTTCATGCTGAAAATCCTCTTTATTTTCTTAAAGCAGCTGTACATATGGGCACCAAAGTTAGTTACAGTTGCATCTGTCTTCACTCCCGGATGTGTAAAGTTCTGCACCAAAGCTCTGGAAACAACCCTGAGAGTTCAAGTTCATAAACACAAGATTCTTTCTTTTGGTTGGTAACCCTTCCTAATTCATGGTAAAATCCTCAATAGCACAGGATCAAGCAATACCACTATTCTCCATCAAACAAACTGCAAAACTGAGAGTTAACATCAAAGTAGAAATACCAGGACCGGTGTTGTAGCATAGCAGGTAAAGCCACTGCCGGCAATGCCAGCATCCCATATAGGTGCTGGTTCGTGTCCTAGCTGTTCCACTTCCAATCCAGCTTACTGCTACTGGCCTGGGGAAAACAGTGGAAGAAGTCCCAAGTGCTTAGGCCCCTGCCACCCAAGTGCAAGACCTGGAAGAAGCTCCTGGCTTTGGCCTGGCCCAGCCCTGGCTATTGAAGCCATCTGGGGAGTGAATGAGCAGATGGAAGATCTCTCTCCCTCCCTCCCTCCCTCCTTCTCCGTCAGTCTGCCTTTCAAATAAATACATCTTTTTTAAAAAGAAGAAATATGCATGTACCTTTTAAAATAGCTGCCTCCAAAATGAAAATATCTGTCTACACAAAAACACATACATGGATGTCCTTGGTGAGATTATTTATAATAATATATTATATATAATTATAATAATATAATTTATAATTTATAACCAAAAAATGAAAACCCAAGGGCCTATCAGCTGGTGAATGGATAAATAAACAAAACGTGGCATACCTACACAATGGACTATTATCCAGCAACAAAAAGGAATGAAGTACTAATACCTGCAACAACTGGAATAAACCTCAACAACACTATGCTAAGTCAAAGAAACCAGCCTGAAGACCATATATCACGTGACTCCATTTATATGAAGTGCCCAACCCTGAAGGGAGACAGATGTGCGGTGGCCTAGGCTGGGGGTACCATAGAGGAATAAAGGAAGGACTAGCAGGTTTCCTTTTGGGGTAACAAAATGTTTAAAATTAGACTATGGTGATGTTGTGCAACTTAAAAATCAAGTTTACACTTCAAAAACAGGTGGGTTTTATGGTATGTAAATTATATCTCAACAAAGTTTTTTTTTTTTTAAAGATTTATTTGTTTATTTGAATGTCAGAGTTACAGAAAGAGAGAGGTCTTCCATCCACTGGTTCACTCCCCAGATGGCCACAATGGCCAGGGCTGGGACAGGCCGAAGTTAAGAGCCAGGAGCTTCTTCCTAGTCTCCCACATGGGTGGCAGGGGCCCAAACACTTGGGCCATCCTCCGCTGCTTTTCCCAGGCCACCATTGGAGCAGCTGGCACAGGCAGTGGCTCCACCTACCATGCCACAACGCCAGGTCCAACGAAGTTATTTTATTAAAAAAGCATATGACATGGGGCCAACATTGGGGCATAACCAACTCCCTGCTAATGCACCTGGGAATGCAATGGAAAATGGCCCAAGTGCTTGGCACCTGCCCCCACGTGGGAGACCCAGAAGAAGCTCCTGGCTCCTGGCTTCGGTCTGGCCCAGCCCTGGCCACTGCAGCCATTTGGGGAGTGAACCGGTGGGTAGAAGGCCTGTCTCTTTATCTCTTCCTGTCTCTCTGTAACTCTGCTTTTCAAATAAATAATAAAATAAATCTTAAAAAAAAAAAGCATATGACAAAATAAAATGCCACACTCCTCCCCCCCCCAAAAAAAACTTCCTTGAGCAAGCTTAGAAATCATCTACATATACAAGGAAAGATATTTAAATCACAGCTCATCTAGTCCATAGGTTGTAATCATGAAAGGTATACACAGGAAACATTTATGGTAAAACGCTAAGGGGAAAAATACACAACACTGAAGTACAGGGACTGCCAACTAAAGATGGGGAAAGCAGAGCACACAGAAAGGATGTTGGTGTCGGAGCCAGAATCATGGGGATTTTCCCCTTCTACTTTCCAAGCTCTCTGTAATCTGGCCCCAGTATACTGATAACCTCAAAAAATTCTCCTCTGTCTTCCCTGAGTGGTTCAGAGAGTACCACAATTTAAAATGCAAAATAAGCAAAAGCACATTGTTCCCTTTTTCAGATTCCACCCACTTCATTTATTCAGACTGACTGAGAAGAAGCCGAAGATGGAAGAATTGGATAAACAGGCTGCTACCCCAGTCCCAGAAGCCAGTTTCACTTTACCAGCTTTGTCAGAAGCCGAAGCCCAGGCTAGCCAAAGAAAATTCCAGCACAGTCCACATGAAGGGCAATTCCACGCCCTGATGTTAAACTCCCGTGGGTGGAGGAAGTCATCGTGGGCAGCGGATGGGTGTGGAAAGGTCACTCAGCGTTCTCCCTCCTCAACAAGGAAGACGAGGGGAGACTTTCCCTGACCCTGTCTCTTCTCCACCTTTCTGTTTTCAATCTCCAACTGCAGGAGAAAAGGATCCTGAATCATTTAATTTTTCAACACAAAAATCCTCTTCTGCATAATAAAGAATTGTCAAACGCCCTGAGAACCTATTACTATCACCGGAATCCCAGGCTACCTTCCCCCAAATCAAGCACTGGGGCTCTGTAAAATGAATAACCACCACGCAGTGTAGGAGGGACACAGTGCTACCAGGTAATCGCACAGTGCTGCAGCAGTACCCTGTGTCCGGAGGACTGCACGTAGGTCCGGCATGCAATCCTCACGTGCATCCCGGGTGGCTATTCCACCCTGGCGATCTAAGAGCCGGGGAGAGAGAGTCCAGCACACAAGGGCAACAGCAGGGCCTGTGAACCCTGCTTCAGTTCTCTCTGGTGGCGGCACTTCCTGCTGTCACTACAGCCAGTACCTTCAGAGAGACTCAACTGTCTCCCCGACCTGACAGTAGCATGGGTGGTCCTTCCCGGCTGCCCCACCCAGCTCAGCAGCTCAGCGCCATGGCGGCGGCAGGGTCTACCAGCACTCAGGTCAGCCCCAGAGGACGAGAGGGCTACTGCAGGAACCCTGCTGGTTTCTAGGCCAAAAAACTAGAAAAGGACAGAAAAACGACAGTCGTCAGACTCTTGTGAGCACAAGACGAAGGAACATACTGGTGCCTGCCAGGACCCCTACCTCTTCAGATAAAAGGGGCTGTTTTTGAGTTTTTTCCTTCCTCTCTCTACATTTTAAAAGATTTTACTTGTTTATTTGAAAGGCAGAGACAGAGGCAGACCGATCTTCCATCTGCTAGTTCATTCCCCAAAATGTCCACAACAGCAGAGACCAGGCCAAGGCGAAGCCAGGAGATGGGAACTCAAAGCCTGCTGTGTGGGTGCAGAGACCCAGCCACTTGTGCCGTCACCTGCTGCTTCCCAGGAAGCTGAAGTGGACCTAGGTACTCCACTATGACACCCCAGGCAGCCCCCAGATCAAAGGTGTTTACAGAGACCCTTACAAACTCCAACTGATGCAGCACTGAGTGATCCAGCAGAGCCCTCAGCCCAGGGATCACCTGACTGCGTCCTGGGTCTCACATCCAAAGCTGTTCACAGCTCCAAATACCCATCACAAAGCCTCCAGCCTCAGCCTCAACCTGCGTCCTTTACTCTCATCAACAGGGATGTATGTATGCTAGCCCCACGACATTCAGGCAGTATTTGTCACTGCCCTCATTTCCAAGTGTCCTGCAACACGCAACATAACTTAAAAACATTTTTTTTTTAAACAAAACCGTTCCACTAAATGAAATTTTACTACATGGGATATGTGAGCTCTGTGGTTTGAACGTGTCCCGCAGAAGTTCACGTGTTGGAAACTTAATCCCAAAACTCACATGCTAATATTTGGAGGAGGGCCCTTTGGGAGTAATTAAGATTGGATGAGGACAGGAGGGCGGCGCTGGTGGCTGTAGAAGAAGGGGAGGGGAGGCGGGCTTGCTCACCAGAGGAGGCCCTCTGCTAGGCGACCTGGTGACGGAGCTGCAGGAAGGCCCTTGAGATGCCTCACTAGACACCAGCAACACTCTCAGACTTCCCCACCTCCAGAACCGTGAGCCAAATAATTTATCATAAATTACCGGCTCAGGTATTTGTCATAGCAAGGGAAAGTAGACTAAGACAGAGGGTGACCTCGGATGGACGCTATCTTGAAGAGAAGCCAGGACAGTCTCCATCATCACATACGAGTATGCATTTATCAGTGCTTACCCTTAACCCAGATGTCCTAATTCTCAACACTCAAGTGTGCATCCAAACAGTGTTTGTTTTCCAAGTCAAAAAAAAAAAAAGAGAGAGAGAAAGGAGGGGGCCAGCATTGTGGCACAGTGGGTAGAGCGGCTTCCTGCAGTGCCGGCATCCCATACGGGTGCCGGTTCTAGACCCGGTCACTCTACTTCTGATCTAGCTCTCTGCTATGGCCTGGGAAAGCAGTGGAAGATGGCTCAAGTCCTTAGGTCCCTGCATGCATGTGGGAGACGTGGAGGAAGCTCCTGGCTCTTGACTTTGGATCAGCCCAGCTCCAGCCGTTGCAGCCATCTGGGGAATGAACCAGTAGATGCAAGACCTCTCTCTGCCTTTGCCTTCCAAATAAACAAACATACCTTTATTTATTTTTGACAGGCAGAGTGGACAGTGAGAGAGAGAGACAGAGAGAAAGGTCTTCCTTTGCCGTTGGTTCACCCTCCGATGGCTGCCGTGGCCGGCGCACCGCGCTGATCCGATGGCAGGAGCCAGGTACTTATCCTGGTCTCCCATGGGGTGCAGGGCCCAAGCACTTGGGCCATCCTCCACTGCACTCCCTGGCCACAGCAGAGAGCTGGCCTGGAAGAGGGGCAACCGGGACAGAATCCGGCGCCCCGACCGGGACTAGAACCCAGTGTGTCGGTGCCGCAAGGCGGAGGATTAGCCTAGTGAGCCGCGGCGCCGGCTGCAAACCAACCTTTAAAAAATAAAAAAGATTTTGTCCTCTAGGCCCTCCTTCCTTCTCATCTTTCCCCTCCAGCCTGAGGGAATCCCCCTACACTAGGCGTCCCTAGTGTCTCAGTGGGAATCCCGCTTGTCAGCCACAACTCAGTCAGTGTCAGCTCCTGTATGCAATCATAGGGCCGCCTAAGGGACCTGCGGTGCTCACTGTGGCCCTGCCCCGGCCTCTCGTGGATTATCCCTTGGTAAACGGGGGCCGAGAGGGGAAACACAAGCACCTGTGCTCTGCGGCTGTGCCTCTGTGCTAGCAGCCACTTCTGCTTCTTTCTCCCCACTTCGTCTGTTCTGGAACCGCAATGAGGAAGATTATGTACCTCATTAATTTAAAAAAAAAAATACCATATTTCTTTAAGCCCACAGACCATACTAATAGTAACCTGGTTGCCAGAAGAGCTAAAGATATGGGAAGACTTGAAACAAACTTGAGTTTTTATCTGGGAGATGGACAAGCATGGAAGGAGGGGAACAATGCTTAGCGGTAATAAACTTGAACGCAGTTATTACCTTTAAGAAGTCAGGTGAATTATTACCTTTGGAGGATTCATGCGTGCAGGGTACGAGTTGGGGAGGGAGCAACAGGAACTGCTGCCCTGGCAACAGCGGAGGAGGAAATCCCCTGCCACACGGTACACCATTACATAAGGGCAGAAGTTCAATCACCACGCCCGAGACACCAGCCAGGAACCCAGACCAGTGCCGAGGTCTCTTCCGCATCTGTCACAGCTCACTCTTCTTCTTCCACCAGCTCAGAGTCTGGGCTCTGTCCAGGCCAGCCTCAGTGACTAAATCAAACGCTATCCTTTGAGAGTGAGTTAGACACAAAGGAGCAGGCATGCGGCCTAGGGGGTCAGCAGCCTGCATCCCTCCCTGGAGTGCCTGAACCTGAGTCCTGGCTTGGCTCCCGCAGCCCAGGATTTCTGCTGATCCACACGCTGGGAGGCAGCAGGTGATGGCTCAAGTACTCAGGCCGCACTGCCACCACCACGGAACAGTCAGATTTGAGTTCCGGCCTTCCAGCTCCAGCCTGGCCCAGCCCTGGCTGTTGCAGGCATTTGGAAGTGAACCCGTGGGACGGGAGTTGGGGTGAGAGGGCGAGTATGGGGGGAAGAACCGCTATATTCCAAAAGCTGTACCTATGACATTTATATTAAATAAAAGCTTTCCAAAAAAAGGAACTAAACTCATGGATAGGAGTTCTTCTGTCGCTCACATAAATAAAAATTAAATGTTTATAAACAAACACTGAGCCACCCAGAGACCTGTCCCCAAGTGAGCATTTGTCTCCTATATCATTTCCACTCCAGGATCCGAAAAGCTACTCTGCTTCCTCTGTACAGGTTTCAGATCCATACTGTCCTGTACAACGCACTGGGCAGAAGCTCCTCACACAGCAAATGAATGCGGTGCGCTCTGGGTTCTGTCTTCTGCACTGCAGTAGCCCCAGGACTCGGCAGAGTCTGGCGTCTATTTTGTGTTACATAAATACTTGCGAGCACCGAATGAAAACAAGAAAGAATAAACACATGGTGCAAACAGACCATAACTATGTACCCTGGAGAAAGCGCTGGGCAGGCTCCTGACCTGAGACATGGCCTGAAGCAGTGGCCCTCTGAGAAGGTTCTGAAAGACTCCAGCTTCAGTTTTACCAAAAGGTAAACAAACTGGAAACTGGTAAAATCACCCAGTGGATCAGAGGGTGGGCTCCACCAGGAGCTGTTCTGTGACCCTGGACAAGTTGTTCCACGTATCTAGCCGGTCTCAACTGGAAAAATGGGAGTATAACAATGCCTACCTCAAAAGTCTGCTGTTTCTTACATGAAACCAGGCAAAAAAAGCTCTTAGCCCTTGCTCATATGATTGCTACTCTCCTTTATTAAATACTTCCTTTACTGAGGCGCAGCCGTACGCAACTCTGAAAATACTCATTTCTGCTTGCCTATGCATCTAGCTAAAAACGCAAAGCCTAGAAGCTGAGCACTCGAGCCAAGCACATGTCTCTACTTGCCTCCACTAGATGGTGACAATTTGGGTGTGGAATTCCCAAAACAGAAAGCGTGTGTGTGCATCACTCATATAGATTTTTTTTTTTTAAGCCAAAGAAATCAAAACGGCAAGAAATGGATCAATCGCTGAGCAGGGTGGAGAGACAACACTTCCCACCTCTGCAGAGCTAGTCAAACCCGCGGAGGGGGGATCCCACCGCACACAGCACACACGACCCCGGGGTAGCAAGAGCAACAAAGGCCGGCCCCTGGGAGAAAACTCTGCCAACAGCAGCTCCGCAGGCCGCTGCGCCCGCACAGGAACCTGCCCCTCGCCAGCTGGGGCCGCGCTCCGCCCGGGTCTGGCTGTGCCCACGACCGCCCTCTGCTCCGCTTCTCGTTCCAGGTAACTTTTTCCACTTCCGCAGCCGTGCAGGCTAGGCGAACCCACACCGACTCTCTGCAGTCAGGAGTGTGCACCGGCAAGCGAGGAAAGAACAGGAAGTGGCTTCGGGAGAGTTTCGGCCCCGATAATCAAAGTTTTTCGAGACTACGGGCGCAGACAAGGCGCGAGGGGCTCCAGGCAGCTCCGTGCGCACGGACGCACACGCCGGCCCCAGACTTCCTCAGGAAACGCACCTCGGCCGAGCCCGCCCTGCCCCAGCGCAGCGCCCGCCGCTCGGCTCGGCTCGGCTCGGCGCGGGGCCGGGAACCGCAAAGGAGGGCCGCTCGCCCGCCGCCTCCGCACCGAACTCGCCAAGCGGACCGGCCCCGGCGCGCCCCGCACAGCCGCGAGCCCGGGGGCAGGTGCCCTCCTCGGGGCTCCCGGCGGCAGGGTGACAAGCGGGCCGCCGCCGGGGAGCAGCCGGCCCAACCCCCGGCCCGCGACCCTCGCGGCCGGTGCGCGTCCAGCGCTGGCCGCTGACAGCCGGCCGGGCGCGCAAGTGACACACACAATGCCGGCCGCGCTGACAACTCACCCCGGAGCGGCGCGGAGACCTGAGGGAGGGAGCCGACCCGCCGCCTGCGCGCGACCGCAGCGCTCTCGGGTCCAGGCGAGGCCCCGCGTGCCCGTGTCTGGCCGGCGGTGCGGGGGCAGGAGGCCGGCGGCAAGGAGACGGCTAGGCGGTCGCCGGCTTCGGAGAATGGAACGCGGCGGCGGCGGCGGCGTCACTGGCCCAGCTGTACCGCGCGGGGCGGGGGGAGTCCCCGCCAAGGGGCGGGGCGGAGCGGGGCGGGGCCAGGGGCCACGCAACAAGCGCCGGCGTCGCCCCACTGGGAGCCCCCGCACGCACGCGCCGCAGGCCGCGCCAGACGCCCCGCCGGAGACCAGACAGCGGTGTTGGGGGGGCCTTAAAGGGACCGCCGCGCTGACTGAGCCGGAGCGGACGGGGCGGTGCGGGCTCCCCAGGTCTTGCACTGTTGCTGTTAGGGGGATTGTTATTATTTGCAAAGAACTGGATTGCCACCAGGTTTACAAGGCTGTTTCACGCGTGTTGTCTTGTGAACTCCTGAATGGCTCTTCTGACCTAGCTCGGAAGCAGGTTATTATCCCCCCTATTAAGTAGTTGTGTGTAGCCTTTACCTACATTCAGATCACCCCGGGGGCCGGGCGGGCGGTTGAGCGTGAAGATGCAGGTCGCGGTTCCACCTCCAGCCTCTCGGAGTCGGGACAGCTAGGGTCGGACTGGCGCCTTCCCGGGGAAGCGCTCAGCACACCGAAAGGACCCGCCATGGGTATCAGGGTTGAAAAGCTCAAGTTCCGAGCAAGGAGTGGCACAGCCGGGCACAGAGCCCTGCCAGGTGCCCAGCTTTGCATGCCAGCCGGGGGGGGGGGCAGCCTCCTGGGGCTACTTTCCAGCCCATCATCCTGTGTGAGCCTAGGGCGGCATGCCGGGACCACGACCAGCACACCATTTATTGGTGATCTCCCACTGGCACTGCCGTCCCAGCTATCTGTCCTCGGTTTCTGTGCTTATACAGCAGATGACCCCTTGGTGGCAGGGACTGTGGCTTTTTATCTTTGTGCCCCAGGGCGTTGAGTCAAGTGCTGGCCTCAGAAGTGCTCAGTGGATGGTGAGCCGTCCCTACTGGAACGTCAGACTCCTATCTTTTGCTCCACCTTGGCTTAAGTAGCCCTGTTTCCCAAGGTGGGACGTGGATACACCCCTCACCAACACCCCCAGGGCCCCTGACCAGTATTGGTTCTAGCTCGATTTCAGGAAAAGTACTGTGAATAAATTATGGCCTGTCTTTGAAAGAGCTCAGACAAGCGCCCCTCCCCACCTGCACACACCTGTTCCCGAGAGCCCTCCCTTCTGGGCCCCACAGCAATCCGCCTAGCCTATTACCTTGTGCATAAGCTGGTCTATGCTCTGTCTTCTTCTTGGGTCCAGAGTCACTGGTGATGACGGACACCCCTCCCTTGCTGCTCACTGTCTCCCCCTTGCGGCGACTGCACAGCCCACACCCCCCACGGAGTTGACCATGCCAGCCTCTACCACAGAGGCAGCCCCAGGGCAAAGGAAGCGGGCGGCCAGGGGACAGGGTGGAGGCAGAAAGGATTGGAGAAGGCACATGGAGAGAGACAGAGAGGAAGGGAAGGAAGCAGGCATCTCCTCGGGGGTCGGCTCACCACGCAGGCCGGGAGCCTGAGCTGTGCTCCAGTCGCCTTCCCCGCCGACAGGCTCGGTGGGTCCCGGAAGACCCACCACCTCTCATATCATACGGTGGCTCCTGGAACCCTGTGCAGGTCTGTTCATTGCTACCTAAAATCCTCCCCTGGAGCCACAGAATGAATGAAGGCAAGCCCCCCTCTCCACCCCCCAGAGACCAAGTACAGGGCTCCTTACCATCTGTGCCCAGCCCTCTGTGTCCCTCCACACCACCCCGTCCCCCCAGGCCTCCCTGTACCACCTGCTGGTCTAACAGCGCAGCAGTCCAGCTCAGAGCTCTTGCCCTGTTGTAAAATGGCCTCCCCACGGGACCTCTGCAGCCCCTCCAGAGCTGCTGCTTCTGCCCTTCTGTAGCGTTTTGGTTGAGGCTCAGTTGGGCATTCGTTTCCCTCTGCTTGGAGTCTCTCTCCTCAGCCTCTGCTCTCCCCTTGACCCCGCCTGCCCGAGGCTCCGCTGGCCTCCCCCACTAGAACTGAGCAAAAGCTGTTACATTCTGCTCATCGGCCTTGCTCTTCTCACCTACAAAATGGGGGTGGTACTCCCTGGCCTGGAGTACAGCTTATTTTTAATGCCATTGAAGAAATATCTTATTTCTCACGATGAGGGTTAAAAATAATGTAGGCCCTAGGTTGGGTGTTTGGCTCAGTGGTTAATGCACTGCTTGGGACATCCATGTCCCATATGGGAGTGCCTGGGTTTCAGTCCCAGCTCCGCTTCCAACTCCAGCTTCCTGCTAATGCACACCCTTGGAGGCAGCAGCTGAGAGCTCAAGTGTTTGAGTTGTTAGAGCCCATGTGGAGACCTAAATTGAGTCCCAGTCTGTCTTCCACTTGGGCCAGCCCTGGCTAGTGGAGGTACTAGGGAGTGAACCAGCAGATGAAAGATATCCCTGTGTCTGTCTGTTTCTCTCAGCCTTTCAAATAAATAAATAATTTTTTTAGAAAAGAATAATTTAGATCCTACAGATTCTACACTGGGAGGGACCGTTGCTTTGTTAATTAAAAAATTATTTTAAGGGCCGGCATTGTGATGCTTTGGGTTGAGCTGCCACCTGCAATGCTGGCATCCCATATCAGAGCACTGGTTTGACTCCTGGCTGCTCCACTTCTGATCCAGATCCCTCTAATGTGTCTGGGAAAGCAGCAGAAGCTGGCCCAAGAGCTTGGGGCCCTGCCACTCACATGGGAGAGCTGAGTGAAGTTCCAGGCTTCTGGCCTCAGCCTGGCCCAGCTCAGCTGTTAAAGGCATGTGGGAAATTAATCAACAGGAGGAAGATCTCCCCCCACCCTCGTCACTCTGCCTTTCAAATAAATGAATAAACCTTCAAAAAAGATTTGTAAATTTAGAGTGTACAGTTCAGTGGGTTTTAGTATATTTACAGGTTTTACAGCCTGCCACCATCAATCTTTAGAACAGTCTCATGACCCCAAAAAGGAATTTCATATGCATCTTCCAGAGGCAACCAGTAATCTACTTTCTGTTTCTATAGATTTGCCTGTTTTGAACACTTCATATAAATTGAATCAAACAGCATATGGCTTTCATAACTGATATTTTTAAAAAAGATTTATTTATTTATTTGAAAGAGTTGCAGAGAGAGGGAGAGATAGAAAGATCCTCCTTCCACTGGTTCACTCCGCAGATGGCTGTAACAGCCAAGGCTGGGCCAAGCCAGGAGCCAGGAGCCAGGAGCCAGGAGTTTCTTCCAGGTCTCCCATGTGGGTGGCAGGGGCCCAAACACTTGAGCCATCTTCTGCTGGTTTTCCCAGGCCACTAACAGGGAGCTGGATCGGAAGTGGAACAGCCAGGACAAGAACTGATGACCACATGGGATGCCAGCATCACAGGCGGTAGCTTTACCTGCTCTGCCACAGTGTTGGTCCAGATCTTTTGTTTCTTACACCAACAATGAATTTTAAGGCCAGGGATAATTTTTTATTTTTGTTTATTTATTTAAACCCTGCATTATTTTTAAAAGGATTTGGGATGGCTTTTTGAGCCACTGTTCCTAGATCTTTCCAGATGTCCCATACAAATCTTGTTATTCTAAATCTAGGCACCAGGAACAGCCTGGTGGTTAAGCTATTGTTATTCCATAGTGAGGTCTCTGGGTTCAATTCCCAGCTCTGACTCCTGACTCTGGCTTCCTGCCTGTGCAGACCCTGGGAGACAGCAGTAATGACTCATGTAATTGCAATCTTGCCATCCACATGAGTTCCTGGCTCCCAGATCCGACGTGGCCTGGCCCCAGCTGTTGTAGGCATTTGAGGAGTAAACCAGTGGATGGGAATACTCTTGCTCTCCCTCTTTCTCTTTTTGCCTCTCAAATAAAAATAAATAAATAAATAAGGACACTGGACGTGCCTCA
This sequence comes from Oryctolagus cuniculus, assembly GCF_964237555.1. Lineage (NCBI taxonomy): Eukaryota > Metazoa > Chordata > Mammalia > Lagomorpha > Leporidae > Oryctolagus > Oryctolagus cuniculus. Next base: position 15,460,190 of record NC_091451.1, on the reverse strand, counting down.
GGGATTGGTGGTGAGCAGAGTAGCCAACCTGCCCGGTTTGCCTGAAGCTAAGAGGGTCCCTGGCCTGTGGGGCTTCCGCTGATAAGTCTGGGACAGTCGTGGACAAGCCTAGACAAGCAGGTCACTCCTGCATTAAGAGTCAGGGGGCAGGGCGTTCCTCCTTCCTCCCCAGGAATCTAACGAGGAGCTTTTGTGTATTTGCCACCTGCAGGGCAGGACAGAGGAGCTCGGCCTCCAAGTGACAGCAGTGATGACAGCCCCCATTTACAGAGCACCCAGTGTGCGCCCGATTCTTAGGAAGAACCTCATACATGTACTCCGTAATGTTGGCAATAATCCTCCAAGTCGAGTACCATTAAGACCATTTCACACGTGAGGCTCTGGGAGATTTTTGTGATTTGTCACAAACCACATAGCAGGTATGTTGCACAACCAGAATTTGTTCTTTGTTCTAAAGGTCACACTTCTCCAAATAAACCGTTCAACCTTGCCCTCCCCCAACACAAACACAAACAATGCCCTAAACTGTCCCAACATAGCTCTTTTTGAAAAAGATTTATTTATTTATTTATTTATTTGAAAGGCAGAGTTACAGAGAGGCAGAGGCTGAGAGAGAGATGTCTTCCATCCACTGGTTCACTCCCCAATTGACCCCAACAGCCGGAGCTGTGCTGATCTGAAACCAGGAGCCAGGAGCTTCTTCCAGGTCTCCCACATGGATGCAGGGGCCCAAGGACTTGGGCCATCTTCTACTGCTTTCCCAGGCCATAGCAGAGAGCTGGATCGGAAGAGGAGCAGTTGGGACTTGAACCGGCGCCCATATGGGCTGTCCACGCTGCAGGCAGCGGCTTTACCCACTATGCCACAGTGCTGGCCCCCCTACATAGCTCTTGATCTTTTTAAAAAGGCTTCACTGCACACCAGTTCATTTTATCCTCATAACATTCTCATAAAGTGGAGGAACATTATTATTCTTCACTTTGAACTATAAGGAAACTGAGTCCCCAACCAGATAACTGGCTTATTTTATCTCATGCAGGAATTAGTGTAGGTTTCATATTTCTATTCAAGATTGCTTGCACAGAGACAGGCCTTGGGCACAGCTGTGAAGATGCCACTTGGGACACCACATCCCATATCAGAGTGTCTAGTTCAAGTCCTGGCTCCACTTTTGATCCAATTTCTTGCTAATACACACCCTGGGAGGCAGCAAGTGGTGGTTCAAGTACTTGGGTCCCTGCCACCCATGTGGGAGACCTAGGGGTCCCTAATTTCAGCTTGGCCAGTTCCTAGCTGTTGCAAGCATTTGGGGAGTGAACCTGTGGGTGGAAGATTTCTCTTTGTTTTTCTGCCTTTCAAATAAAATGAAAATAAATTAAAAAAATAAAAGACAAATGATTCCTAAGGCAGCTTTGAAAGCCCCATGAAAAGAAGCCCACAGGGGGTAGAAGTGTTCAGCCTCCCTGACCATATAAAGTCAGTGTCCAGCACGTGTGGACCCAGTGGGGCACAGCCAGCATGAGCTGAGAGGTGGCTCTCACTGCAGAGGAGGAAGTCCTGAGCCCAGGTGGTTATCTGATTGCAAGAGCCTGCACCATGACCCAGACCACCCCTGCTTGGAGCTTGTCAGAACCCATGAGAGCCAGGTGCAGTGGCCCACTCCCTACTGTCCATTGGCTAGGAGAGGCTTTGCTGAGGTCAGAGCTCAGAACTCAGACTTTTTAAAGTGATGAAAAGCAGCTGAGGATGGCCCAAGTGTTTGGGCCCCTGCCACCCGTGTGGGAGACCTGGAAGAAGCTCCTGGCTCCTGGCTTCAGTATGGCCCAGCCCTGGCCATGGCAGCCATTTGAGGAGTGAACCAATGGGTGGAAGATCTCTCTGTCTTTCTTTCTCTCCAGCTGTGCCAGGCCAGAAGCCAGGAGCCACAGCTTCTTCCAGGTCTCCCACGTGGGTTCAGGAGCCCAAGCACTTAGGCCATCCTGTGCCGCCTTCCCAGGCCATTAGCAGGGAGCTGGATCGGAAGCCGAGCAGCCAGATCTCAAACCGGTGCCCATATGGGATGCTGGTGTCATAGGCTGGGACTTGACCACTGTACCACCATTGCCCTGACCTCATTTTTTTTTCACACAGGGAAGAGCCAGAGTTGGAAGGGAGACTCTATGTCACAGGCCTGTCCCAGTCCTAGCTGGGAACCCAGGGGAAGACAGCCAGCTCTCCCTACCCTCCAGGCCAGCTGGCCTGCTTACTGCACTCCAAAGGCTGAGCAGTGGCTCAGGGAGGCAGCCGGCAGGGAAGGGGGAAGGGGCTGGAGGCAGCTCGTGGCCTGAGGCCTCTCTAACCTGCCCTGGGTCACCTGACACTGCATGCCCTTGGGGACTTAATTCCTTAGGGGCTGTCTTGATAATTCATTTCCTTGAATATTTATTTATTTATTTCAGAGGCAGGGAACGGGGACGGGGGAGAGATCCCATCTGCTGGTCTGCTCCTCAAATGTGGTTGGCCAGGACTGGACTAGACCAACTCCAGGAGCTGGGAATGCAATCCAGGTCTCTCATGTGGGTGATGGTTCATGTCCACGTGATTTTTGTTTGTTTGTTTTCATTGTATTTGAAAGACACAGAGAGAAAAGAGACAAATGGAGAGAGATCTGCCATCTGCTAGTTCATTCCCAAATGCCTGCAGCAGCCAGGACTGGGCCAGGCTAAAATAAGAAGCCTGGAACTCAATCCAGGTCAAGCACGTGAGTGTCAGGGACCCAGAAGCAGTGTAGCTGGGGCTTAAGCCAGGCATCTGATATAGAACACACAAGTCCCAAGTGGTGGTATAGCGGCTGCACCAAATGTCCACCAGCACCACCACCACCCTTCCTCTGAGCCCCCCTTTGCCACCGCCCCCTCACCGTCCCAGTCATTTCCACGTGAATTAGAGGTGAGAAGAGAAGGTTGTATGCATGGCCCTGCCAGCTCTGAGCTGCACTGGGTGGAGGAATGGGTGGCCCCTTCCTTCAGACTGGGGAAGCAGGGGCAGGGCTGTGAGGCTCCGGCAGCCACCATACAAAAAGATTTTAAAAACTCAACATCAAAGGTAGGTGTTGTGGTACAGGAGATTAAGCTGCCATTGGGGACAGCCACGTCGCATATCGGAGTGCCTAGGATCCAGTTTCCAGCTGATGCACCTGGGAATGCGGTGGATAATGGCCCAGGTGCCCCTGCCACCCACATGGGAAACCCAGATGGACTTCCTGGCTCCTGGTTTCAGCTTGGCCCAACCCCCATTGTTGTATTTGGAGAGTGAACCAGCGGATGGAAAATTCTCTCTTTCAAATAAATTCTGAAGTGAATAAACAAACACATTTTTAAACAAGCTCTTAGCTTTAGGTCTTGGGGACATTTTCCCTACTGCTCTTTATCCTCACTCCTAGGAGTTGCAGGATCTTGTCCCAGGACCTGGTCCATTTCTGGTTTGCATCTGCAATGATGCAATAAGCCCTTTCATTTCAGAGACCCGTTGTTGTCAAGTTTTGGTGAAATAGTGGTCTCGCCTATGCTTTCAAGTTTGTTTACCTCTATTATATCTGAAAGGTGGAAATGCTGTCCAAGTATAGTCATGCCGCTTTGTACCTCCTCCCTCCCAACTCCACATTCAGAGACATCAGATTGATGGCTAGAAATCAGTCATAGGAGAGGTGTTTACTACAAGAATTAATAAGCACTCTAAATCAGCCCCCCCCACCCCAAGAACCAGCTGCTAAACGTTACAACTGAAGTGTGAAATATTTTCCACTGGAACCCTGAAGCTCCCAGCCCATGTTTCTGCAGAACCCACCAGGCAGGAATAGTGGAGATGAACTCAGCCCCGGGCCCAGGGCTAGCAGAGCTCACCAGACAAGGGGTGAGTGAGGCAGGGAGTATGTGGGGGATCCCAGAGGCTCCATTTAACAGGAAAGGTGGTTCTGCCGGCCAGGAGAAAAATGTCTGATGCCCTGATGCCCAGGAAGTATGTATGTTCCCTCTGCCACCACTGAGATGCACTATAATTTTTTTTTTTTTACTCTTTCTCACAATAGTCTTGGACCTCTAGTTACCAAGGGAAATGAAGGAGCAAGCAGCTCGACTGGAAGCCTGCCGGGAAGAAGAGGCAGCTGGTGCCCAGCCCCTTGTGGAATCCTGCCCCCTAGTGGAGTGATCAAGACTGCAGGCCTCTGTCCTCCAATGTTCTCAAACCTTCTGCCTCCGTGGATCACAGCCATTGTGCTCCCAGCACTGGGCACAGGACAGCAGAGGCCACCCCTGTGGGACAGACACATGGACTATGAACAGAGCGTGTGCTTCAAGCCAGAGGGTCTCAATCATTCCCTGAGCACCCATGCCCTCTTTGGATAGAAGTATTTTATGGCATCCTCTTAGTACCATGAAATAAAAATCATAGATAATAGAATATGCCCAAACACATAACTAGAAAAATAAGTAATTGCGTAAGTTCACCAAATGACATGCATAAGAATGTTGCTAGGGACAGGCATTTGGCCTAGTGGTTAAGCAACAGCTTGGGATACCCACATCCCATGTTAGAGTGGTTCAAATCCTGGCTCCATTCCCAATTTCAACTTCCTGCTAATGTAGACTCTAGGAGGCATCCGTGATGGCTCAAGTACTTGGGTTCCTGCCTTCCATATGGGGATCCTGAATTGGGTTCCTGGCTCCTGGCTTCAGCCTGGCCCAGCCTAGGCTGTTGCAGACATTCAGGGAGTAAACCAGTGGATGGAAGTTTTCTCTCTTTCTCTCAATCTACCTCTCAAATAAATTACTTAATTAATTTTTTTAAAAGAACGTACATGGCACTGTTATTTGTAATAGCCCCAAACTGGAAACAGCCCATATATTCACCTTCAGTAGAATGGAGAAATAAGCCATGAGATATCCATACAAAAAAAATGCCATGCAGTGATGAGAATGAACACACTCCCAATTCACCCAACAACATGAGTTTGAAAATGTAATTTTGACTCAAGGAAACAACACGCAAAACATTTATGCACTGTATGATTCTATTTATATCAAGTTCAAAGATAGGTAGAATTAACTTAAGGTGCTGGAAATAAACTAAAACTCTTTTTAAAAAAAAAAAAGATTATTTATTTCAAAGGCAGACTTATAGAGAGGCAGAGGCAGAAAGAGAGAGAGTGAGAGAGAGAGAGAGAGAGAGAGAGAGAAAGAGGTCTTCCATCTGCTGGTTCACTCCCCAAATGGCTGCAATGGCCAGAGCTGGGCCAATCTGAAACCAGGAGCCAGGAACTTCTTCCAGGTCTCCCACGCGGGTGCAAGGGCCCAAGGACTTGGGCCATCTTCTACTGTTTTCCTAGGCCACAGCAGAGAGCTGGATCGAAGTGGAGTGGCCGGGACTCAAACTGGCAGCCACATGGGATCCCGGCACTGCAGGTGGCGGCTTTACCCGCTATGCCACAGCACCAACCTCAAAGCAAAACTTTTGAAACTGAAGGATCTCTGAGATAAAAGGATTTGTTGAGCCAATGCCCGCCAGCAAGGAGACTATGTCCTGGGACAAGATTCTACAACCTTCAGCAGCAAGGCTGGGAAGCACTTGGAAAAGTGTCTGCCTGGCCTAGAGCTAGAAGTAGCTTTATGTTAAGGACTGGGGGAAGAAAACATAAATTGTCTACACTGAAGATGTGCTAACTTTTTTAAAAAATTATTTTTAGGCACCGGTGCTGTAGTACAGTGGGTTAAAGCCCTGGCTTGAAGTGCTGGCATCCCATATGGGTGCCAGTTCTAGTCCTGGCTGCTCCTCTTCTGATCCAGCTCTCTGCTATGGTCTGGGATAGCAGTAGAAGATGGCCCAAGTGCTTAGGCTCCTGCACCCACATGGGAGACCTGGAGGAAGCTCCTGGCTCGTAACTTTGGATCGGCTCAGCTCCGGCCATTAAAGGCCATTGTTTTGATGAAATGCATGCACTGGGCCCCAAGAGACCAGGCTAAAAGTTAAAATGGAGTCACCTGTGCTAAAGTTCCAAGTCTCCAAGCTGAAAGCAAGCTGTGTGTCTGAACGTCCAAGAAATCAGGATTAAAGACACAACAAACACATTTCCCCACAACAGCCTGTTCAATTAGAATACTCACGCTATTCTCTCTGCTTTAATGCTAACACACAAAAGGCTAACCTGGAAGCGGGCCTTTAACCTAGTGGTTAAGATACCTGCATCCCACGCTGGAGAACCTCGGCTCAGTTTCCAGCTCCAGCTCCTGACTCCAGCTTCCTGCTAGTGCAGTCCCTGGGAGGCAGTGGTGATGGCTCAGGCAACTGAGTTCCTGCCACCCACATGGGAGACCTGCATAGCATACCCAGCTCCTGGCTTCAACCAGGCCCAGCCCAGCCCTGGCCATTGTGAGCAGTGAATGAGAGTTCACTCTCTTCTCTCTCTTTCTTTGTGTGTGTTTGCCACTCTCATTCATTCATTCATTATTTTAAAAAAAGGGAGCTGGGGTGCTGGCATTGTGGCACAGTGGTACCAGCAGGCCAGCACCGCAGTGACCATCTGTCCCTATCATTTTCCTCATGTTTCTTGCTTCTCTCCCATGACCCTCCCAGGCACGTGACAGGCAGACCAGGTGCAGGGGCACTGTGCGTCCCGCAGCCCCTCAGCCCTGGAACTCACCCTGGTTTTGAACTTGTACCTCTGTCAAGCAAGCACACAGAGAAGGGGAGCCAAATGGCATAAAAGCCGGGCCATTAAAGCCCTTTTCCAGGGGCTGGTGCTGTGGCGTGATAGGCTCAGCTCCACCTGCCCCATCGGTATCCCATATGGGGGCAGGTTTGTGTCTCTCTGCTATGGCCCGGGAAAGCAGCAGAGGATGGCCCAAGTGCTTGCTCCCTGCACCGGCATGGGGGGACCTGGAGGAAGCTCCTGGCCCTTGGCTTCAGATCGGTGCAGTTCTGACTGTTTTGGCCATTTGGGGAGTGAACTGAAAAAGCTCTGGTCTGCCCCCCGCTTCAGCGAGCTTGAGGGCTCGGCCGTGTGCCTCCTGTGTGAGGGACTGACCCTTGGTCACACCATCACATGGGCCTTTGAACACATGTGCCCTTTCCCGCTGTAGCTGCCTCCTGCGGAGCCTTCAAAGCTCACTCATCTGCCCCTCCTGGAAGCTTTCCCTTTTCTCCAGGGTTCCCATGACTACCAGCAGACAGACCTGGGACCTGACCCCATGCTCCAGGGTCTGCAGAAGCCCCCCAGACATCACCCCTGCTGCCTCTGGATGGTCTAAAGGGAAGGCCTGACCTGGTTGAGGGGGCTTATATCTTTTCTTGAAGGCGTTTGTTGCTGTTGGAGGTTTTTCCTTGGTAAGAAGTTTTTCTTTCTTTTTTTCAAGAGCTCCTTCCGGGTCTCCCATGCGGGTGCAGGGGCCCAAGCACTTGGGCCATCTTCTACTGCCTTCCCAGGCCATGGCAGAGAGCTGGACTGAAAGAGGAGCAGCCAGGACATGAACTGGTGCCCATATGGGATGCTGGCACTGCAGGCAGAGCCTTAGCCTATTAGGCCACAGCACCATTCCCAGTAAGAAGTTTTTCTTTGGGGCCTTCTTGTATTTTGGCTTTGAGTTCATCACTACTTAGTTCTTTAAAAAAAAAAAAAAAAGATGTAATTATACATGTGAAAGGCAGAGTTACAGAGAGAAAGGGATCTTCCATCCACTGGTTCACTACTCAGAAGGTTACAACAGCTGGGGCTGGGCCAGACCGAAGCCTAGGAGCCTAGAACTCCATCCAGATCTCCCAGGTGGATGCAGGTCCTTGGGCCATCCTCTGCTGCTTTCCCAGGTGCATTAGCAGGGAGCTGGATCTGAAGTGGAGCAGCTGGGACTTATGACCAGCGCTCCTAAGGGATGCCACTGTCACAGGAAGCTGCTTACCCTGCAGCACTGCAATGCCGGCCCCACTACTTAGTTCTTGAGTTTGCACTTTTGTTTTGCTCGAAATAAATCCTGCTTTCCTGTACATCTTTACGCCTCTACCTTTGAATTCTTTCACACAGGGAGGGAAGAACCTGCTATAAGCCTAGCTGGGAGCCCCACAGCTCCCCGACCTGTCTGAAATCTATCATTAGAGATTTGCATCCTCTAGCTCCAGGCTGCTCAAACCTGTGTGTGTGTGTGCGCGCGTGTGCACAGGAATCCCCTGGGGATCTTGTTAAAATGTAGATTCTGACTTAGTGGGTCTGGGGTGGAGCCTGAATGTCTGGGTGCAAACAACCCATCAGGGATGCTGCAGCTGCTTGTCCAAGGACCACACTTAGAGTGGCAGGTGTCTGTGGTCAGCTGCACCCCTATGGACATGTTGTGCTGGAAGAATCCTTGTTGTAGGTGCCTGTCCTGTGCCTTGTAGGATGCTTGGCACATCTTTGACCTCTACCCACTAGAAGAGCAGCTTTCTGATTTTAACAACTAAAAATGCCTCCAGAACTTGCCCCAGGTCCCTGTGGGAGGGGCAAAACCTCAGTTAAGAGAACATTAGGACCGGCACTGTGGCTCACTGGGCTAATCTTCTGCCTGCGGCGCTGGCACCCCAGGTTCTAGTCCTGTTTGGGGTGCCGTTTTTTTCCTGGTTGCTCCTCTTCCAGTCCAGCTCTCTGCTGTGGCCCAGGAAGGCAGCGGAGGATGACCCAGGTGCTTGGGCCCTGCACCTGCATGGGAGACCAGGAAGAAGCACCTGGCTCCTGGCTTTGGATCAACGCAGCGTGCCGGCCGTAGTGGCCATTTCGGGGGTGAACCAACGGAAGGAAGACCTTTCTCTCTATCTCTGTCTCTCTCTCTCTAACTCTGCCTGTCAGAAAAAAAAAAGAGGACATTAGAAGAACTCTTAAAAAACACGTCTGCGGGCTTCACTGGGCTCTAGAGGGACTTTCAGACACTGGGGTAGGGCTGACCATGTAATTTGTAGGGCTCAGTGCAAAATAACAATGCAGTGCCCCTGGGAGCAGGTGTTTAGCATAATCATCTAGAGGCCCCTTTCCCACATCGGACCGCCTGGGTTCAATTCCTGGCTGTGGTCCCTGACCCCAGCTTCTCGTTAATGCAGACCCCAGGAGACAGCAGCGATGGCTCAAGTGGTTGGGTTCCTGCTACCCAGATGGTAAATCTGGATTGTATCCCCAGCTCCTGGCTTTGTCCCCAGCCTAGCCTCTGTCACTGCAGGCATTGGGCAGTGAAGCAGCAGACGGCAGCTCTGTTTCTCTCTGCCTCTGAAATAAATAATGTTTTGAAAAATTTAATACCCTTGTTCAAAAAGCAGGACATGATTGCTGCCAAAGGTACAAGAATATGAAGCTTTTGTCTTTTCAAAATGTTTTATTACTTGTAAAATGTAATAAGGGTAATAGTGATACAGAAGTAACAACATAATTTCATAAATTGAACTTTTTGTGTCATATTTAAATAATGTAATACATTAAATTATTTTATTCATGTTATGTTTTGATTCATCTAAAGATTCTTTTGGCTTACTTTTTCTATAATTCATTTATTAATGGCTACTGGAATTTATAATTTTGACAACTTTAGTTTTGATGAATATAATTGAAAGCAATGTCAGTTGCTCTTGGCAAATATATCACAAATAGTTTTCTGTGCTACACAGAGAGGGGTCCATATGGGCCAAGCCGAAGCCAGGAGCCTGGAACTACATCCATGAGTGGCAGGGGCTCAAGTATTTGGGCCATCTACTGCTGTTTTCTTGGGCAAATTAGTAGGAGACTGGATTGGAAGTGGAGCAGCTGGAACCCAAACTGGCACTCTGATATGAGTTGCTAGCTTGTAAGTGGTGGCTTAACCTGCTTTCCACAATGGAAACTCCCACAGTGTACATTTTTAAAAAAGATTTATTTATTTATTTGAAAGTGAGAGTTACACAGAGAGAGGGGAGGCAGAGAGAAAGAAGTCTTCCATCCGATGGTTCACTCCCCAGTTGGCCGCAACAGCCGGAGCTGCACCAATCTGAAGCCAGGAGCCAGGAGCTTCTTCAGGGTCTCCCGTGTGGGTGCAGGGGCCCAAGCACTTGGGCCATCTTCTCTACTTTCTCAGGCCATAGCAGAGAGCTGGATGGGAAGTGGGGCAGCTGGGACTACAACTGGCACCCATATGGGATGCTGGCGCTTCAAGCCAGGGCATTAACCCGCTGTGCCACGGTGCCGGCCCCCCACAGTATACCTTAAAGGGAAGCTGTCACAGTATCTGGAGCCCTTTGTGTCCTGCAAATGATGTAGGAGATGTCCCCAAATTCCTTGCAGCAGGAGCCCACCCGGATGGCACCAACCTTGGACTTCCAAATGGAACGGTGCATCTACAAAAGGAAAAGGGATGGCATCTGCCTCCAAATCTGGTTCTAAGCTGACCTTCACAGTCGCTGAAGCAAAGAGGTTGATGGAAAATGAACACCAGTTTCTAAATGTTAAAAAAGCTGGTGCCAGTTAGAGAGAAAGACAGATAGAGAGCTCCCACCCACTGGTTCACTTCTTGTATGCCTGCCACAGCCCCCGATTGGAGCCAAAGTTGAGAGCTGAGAATCCAATCCAGGGCTCCCTTGTGGATGGCAGGAACTCAACCACTGGAGCCATCAGCACTGCCTCCCAGGGTCTGCACCAGCGGAAGCTAGGGTCAGAGGTCAGAGGTCAGAGGTGGGACTCAAACCCAGGCTCTCGAAAACGGGACGCAGCAACTTAACAGGCATCTTGATTGCGAGGCCAAATGCTCGCGTCACAATGATTTTTAATAATTTTAATTTTGAGAAGTAATTCTTTGCTGATGGAACTGTTACTGAATCTTCTAAGAGTGCTTTCTGTTTTGTGAGGACATTGGAATACTGACCAATGATTCCCCCCACACTGTGATTTGCTGTTTCAAATTATAAATCTTGGTGCTCTTAGAGCTGACAATTCTCACGCAACAATTTTTCCAAACAAATTCAGTTCTTCATACAAATCAATTTCACGCCAGTCTGAATTTAACTTTAAGTGTAAGTTTACACAATTGCCATGTAATGTTTCTGTGATGTTTCCTGGAACTTGCGGAGCTTCATACAAGAAATTAAAGGCAGCTTCATCTTTTTGTGTACAATTTATTTTTTATAAAAATAAGCAATAGCTTATCCTTTTTTTAAGATTTATTTATTTATTTGACAGGCAGAGTTACAGAGAAAGGGAGAGACAGACAGAAAGGTCTTCCATCCACTGGTTCACTTCCCAAATGGCTTCAATGGCCAAAGCTGACTGGATCCGAAGTCAGGAGCCAGGAGCTTCTTCCGGGTCTCCCACGTGGGGGCAGGGGCCCAAGGACTTGGGCCATCTTCTACTGTTTCCCAGGCCATAGCCGAGAGCTGGATCAGAAGAGGAGCAGCCAGAACTGAAACCAGTGCCCATCTGGGATGCCGGCACCACAGGCGGAGCCTTAGCCCACTACGTCACAGCACCTGCCCCTTTGTGTACTATTTAAAACATTGACTTATACAACCTTTCATTGCATCTTCAATTATCAGAAAAATTAATTTTGAAATTCTCTGGATTTTTTTTTTTTTTGACAGGCAGAGTGGACAGTGAGAGAGAGAGACAGAGAGAAAGGTCTTCCTTTGCCGTTGGTTCACCCTCCAATGGCCACCGCAGCCGGCGCGCTGCGGCTGGCGGACCGCGCTGATCCAAAGGCAGGAGCCAGGTACTTTTCCTGGTCTCCCACGGGGTGCAGGGCCCAAGTACTTGGCCATCCTCCACTGCACTCCCTGGCCACAGCAGAGAGCTGGCCTGGAAGAGGGGCAACCGGGACAGAATCTGGCGCCCCGACTGGGACTAGAACCCGGTGTGCTGGCGCCGCAGGCGGAGGATTTTAATCACTGGGTCATCCAGCGCTTCATATGAAAGTGTTGTTTTCCATCAAATGCAACAGACTAAGTTTCATTTCTCTAAGACTGAATGTTTGCAATTTCGCAGTAATTTTTTTAAAGATTTATTTTTTGTATTTGAAAGACAGAGTTACAGAGAGAGGTAGAGACAGAGAGACAGAGAGGTCTTCCATCCACTGGTTCACTCCCCAGATGGCCGCAATGGCCGGAGCTGTGCCGATCCGAAGCCAGGAGCCGGGAGCCAGGAGCCAGGAGCCAGGAGCTTGGGCCATCTTCTACTACTATCCCAGGCCATAGCAGAGAGCTGGATCGGAAGAGGAGCAGCTGGGACTAGAACCGGCGCCCAAATGGGATGCCAGCACTTTGATCCAGGGTTTTAATCTGCTGCACCACAGCACTGGCCCCCACAGTACTTTTCAAAACTGAAGATTCTAAACTCTTTGAGGGGCTCTGACAATTCCGACACGCTTTATAACAATGTCCGTATGTACATTTTCATTTTATAACAACTTACTGATAAAGTTTACTGGCCAAGGACTGAGACATAAGAGTTAATATTGACACCATCAGGGACAGACAAGCGGCCTCCACTCAGTGATCCGAGCACTGCCAACTCACTGGGCTCCTTTTCTCTCCTGCAGCTGCCACTGCTGTCGCCGGGGTTCTGCCTGGGACACCCTGGGTGCCCTACGCTGTCCCGCCTTGCGTGTGCGTGCAGGGTAATCAGGTCCATGGCTCTGTGCTCCTGACACCTGCTCAGCCCTGTGGACCCCGTCACCGGGTGTCTGCTGCTGCGCCGACCAACTGCATTACACTTACACAAGTTCAGAGATAAATTGTTGACACTTCCAGATGGAAACAGCCAAGAATAAAGCCACGGCAGGGTCCCTGTGAGCACAAGGTCATGTACAAATTGCACAGGTCACGTGCCCAGGAAGTTCCTCTGCGCTGATGGGATGGGGTTTAGACAGAGCATTCCCAGGAGAGCCCACTGACCTCTCAGAGGCAGCAGGAGGGCAAAGAGAAAGGGGAGCCAGGAAATTCTGAGATTCCCACAGTGACTTAGGAAGGGACCCATCAGCTACAAGGCCCCTTCTGTCACCTCTGGGTCCTTGCACATCCTCTCTTTGCTGCCGTCACACATTCCTGACCGACCGTCCGAAACTTTGCCCCTCCTCCTGCCTCTCCTCGGAAGCTTCCAGACCCTGACTGCCCCACCCCGCTTTGCAGATTGCCTGGGGTACGTCCAGATCTCCTCTGGTGGTAAGACATCCTTTCAGAGAAAAATTAATTTCAGGGGACCCGGGAAGATGAACCTCCTTGGAGCCGGCACTGTGATGCAGCGGGTTAAAGCCCCTGCCTGCAGCGTCGGCATCCTGTATGGGCACCGGTTCAAGTCCCTGTTGCTGCACTTCTGATCCAGCTCCCTGTAATGCGCCTGGGAAAGCAGGGGAGGATGGCCCAAGTGCTTGGGCTCCTGAATCCAAGTGGAAGACCCGGAATAAGCTCCTGGCTCCTGGCTTCGGATTGGCTTAGCTCTGGCCATTGTGGCCATTTGGAGAGTGAACCAGCAGATGGAAGACCTCTCAGTCTTTACCTCTCTCTGTAACTCTGTCTTTCAAATAAATATTAAAAATCTCAAAGCTCAGGAATACATGGGCAAGACTGGCTTCTGAATGCAGATACTTCTGAAGCTCTCAATGAAATCCAAGCCTCCCGCCTCCCAGCAGCTCGCCCGGAGTGCAGTGCCACTTCTGAAGGGACCGCCCATGAGCAAGCTGAGGCCTTGAGTGAGGAGGAACAATGACTGCCGAGGCGTGGGCTCAGCTAAGGGACCGTGCTGGCCCCAGACTCGCACTGTCAGTGAGGACCCTGGGGCCGCAGCCCCGATGCATCACACATGTGCACATGTCGCAGTTAGGAGAGCATGCCCACATTCACCACAGCCCTGCGAGCCCTGTTACAGCCTCAGAGAAGTCAAGCAACTGCCCCAAGCCATCGGCCGGTAGGCGTCAGAGCCAGGATTCAAGCCCAGGTCGTCCAGACGCCAAGTCCAGTGCTGTTTTCTCTACACTGGGATAATGTGCCTTTTCCCTAAAGCTGTCCTTGAAACATGTTAGTAGGGTTAGCTAAGTGCATCTTTTTTTTTTAAAGATTTATTTAGTTGGCCGGCGCCACGGCTCACTAGGCTAATCCTCCGCCTTGCAGCGCCGGCACACCGGGTTCTAGTCCCGGTCGGGGCGCCGGATTCTGTCCCGGTTGCCCCTCTTCCAGGCCAGCTCTCTGCTGTGGCCCGGGAAGGCAGTGGAGGATGGCCCAAGTGCTTGGGCCCTGCACCCCATGGGAGACCAGGAGAAGCACCTGGCTCCTGCCTTTGGATCAGCGCGATGCCCCGGCCGCGGCGGCCACTGGAGGGTGAACCAACGGCAAAAAAGGAAGACCTTTTTCTCTGTCTCTCTCTCTCTCACTGTCCACTCTGCCTGTCAAAACAAAACAAAACAAAACAAAACAAAACAGGGAGGCGGGGCCGCTGCTGTGACGTAGTAGGTTAAACCTCTGCCTGTGGCACCAGCATCCCGTACAGGTGCCAGTTCAAGTCCCGGCTGCTCCACTTCTGATCCAGCTCCCTGCTAATGCACCTGGGAAAGGAGTGGAAAGATGTCCTGAGTGCCTGGGCCCCTGCACCCATGTGGAAGAAGCTCCTGGCTCTTGGCTTCAGATCAGCACAGCTCCGGCTGTTGCGGCCATTTGGGGAGTAAACCAGTGGGTGGAAGACCTCTCTCTCTCTCTCTCTAGCCCTCACTCTCGCTCGTTCTCTCTTTCCCTCTCTCTGTTTGTAATTGTGCCTCTCAAATAAATAAATAAATCTTAAAAAAAAAAAAAAGTGAGGAGGCTAAGGGTAAATCTGGAAGAGGGAGCGATGTCTCTTGAGTCCTCCGTGGCTCAGGTGCCGGGGAGGAAGTCACAGGAGCGCTGTTCTGTGCCCTTGCTGTCACGTGTGAAACTCACGGAGTCTGAGTCTCTTGGAGGACTGAGCGGGCTCCCCTGGGCGCCCCTGACAGCAGGCCCTCCCTCAGTCTCTCCATCAGTGCTGTGTCTACAGGTCTTTGTTCCGTGGCTTTGTTTTAAGCTATCCAAATCTCAGAGCCTTGCCTGCGGCGTGCCCACTTCTGTGCATGCTGTCCGTGCACAGGCAACATCTGTTCCAGGCTCAATCCAGCTTTTGGAAGGTTTCCTTTCCAAAATCTCTGGCCTGGCACCGCTCCCAGGCCCAGTCAGCAGAAAGCCGCAGTGTGCATGTGGCTTTTCCAGCAGCGGCTCGGGATGGCCTGGGGAGCGCCTTTGATCTCTGTTGCTGGGGAGGGCTAAGAATGGAGGAAGGAGGCAGGAAGAGGAGAAGAGAGCAAGGCTTGCACAGGCCCGTTCGAGCCCAGGACTTCCTCCCAGGGCCGGAAGACTCTGGACAGCCTCGAGGAGTCACAGTGGCTGGAGGGGATTGACATCACTGAACCCTGATTTTTGATGCTGACCCCAAGCAGGAGTAGTTGTCAGTTCTAGCAACGTGTTGGGGAATTTGCAGTAAGGAGCCATCTGAGAATGCACCCTTGTATCTTTTGCACTTAGGAAGTGTTGATGAATGTGCCTTTCCATCTTGTTAGGGGGCGTTTAAATACTTTGTGATCATCTTGGCCTACTGACAATTGCTACAGTGCTACCCTCTGGGGTCCCCAGCTTCACAGATTACCTGAAAGTGTTGCTCTGCGGTATCTCAGAGGAGAAGTTTTTTTTTTTTTTTTTTTTTTTAAGATTTATTTATTTATTTGAAAGACAGAGTTATAAAGAGGCAGAGGCAGAGAGAGAGAGACATCTTCCATCTGCTGGTTCACTCCCCAAGTGGCTGCAACAGCCAGAGCTGAGTTGAGCCAAAGCTAGGAGCCAGGAGCTTCTTCCAGGTCTTCCCATGTGAGTGCAGGGGCCCAAGGACCTGCGCCATCTTCTGCTGCTTTTTCAGGCACATTAGCAGGGAGCTGGATGGGAAGTGGAGCAGCCAGGACTTGAACTGGCACCCATATGGGATGGTGGCACTGCAGGCAGCGACTTTATCAGCCACGCTACACTGCAAGCCCAAGGAGAAGACTTTTGTGAGAAGTGGTGAGATGGATGTTCAAAAACAAGAAATACTTTGGAATGAGGGTTGTGACTCAATGGTTAAACCACCTGTAACACCAGCATCCCATATCAGCACCAGCCTACCACTTCCCATCCAGCTCCCTGCTAACGTGCCTGAAAAAGCAGCAGAAGACAGCCCAAGTGCTTGGGTCCCTGTGCCCACATGGGAGACCCGGATGGAATTCCAGGCTCCTGGTGTCTTCAGCCTGGCCCAGGCCTGACCCATTGCAGTCATTGGGGCCATTTGGAGAGTAAGCTAGCAGATGGAAGATTTCTTTCTGTCCCCCCCACCCCTAACTCTGCCTTTCAAATAAACAAACAAACAAATCTTTAACAAAACAAAACAAGAAGTACTTTAACAAAAGTCAATTTGCAGAGAAAACCACATAATTAACTCTCCGGGTCAGGCATTTGGCAGAGAGGTTAAGATGCCCTCATCTCACCTGGGAGTTTCCAAGTTCAAGTCCTGCCTCTGGCTCCTGACTTCAGCCTCTTCCTGATGCAGACTCCAGCAGGTAGCAGTGATGGCCCAAGTGGTTGAATTCTTGCCACCTACAAGGAAGACCTGCAGAGCATTCTGGGCCCCTGGCTTCAGCCCTGGCAGTTGCAGGAATCTGTGGAGGAAATAAACAGATGGGAGGGTGCCCTCCCTCTCTCTCCCCCTCTCTGTATCTCTGTATCTCTCTCTCTCTCTCTCTGTATGTGTGTGTGTGTGTCTGTCTGTCCCTCTCAAATTAAAAAAAAAATTCTTTTAAAAGAAAGTTGGGGGCCGGCGCTGTGGCATAGCAGGTAAAGCCACCATCTGTCGTGCCAAGAATCCCATGTGGGCACCGGTTTGAGTCCCGGCTGCTCCACTTCCAAACCAGCTCTCTGCTATAGCCTGGGAAAGCAGTAGAGAATGGCCCAAGTCCTTGGGCCCCTGTGCCCATGTGGGAGACCTGGAAGAAGCTCCTGGCTCCTGGTTTTGGATGGACACAGCTCCAGCCATTGTAGCCAACTGGGGAGTGAACCAGTGGATGGAATACCTCTCTCTGTGTCTCTACCTCTCTCTGTAACTCTGTCTTTCAAATAAGTAAAATAAATCTTTAAAAAAAGAATGTTGGGTTTTAAAAAAAGATTTATTTATTTATTTGAAAGAGTTACACACACACACACACACACACAGAGAGAAGGAGAGGCAGAGAGAGAGAGAGAGAGAGAGAGGTCTTCCATCTGCTGATTCACTCCCCAATTGGCTACAATGGCCGGAGCTGTGTCCATCTGAAGCCAGGAGCCAGGAGCCTCTTCCAGGTCTTCCACATGCGTGCAGGGGCCCAAGGACCTGGACCATGTTCTACTGCTTTCCCAGACCATAGCAGAGAGCTGGATTGGAAGTAGAGCATCTGAGACTCAAACTGTCACCCATATGGTGCTATGTCACAGTGCCAGCCTGTATTTATTTATTTGAAAGGCAGAGTTACAGAGAGAGAGAGAGAGAGAGAGAGAGAGAGAGAGAGAGAAAGGGAGAGCGATCTTCCATTTGCTGTTTCATTTCCCAAATAGGTCCGGGCCAGGCTGAAGCCAGGATCCAGGAGCTTCTTCCAGTTATCCAATGTAAGTGCAGGGGCCCAAGTACTAGGGTCATTTTCTGTTGCTTTCCCGGGCACATTAGCAGGAAGCTGGATCAGAAATAGAGCAGCTGGGACTCAAACTGGCACCCATATGGGATGCTGGTGTTGCAAGTGGAAACTACTGCTAAGCCACAGAACCGGCCTCCATTATAAATTTTTAAGGAACAGATGATATTTTTGTAATTTTCTTAAAGATTTACTTATTTATTTGAAAGGCATAGTGACAGAAAGAGAGGAAAGGACAGAGAGAGATCATCCATCTGCTGGTTCATTTCCCAAATGCCCTTACAACGGCTGGCGCTGTGCCAGGCAGAAGCCAGTAGCCAGGAACTCCAAATCTTTCCAAAGTTCTAGCTCATCCTTTGCTCATTCTCAAAGTGAAGCCCCCTGGGACCACATCTCTCCTCAAGACAAGCCCCAGGAGGCCTGCAGGCAGATGCAGGGTCCTGCCTCTGCAGGGTTAAGGCAGCAAAAATCTGTGCATCGTGGCCAAGCCTGTGTCACCACTCTCCTGCAAAAGACAGGAGCGAGAATGGCAGAGCCCCAGCGCAGATCCTGCGAGGCAGCAGTGATGGCTGAAGTGGTTGGATTCCTGCCTCCGAAGTGAGAAACTTGGATAGCATTCCTGGCCGCAGGCGTCGGCCCTGGCCGAGCTCCAGCCCCAGCTCTGCCCCGGCTATTATGGGCTTTTGAGGGGTAAACCAGAGGTAGGAACTTTCTCTGTCTCTGTCAAATAAATAATAAATATTTTAACAATGGCAGAGACCAGTGCAAAATGAATAGATGGAACCCTTCTCTCAAAAAATATGAAGAGTTACAGGGTGAGCACTGGGTGCAGTGGTCACAGCACTGCTTGGGACACACGCGTCCTGTGTTGGAGAGCCCGGCATAAGTCCTGGTTCCGCTGCCGACTCCGGCTTCCTGCTGATGTGCACCCCCGGGAGGCAGCAGGTTATGCTCAAGTACCTGAGGCCCTGACACCCACGAGGGAGTTGTAGATTGAATTCCTGACACCTGGCTTCCACCTGGCCCAACTCTGGCTGTTCTAGGCATTTGCGATGTGCGAGGATGGAGATCTCTGTCTTTCTCTCTCTCTCTCTCTCTCTACCTTTCAAATAAAATGAAAATAATATATATTTTTAATTTTCAGGAATTTCAAGATGAAGCCCAGCATTGTGGTGCAGCAGGTTAAGCCGCTGGTTCAAGTTCTGGCGGCTCTGCTTCTGGTCTACCTCCCTGCTGACGTGCCTGGGGAAGCAACAGAAGATGGTCTGAGTACTTGGGGCCCTGCACCCACGTGGGAGACCTGGGTAGAGTTCCTGGCTTCTGGCCGCAGCATGACCCAGCCCCAGCTGTTGTGGCCATTTGGGGAGCGAATCAGCAGATAGAAGGTCTCTCTCTCTCTCTCCTCAAATAATTAATTTTTTAAAAGATTTTATTTATTTATTTGAAAGGCAGAGTTACAGAGAGGCAGAGGCAGAGAGAGGGGGAGAGAGAGAAAGAGGTTTTCCATCCGCTGGTTCACTCCCCAGATGGCTGCAACACTGGAGCTGTGCCGATCCGAAGCCAGGAGCTTGGAGCTTCTTTTGGGCCTCCCACTTGGGTGCAGGGGCCCAAGCACTTGGGCCATCTTCTACTGCTTTCCCAGGCCACAGCAGAGAGCTGGATTGGAAGAGGAGCAGCCGGTACTAGAATCGGCACCCATATGGGATGCCTGTATCGCAGGTAGAAACTTAGCCCACGACTCCACAGTGCCATCCCTCAAATAATTAATCTAAAAAATAATTTCTCTTCCTTCATTTTAATACTTTGTTTTTCTTATTTAGGAATTGTCTACACAGATTCTTCAAAAGAAGGAAAGGGAAGAAAAGGAATCCGATTCCTCTAACTCCTTCACGTGGACTCTTGTACTTCCCCACATCTCCCCTATCTGGAATAACTGGTTTTGCTGACCCGGCCTGCTCTCCACCCTGCTGCTGGCGGGGTAGTCCATTTGTCTCTGATGCAGAACTCACAGCCGCTTACCTGCACAGAGGACAAGAGCATCTCCTTCATCACCCGGATTCTGCTTGATCAGGTGACTCCAGACGTGTCGATTTGCCAGGTCAGCTGCAGGCCAGCTTCCTGGGCTCAGACGCAGAGGCAGCTCTGCAGCATTAGTACCTAGGCTGCTGCCATTCTGAGTCCATGAACAGCACTTGACATTTATCCCAACCAATTGCTTCTTTCTCATATTTTTAAGTTTATTTTTTAAATGTGTTTTCTAAGAAAATCTGTTTATTTGAGAAGCAGAGACAGACAGAAGCAAGAGAGAGCTCCCATCCTCTGGCTCAGTCCCCAAATGGCCACACCAGACCAAAGCCAGGAGCCAGAAACTCGATCTTGGTCTCCTACATGGGTGGCAGGGACCCAGCTACTTCAGCTGTCACTGCTGCCTCCCAGGGTGCACACTGGCAGGAAGCTGGAGACAAGAGCTGGAGCTGGGACTTGAACCATCCACTCCAGCATGGGACTTGGGTACTACCGTGCTAAATGTTTGTTCCTTTATTTATTTATTTTGCTTTTTTTAAAAAAGAAAATTGTCATTTTATTTCTTAGGATCTTTATCCTCTCTCTCTCTCTCTCTCTCTCTCTGTGGTTTTTGTTTCCGTCCAATGAATTTGTCAAAACTCAGTATAGAATTACATCTCACTTGGAATCCATTTAAGTCAGTCCTGCCCTGTTTCTCAAAGATGCCAAAGCCACCTTGTTTAATCACTCAGTGTAAAGTAGCCCTACCGTATTACCCCACTTTACCTTTTATAGTACTTCTGAGAACTTGCCTTTTTAATTTTATTACTCATTTTTTAAAGATTTGTTTATTGGCCAGCGCCACGGCTCAATAGGCTAATCCTCTGCCTGCAGTGCCGGCACACTGGGTTCTAGTCCTGGTCGGGGCGCTGGATTCTGTCCCGGTTGCCCCTCTTCCAGGCCAGCTCTCTGCTGTGGCCCGGGAGTGCAGTGGAGGATGGCCCAAGTGCTTGGGCCCTGCACCCCATGGGAGACCAGGAGAAGCACCTGGCTCCTGCCATCGGATCAGCGCGGTGCGCTGGCTGCAGCACGCCGGCCGCACCGGCCATTGGAGGGTGAACCAACAGCAAAGGAAGACCTTTCTCTTTGTCTCTCTCACTGTCCACTCTGCCTGTCAAAAAATATATAAAAAATAAATAAATAAAAATTTATTTATTTGAAAGGCAAAAATATAGAAAGAGAGAGATCTTCCATCTGCTGGTTCATTCCCCAAATGGCTGCAACTGCCAGAGCTGGGCCGATCGGAAGCCAGGAACTTCTGGGTCTCCCACATGGGTGCAGGGGCCCAAGCACTTGGACGGTCTTCCACTGCTTTCCCAGGCCATTAGCAGTGAGCTGGATCAGAAGTGGAGCAGCCAGGACTCAACCCAGCACCCATATGGGATGCCAGCACTGCAGGAGGAGGCTTAACCTGCTACGCCATAGCACTGGCCCCTCTAAGGGCCTTAAAGAGAATAGAATAACAAGTTGAAAGTGAGTGCTGCCGGTGCTGCGGCTCAATAGGCTAATCCTCCGCCTAGCGGTGCTGGCACACCAGGTTCTAGTCCCGGTCGGGGCGCTGGATTCTGTCCCGGTTGCCCCTCTTCCAGGCCAGCTCTCTGCTATGGCCCAGGAGTGCAGTGGAGGATGGCCCAAGTGCTTGGGCCCTGCACCCGCATGGGAGACCAGGAGAAGCACCTGGCTCCTGGCTTCAGATCAACGCGGTGGGCCGGCCGCGGTGGCTCTTGGAGGGTGAACCAACGGTAAAGGAAGACCTTTCTCTCTGTTTCTCTCTCACTGTCCACTCTGCCTGTAAAAAAAAAAAAAAAAAAAAAAAAAAAAAAAAAAAGTGAGTGGTAAAGTGAGAAGTGCCTAGCATATAAATGGTGGCTATAATGACTTTATTATGTCCCTGCTCAGATTAGCGTTACCTCGGCTCTTCCTATCTGCATTCAAGTTGTTTACAAAACCTTTAAATAGCTCGGCATTCAGGACAGCACCATTCCTGGAGAAGACATCCTATGGCTGTAGTCCGACCAGGCACATACTTCCCCGCCGTGAGGGCAGAGAGCACCCAGGATCTCTCCTCTGTCTGCCAACGTTGCCCTCATCTGCTGGCCTAGTCAAACAAAGAAAGGGAAAGCAGCCCGGCTTCATTCTTGGCCCTCCCTTTCTCCTTTTGAAGCTCACAGAACGTTTGTTGGCTGACCCCACCCAGGGCTGACGTCAAGTTCATTTTTTGCCCTTGGTTGGGCTGAGTCCTGTTGCCTAGGAAGGAAACATTTGCGTGCCCTCGCCAATCCCTGGCCCCTGGCAGGAAGGACAGGCTGAGGGTGTTGCCTCGTTGCTCTGGTTGGGAGAGGCTAAGAGGCACAGTGATGCAGGAAGAGAAGAAAGATCAGCACAGAGGGCAGAAGACTGCCCAGGGCGGAGTCAGCAGAACACTGGCCAGCGAGGCCTGAGGTCCTCAGTGTTCAGAATCTGCTCTTTTATTTTTAAGACATTTCTTTATTGGAAGGACAAATAAATTCAGTCTGGGCCAGGCTGAAGCCAGGAGCCAGGAACTCCATCCCATGTCCACTCCCATGTGGGTGGCAGGGGCCCAAGCACTTGAGCCATCTTCCACTGCTTTTCCAGGCACATCAGCAGGGAGCTGGATCAGAAGCAGAGCAGCCAGGACTCCAACCGGTGGTGAGGTGGGATACAGATGTTTGAGTCTCAGAGCCACTTTGCAATGCAAATGCAGTTCCTATTGTTACAGATAGCACAACTGAGGCTGGGAGATGTTAAATAGCTTGCTACATTCATAAGAAAGAAGGAGAGTCTCACTTGGCTAATCCTCCGCCTGCGGCACACCGGGTTCTAGTCCCCGTTGGGGCGCCGATTCTGTCCCAGTTGCTCCTCTTCCTATCCAGCTTTTTGCTGTGGCCCGGGAGTGCAGTGGAGGATGGCCCAAGTGCTTGGGCCCTGCACCCCATGGGAGACCAGGAGAAGCACCTGGCTCCTGGCTTCGGATCAGGGGTGAACCAACGGAAGGAAGACCTTTTTCTCTGTCTCTCTCTCTCACTGTCTAACTCTGCCTGTCAAAAAAAAAAAAAAAAAGAAAGAAAGAAGGAGAGGAGGAGAGGGAAAGAGAGAAAAGGAAGGAAGAAAAGGAGGGAGGAAGGGAGAGAGGGAGGGAGGGAGGGGAGGGAGGGAGGACACCGACTCTCTTTGCCTCTCAAATCCATCAACACAATTTTTTAAAAACTGGAAAGAAGGGAGAAAGGAACTGAAATTTGGAAGCATGCCTGGGGGGTTCCAAAGTCATACTGTTTCTTTTTTTAAAAAATACTTTATTTGTTTTAATTAATTTTTCATTTTGGTTGAAAGGCAGAGAGAGAGAGAAACACGTGTGATAACTCTCCCATCCACTGATTCCACAGATGCCCACAACATCCCAGGATGGCCCAGGCCAAAGCCAGGAAGCCAGAAACCCATCTGGATCTCCTCTGTGGGTACCAGGGAGCCAAGCACCTGAGCCATCACTCCCAGGGTGTGCATTAGCAGGAACCTGGAATCAGGAGCTGAGCTGGAACTCAAACCAGGCACTGCAAAGTAGGATGCTGTGTCCCAAGCAACATCTTAACAACTGTGCCAACAGCCACTCCCCTCACCTTGGGCTGTGTCTAGCACAGCGAGCTTTTGTGGGCGAGGGTGCCATTAGACGCCCATGGTCCTCAGCGCTGCTGGGGGCGACTGTGGGTGCCCTGCTCACCCTGCAAAGACTGACTCAAGACTCAAAGGAAAGGGGGGGAAGAGTCTGAATCCTGGGATCCAGGAGCTCCATCCAGGTGTCCTGCATGGATGGCGGGGCCCAAGCATTGGCGCCATCACCTGCTACTTCCATGGTATGTTATTAGTGGGCTGGTTTGAAGACCAGTAGCCTGGACTCAAACCAGCACTCCCATATGGGATGCAGACATTCTGAGCAGCAGCTTAACCCATTGTGCCACAGCGCCTGCCTCCATCAACCTTTTTTTTTTTTTTTTTTTTTGATTTATCTATGTCAGGCACAGGATCTGGGGACAAAATGTCATAAAATACAGGTCCTCTCCTCATGGTGTCACCATCTAATTGGGTGAATGGAAAAAGGAAATGAAAAAAAATACAGTTTAGCAAGACTGACATTGGGGGATTATTAGATCATTTGTGCTAAATTTTCTATATTTGAAATTCTCTAAATAAATGTGAAACTCTGTTGTAGCCCCACCCAAGTGCTATCTATGCACAGGGTGTGGTGAGAATACAATGGAGAGGTGCCCAACCCAAACTAAAAAACGCCACTCAAGAAAGACTTTACTGGGGAGGTGACATCCAAAGTGACAAAGGACAAGCATCACCTACCTGCCAATTCCTCACACGGAAACTCAGACATGAGACAGCATGGCCTCCAAAGAGAACTGCAGGCACAGGTCGGTACCTGGGGTCAGAATGAAGAAGTCACTTCAAGACCCCTTGTAAAATTGTCCTTTAAGCGCAAGCCACATCCTCTAGGTTGTAAGGGTTTGCTTGTAATTTTTCAGGCCTGATTTCTCACTTTGTGGGATGAACACTAGAACTTCAAGTAAATGAGCAGAAGTGGGGCGCCACCTGCAGCTGAGAGAGTGCAGTTCTCAAGATTTGCCTTCTGTAGACAAAGCCATCGGATCTCCGGATGCAACTCTATCAAAGAGCTGAGCATCAGGAAAACCCTCTGATCTCCAGAAAGGCAAAGTTAGTGGAGCTCAACGCTTCCGAACGGAGCAGAACTGAACTCCAAGGCAGAGATGTGATTGTGAGCACAGAAGAAACTGACCAAAAGGAGGTGTGGGTTTGCCCAGCACTTCATCCAGCGCTAGCGACTTCCCATTTATAGAGCACCAACACGTGCTGGTTACACGGGGACCCTGGAGCATGGCGAGCAGAGCTAATCCCACTTATTTCTCAGCAGCAGCAGCAGCAGCCTCAGAAGGCGGAAACTATTACGCCCATTTTATAGTTAACAAATGGCAGTTCGGTGACGTTAAGTAACTCTCTCAGGATGTGACAAGGTGGGGTGTTCTAAAAATTTAAAACCTCAAGCCAGTCAAAGTAAAGGTGGGTGGGCTGTGTGGACTGAACATTAAGGAAACCTTTGGTACGGAGGACATCGGATGCTGGACACCTGGCGCCAGCCACTGACGTCAGGCGGGAATAGGTGCTGATTACTGATTGGCTAACTGCTTCCCGATTGCTCCTGCAATTAACTGCTGATAGCAGAATGTGGTTTTGCTTTAAGAACTCCCCGCTCCTGCAAGTCGCTGCTGTCTTCTCAAGACTTGCTCTGTGAGAAAAGCAGTCGCCAGCTGGCTAATAAAGATGCCTAATTTGATCCCAAAGTCTCGCTGTGTTTTAATTGGTGCCCCTCACAACAAGGATCACAGCCAGGATATGGACAAGCTGGGATTTGAACTCTGGTCTTTGGATTCTGAAACACATGCTCTTCTTTAAAGAATATTTATTTATTTTTATTTCTTTAAAAGGCAGAGTGACAGGAAAGAGGGAGAGGCATCTTCCACCCACTGGTTCACTCCCCAAATGGCTGCAACAGCCAGTGCTGGGCCAGGCTGACACCAGGAGCCAGGAACTCCATCTAGGTCTCCCACATGGGAGGTAGGAGCCCAAATACTTGCTTGATCATCTAACGCTTCCCAAGTGCATTAACAGGACGCTGGATTGGAAGCAGAGCAGCCAGGACTGGAACCAGCACTCAAATAGGGGTTGGAAGCAGAAACATCGCAATTGGTGGGTTAACCCACTGCACCACAACACTGGCTCCTGCTCGTGCTCTTAACCTTCAGATTAGACACCTGTTGGAGATGGCCATTAAGCAAGTTCAAGTTGATCACATCGTCTTTCCCATCTTCTTTCTCCAAGTGGCACTACCTGCCCCCTAATCCCACTGCCCAAGCCAAAAACTCGGGATTTTTGGCCCCATGCCTAATCACTCACTTAATTTGTTAATTCTGTCTCATAAATGCCTTTCATTTAGACTTTTATTTATTATTTATTTGAGAGACAGAGAAAGAGTGGCAGAGAGAAAGAGAGCTCCCATATACGGGTTCGCTCCTCAAATGCTCACAACAGCAGGGACTGGGCCAGGCTGAAACCAGGAGTCAGAAACTGTCACTTGAACCGTCACTGATGCTTCCCGGGGTGCACATTAGCAGGAATCAGGAGCAGGTGTGGGCTATCAGCATCTTAACTGCATCTTAACCCCTACACCAAAATCCCTCCTGGATGTCTTTAAGTATTTTCTATGTTCTCTCTCCTACTGGTGCTGCCTTAGTTGAGGCCGTGGCCACCTTCTGCTCGATTACACGCACGCCCAGCAACCTCTCTCCTTCCCAGCACCGTGTGATAGAATCATGGTGATTATAGTCACCATGACATTAGGGCTCTGCCACCCTAATCCCAGTGCTTGGCCACAGGAGCCGCTCAATTAATATTTTAATGATTGATGATAGTCAGGAATCATTATTTTCATTTCATTATTTTGTGTCTCTCAAAATTTGTTTGTTGAACCTGTTATGGTTTGAGCATGTTCTGGCCCCTGAACTCAGGCATAGGTTTAAATCTCAAGTCCTAAGTTACAAGGTAACTTAGAGGATGGAAACTTAATTTGACTATGGTGATTAGAGGTAGCATTTTGGAAAGTGATTAGATTACATTAGGTATTAGGATGGAGGCTCCATGATTCTTTTTTTGTTTTAGATTTATATATTTATTTGAAAGGCAGAGTTAGAGGGAGGGTTGGAGGGTGGGAGGGAGAGAGAGAGAGAGAGAGAGAGAGAATCTCCCATCTGCTGTTTCACTCACCAAATGGCTGCAATGGCCAGGGCTGGGCCAGGCTGAAGCCAGGAGCTAGGAGCTTCATCCGGGCCTCCCTCATGGGTACAGGGGCCCAAGCACTTGGGCCATCTTCTATTGCTTTCCCAGGCCATAGCAGAGAGCTGGATCGGAAGAGGAGCAGCCAGGACAAGAATCAGCACCCATGTAGGATACCAGTGTCACAGGCAGTAGCTTAACCTGATACACCATAACATCAGCCCCTGTGGGTTTTCTTTCTAGAGATTTTTTAAAAGAGAAATTTATGGGGCCAGAGCTGTGGCACAGCGGGTTAATGCCCTGGCTTGAAGCGCTGGCATCCCATATGGGTGCCAGTTCAAGACCTGGCTGCTCCACTTCTTTTTTTTTTTTCTTTTTAAAGATTTTATTTATTTATTTGAGAGGCAGAGTTATGCAGAGAGAGAGGGAGACAGAGAGAAAGGTCTTCATTCCGGGGGTTCACTCCCCAAATGGCCGCAACGGCCGGAGCTGCACCAATCTGAAGCCAGGAACCAGAAATAATCCATCAGATGGAAGACCTCTCTCTCTCAGCCTCTCCTCTCTCTGTTGCTCTGACTTTCAAATAAGTAAATCTTTAAAAAAATAAAATAAAAGATAAACTTATTTATTTATGTGAATGGTAGAGTTACAGAGAAAGAGAAAGAGAGAGAGAGAGAGGGAGCGACAGAGAGAGAAAGAAGAGTAGGACCTAGAAAACACAGAGGGACAACCAGGTGTGGACACAGCAAAAAGGCGGCCAGCCACAAGCCAGGAGAGAGGCCTCAGGAGACCACGTCAGGCCAGACTCACAGCCTCCAGTGCTGTGAGATAGTAACGTTCTGTTACTTGGGCCACTGTGTTGTGATATTTTCTTGCAATATTCCTTGCAAATGAATTCTATCAAGAGAAGAAATCAGACTGAAAGGGTTTGAAGGCCGTGTGCTGTAGAGCCACTTGGTAAGGCAGGGAACACATCCTGCCTTGTGATCACTCCTTCATGTTGTTGACCAACTCTTCCTGACCACCTTGGATTTTATTATTTAACTTCTTGATTGTGTGGGGCTTGTTACTCCCACTAGCACACAGGGTAAGAACCCCATCTTACTCTTGTCACCATTCTCACCCCTCCTGGCTGAGCTTGGTGCTTTTTAACCATGCACTTTTGGTTATTATTTTTTTCAGAGTCCTTATTTTATTTTGTGTTTGTTACTACTAGGTGATTGACACATTTGGATGGGTAAAAAGGAGCCTGGTGGCAAAGGCCTGGTCTCCAAGGGAAACATGCAATGGGGCCACCGAATCCAGAAATGGAACCTGACTCATCTCTGAATCTCCATATATAGACTCGGGGATGACTTATCTAAGCCGTTGCGGAAAACAGTGGTACACAATAGTTGAAGTTAGGATTGTCCAATAAAAAAACAAAAATCTGTGTGTGTGCTTGTGTGTGTGTGCTTGTGTGTGTGCGTGTGTGCACGTGCATGCCTGCAGGTGCACCCTTACCCAACAGCCCATAGAGTTTGGGGGAGCAGGCTGTGGGGAGCAGTACCATTAGCTTCAGGGTAGCCCCTTTGGTAAGGGAAGGGGCCTAAAGCATGAAGCAGGGAGGCAGCTTATGCTAGAGGCAGAAGACCCAGAAAGATGGGCAGAGATGAGCCTAGCCCCTAGCCATAGCCTATGCTCCAGCAGCTCCACAATAGCTCACAGCTGAAATGCCTGTGGGGCAGCACGACCCTCCCCCACATACACAGCCCTCCTGCGTGTGCGGCATCACACAAACGGGCGGGGGTGGAATGAGGCGCAGCCCTTCTGGAAGAGAGAGCAAACCCCAGGGGATTCATCCTAAGCTCCCTGTAGCCTTCTTTGTGCTGCACCTCCATGGTTCAGGGCAGGTTGGTCTCCTGTCCCGCGGGACAGTCTGCAACGTGAGCATCACCTGCTTAGGATGCTGCGCTCTGAGGCAGGAATCTGACCTAGCAGTTGAGATCTCTGTGTCCTATGTCAGAGGACCCTCGTCTGAATTCCTGCTCTGGCTTCTGATTCCAGCTTCCTGCTAATGCAGCCCTTGGGAGGCAGGTAGCTGTGTTTCGGCCTCTCACCTAGGAAATCTGGACTGGGTTCCTGGCTCCTGGCTTTGGCTTCAGGCCCAGCCCAGCCCTGGCCTAGCCCTTGTGGACATTTAAGTAGTGAACCAGTAGATGAGATACTATCTCTAGCTATCTCTTTAAATATTTATTTAATTTATTTGAAAGGAGGAATGACAGGTGGGGGTGGGGAGAGACAGAGAAATAGATCTTCAATCTACTAGTTTGCTCCCCAACTGTTGCAGTCATTTGGGGAGCAGGCCAGGCTGAAGCCAGCAGCCTAGAACTTCATCCTGGTCCCCCGCCTGGGTGTCAGGGGCCCAACCACTTGGGCCATCTTCTGCTGCTTTCCCACGCACATTAGCAGGGGTCTGGATTGGAAGTGGAGCAGCTGGGACTCAAACCGGCACTGATATGGAATGCCAGCATTGTGGTGGCAGCTTAATCCACTGTGTTACAATGCTGGCCCCAAACACATAAGTTTTTAAAAGTCCTTTTAGGAGCAGGCATTTGGCATAGCTGTTACGATGCCACTTGAGATGCTCACATTCCATTTCAGAGAGCCAGGCTTCAAGTTCCAGCTCCACTCGTGAGGCCAGCTTCCCTCTAGTGCGCACTCTGGGAGGCAGCAATGAGGGCGTAATATTTGGGTCTCTGCCACTCACATGGGATACCCAGATATAGTTCTGAGTTCCTGGCTTTGGCTTGGCCCAGTCCTGGCTGTTGTGGACATTTGGGGAATGAACCAGCAGATGGGAGAGCTCTCTCTCTCTCTCTCTCTCTTTCTCTCTCTCTCCACTCCGCCTCCTCCTCTCCCTCTCTCTCCTCTCCCTCTCTCCTCTTTCTCTGTATTGCAAATAAGTAAATACTGAAAAAAAATCCTGTAAATTAAAAAAATTCATTTAAAATATTTTTAAATGCTTCACTGCAAGAATTCACCAAAGTGGCTGGATGCTCCACACCTTGACAAGGTTGGTTTCTTGCTACATAGGGTGAACCAGGCTGCATCTCTTAGTCCCGGTCCCTTCCTGTCGGTGTCGTCAGCAGGAAGGCTATGAGGTAGGCAGTGTCCCTCAGGCTCCCTCTGCTGGCAAACTGGCAAACCCTCATCTTGGGCTCACTGGCCAGTGCCTGCAGCACATCACTCCAGGGAGGGTGCTGCCAGGAGTTTGGAGTCGTGAGACAACCCACTGATAATACACAAGCCATCTTTTTTATTTTTTATTTTTTTTTTGACAGGCAGAGTGGACAGTGAGAGAGAGAGAGACAGAGAGAAAGTCTTCCTTTGCCGTTGGTTCACCCTCCAATGGCCCCCAAGGCCGGCGTACTGCGCTGATCCGAAGCCAGGAGCCAGGTGCTTATCCTGGTCTCCCATGGGGTGCAGGGCCCAAGCACTTGGGCCATCCTCCACTGCACTCCCTGGCCACAGCAGAGAGCTGGCCTGGAAGAGGGGCAACCGGGACAGAATCTGGCGCCCCAACCGGGACTAGAACCTGGTGTGCCGGCGCCGCAAGGCGGAGGATTAGCCTAGTGAGCCGCGGAGCAGGCCCACAAGCCATCTTTAAGACAGAAGCTGGCCGGCTTCTTCTGTACAGGGCTCCACGGGAAGTAGTGTAAGCTTCGTGGGCTATTCAGTCTCAGCTAAATGACTCGGGGAGGCCAGCCCCATTGTTGCACAGAGGCAGTGCAGACAATACGGGGGGCACCAAAAACTTGCAGGAAAAAAAAGTGGAATTAAAACGTAAATTTATTTTGGTGCAAAATATAGAAACCTATTCACGTTTTCTTCTTTTAAAAATTTGCTGTAGGGGCTGGCACTGTGGCGTAGCAGGTAAAGCTGCCATTTGCAGTGCGGACATCCCATATGGGCACAAGTTTGAGTCCCAGCTGCTACACTTTTGATCCAGCTCTCTACTATGGCCTGGGAAAGCGGTGGAAGATGGCCCAAGTCCTTGGGCCCCTGCACCCACGTGGGAGACCTGGAAGAAGCTCCTGGCTCCTGGCTTCAGATCAGCTCAGCTCTGGCCATTGCAGCCATTTGGGGAGTGAACCAGTGGATGGAAACCCTTTCTCTCTGTCTCTCCCTCTATCTGTCTGTGACTCTGTCTTTGAAATAAATAAATAAACCTTTAAAAAAAATCCCCCAAAATTATTGTATTTATTTGAAAAGCAGAGAGAGATCTTCCACGTGCTGGTTCACTCCCCCAAAGGGCCACAATGGCCAGGACTGGGCCAGGCTGAAGCCAGGAGTCAAGAACTCCATCTGAGTCTCCCACACGAGTGGCTAGGACTCGAGTATTTGAGTGATCATCTGCTGCTCCCCAGGCACATTAGCAGGGAGCTGGCTCAGAAGCAGAGGCGCTGCGGTTCTAGCTGGTGCTCCAAGAGGTGGCTTAACCTGCTGTGCCATGGTGTCATTTTCTAGTTTTCCCATGAACTTTTGTAGATCATTTTGTGTGAATGAATTTCAATTTTTTATAATAAGATAAATTTATCTTTTTTTTTTTTTTTTAACTTGAGAGGCAAATAGACACACAGACTGAGAGCTCTCTTCTACTGGCTCACTCTCCAAATGCCCCCAGTAGCCAGAATGAGGCCAGGCTGAAGCCAGGAGCCTCCAGCTCAATCCAAGTCTCCCATAATGATGGAGAGGATCCAAGTAATTGACCTGCTGTCCCCATGGTGAGCACCAGCAGGAAACTGGAATTGGGAACAGAGCCAGGACTTGCACCCATCCAATATGGGATGCAGGTCCTTATCTTTTAATTCCAGTTTCCATCAACTTTTTAAAGTATTTATATTAGTAAACAAATAAGCATGACTGTCTTCCAATAAAGTTTCACTTAAAAAAAAAAAACAGGCAGTGGGGGCGAGTGCTTTGTGCAGTAGTGAAGATGCCATTTGAGATACCCATGTCCCTTAGAAGAGTTCCTGGGTTCAAGTCCCAGCTCTGCTTCCAATTCCACTGTGGCCCTCTGGGGAGTGAACCAGCACGTGGAAGATCTCCCTCTCTCTCTCTCCCTGTTAATGCATCCCTTGCGGGTGGGGTTGGGGAGAGCAGATGATAGCCCAAGTACTTGTTTCCTGGTCACCTATGTGGGAGACCCAGACTGAGTTCAGATGGAGCTCCAGGCTCCTGGCTTTGGTCTGGCCACACAGCTCTGCAGTGTGGGCATTTGGGGAGTGAATCAGCGGAGAGAAAATCTCTGTCTGTCAGTCTCAGTCTGTGTCTCACTGTCAAGAAGAAAGTAAGAAAGGAAGGAAGAAAGAAAGAAAGAACGAGAGTAGGCCGGCGCCTCGGCTCCCTTGGCTAATCCTCCGCCTGTGGCGCTGACACACCAGGTTCTAGTCCCGGTCGGGGCGCCGGATTCTGTCCCGGTTGCCCCTCTTCCAGGCCAGCTCTCTGCTGTGGCCAGGGAGTGCAGTGGAGGATGGCCCAAGTGCTTGGGCCCTGCACCCCATGGGAGACCAGGAGAAGCACCTGGCTCCTGCCATCGGATCAGCGCAGTGCGCCGGCCACGGCAGCCATTGGAGGGTGAACCAACGGCAAAGGAAGACCTTTCTCTCTTTCTCTCTCACTATCCACTCTGCCTGTCAAAAAAAAAAAAAAAAAAAAAAAAAAAAAAAAAAAAAAAAAAAAAAGAGAGAGAGAGAGAGAGAAAGAGGAAGAGAGAGAGGAAGGAAGGAAGAGAGCGCGCGAGCAGGCAGCTGGTTTGGCCCACAGATGGTAGTCCAGCAACTCCTGGCATAGAACTTTAGAGCGACAAGAACCTATCCAAAGGAATCTGTAGGGAGGAAGGGGAATGAGCGCCGGTGCACAGAGTGGTGAGGGCTGAGCGAAGGGATTTAGGTAGAGCCGATATTGTCTGCACTGAGTGGTTTTTCATCTACATTGATGAGCTCTTATATTAAATGTTCTGACAATGTCCCTAATAAATTATTATCTGTAAGAATTGTATAGTCTCTGTCACACCTTCTTCTTTTACAGAATAGAAGTTAGTGGCCAGCATTGTGTGCAGCGGGTTAGACCATTGGCTGTGACAATGGCATCCCATATGAGCACTGGTTTGAGTTCCGGCTGCTCCGCTTCTGATCCAGCTCTCTGTAATGTGTCTGGAAGGCAGCACACCATGGCCCTAATGCTTGGGCCCCTGCCACCCACGTAGAAGACACAGATAGAGTTCCAGCTCCTGGCTTCAGCCAGCTGTGGCCATTTGGGTAGTGAACCAGCAGATGGAAGATCTCTCTGTCTCTCCTCCGCCCTCTCTCTCTGTAACTCTGCCTTTCAAATAAAAAATTTTTAAAAACAATAAACAAATAAAATAAACACAGGGAGTTGAGTCTCAGAGAGAGTGAGACACTTGGGTGGACGTGGAATCTGAACTCTCGGTCTGGCTGCATTGCTCCCCATCACGTCCATTCCCTGACCCCGGCGTGTTCTGAAACTGTGCTGCTTCCTTTTCTGGCTGTCATAAGGAAATCGGATGTAACACACTGACCTTCAGCAGCCTGGGGTGCCCATGCTGAAGGAAATCAGCACACACCTGTGTGAACGCATCTCCTGAAATGGCCGGCACTTGGAGATGGGAGGTGAGAGCTCTGACCGCTGGGTGGCACCCCACTGACTGCTAAGTCAGCTCCCCAAGTGGCTGCTGAGCCCGTGCCCTGTTTCCAGGCCCCCTCCAGATGGCTCTCCTGCCATGACCTTGCCGGGTGGTGGGATGTTCCCCAATCAAGGGTGGGACATTTGTTGGGCATCGTGTTAAGAAGTTACACACACTACAGATGTTTCCCTGTGGGTTCTGACCACATCTGCAAGATCAGGGTTAGCAAAGTAAATGGTCGCAATTTTATCCCCAAGCATTGACAGTGTGCTGGTCTAGTTTCTTTACAAATGGTCTTTGCACTGTGACAACAACCCTGGAAGGTAGGACTTCCTACCCAATGAACAAATAGGAGTGCTGGGAGACAAAGATTACGTTTACATAGCTGTTCCACGGATGTGATCAACCGATCGAGGAGGCAGTTAAGGGGCTTCCGTGTAAAGGGATTCTGTTTGGAGAGGTGGGCTTGCCACCTGCTCATCTCTCTGGATCCACATCTTTGCATAAGCTCAGGGTGGTGTGGAAATACAAAATATGGCATTCACTTTGGGATTAGACAGCACCACATCCAAATCCCAGTCCCACTACTTGCTAGTCATGTGACCAATCACAGCTTTTTTTAAAAAAAAGATTTATTTTATTTATTTGAAAGGCTGAGTTCACACACACATAAACACATACAGAGAGAGAGAGAGAGAGAGAGAAACAAAGAGAGACACAGAGAAAGAGATCTTCCATCCTCTATTTCACTCCCCAAATGGCCACAATGACTAGGGCTGGGCCAGGCTAAAACCAGGAGCCCAGAACTCCATCTGTGTCTTCTATGTGTGTGGCAGGGCCCAAACACTTGGACATCTTCTGCTGCCTTCCCGGTGCATTACCAGGCAGCTGGATCAGAAATGGAGCAGCGGGGACTGAACCTCTGCTCATATGGGTTGCTGGTGTCATAGTTGGCGGCTCCATCTGCTGTGCTACAGTGCTGGCCCCTGTTAAGAACAATTTTTTCCAACATTTCTGCGTGTCTTGTGAAGGAGTTTGTTCCAGGGATGTTTGTAAAGTAAGCACCCCTAGTTGACAGAGATACTGTTTGCCTCCAGGTCAGAGTAATAAAGATAATGTCTCCTTTTGGGGCAAAGGTTGAGCAGCTGCGCTAGTGGCTCCCCATAAAAGATCAGGCCGTCACCAAGCTTGGGGCTGTGCAGCTGGGACAGAAGCCCGGCGACTTCTCCACGATGCTTGTGGAGCAAGGGGAGCTAACAGAAACAGGATCTTCTGCTTCCTGCTGTGCTACCAGTAGCAAAGTCTTTCGTTTCTGACCCAGGAGTCTCAGATCCTCCTCCAGTACCAGTGAAACTGTGGCGGGCTAACTCATGAGCAGGTGAGAACAAGATCCCAAACCCTTTTGAGGTTTTGTTTGTTTGTTTGTTTGACAGGCAGAGTGAGAGACAGAGAGAAAGGTCTTCCTTTGCCGTTGGTTCACCCTCCAATGGCCGCCGTGGCCGGCGCACCGTGCTGATCTGATGGCAGGAGCCAGGTACTTATCCTGGTCTCCCACGGGGTGCAGGGCCCAAGTACTTGGCCATCCTCCACTGCACTCCCTGGCCACAGCAGAGAGCTGGCCTGGAAGAGGGGCAACCGGGACAGAATCCGGCGCCCCGACTGGGACTAGAACCTGGTGTGCCGGCGCCACAAGGTGGAGGATTAGCCTAGTGAGCCGCGGCGCCGGCCCCTTTTGAGGTTTTAACACTATCATTGAACTGTCAAAAGAATCAGTAACTGGGGCCAGTGTTTGGGTGTAGCGGGTGAAGCCGCCAGCTGCACTGCCGGCATTCCACATGGGTGCCAGTTCAAGTCCCAGCTGCTCCACCTCCCATCCGGTTCTCTGCTATGGCCTAGGAAGGCAGTAGAAGATGGCCCAAGTGCTTGCCCCTGTGCCCGCGTGGGAGACCTGGAGGAAGCTCCTGGCTCTGGGTTCGGATTGGCACAGCTCTGGTCCTTGCAGCCAGCTGGGGAGTGAACCAGCGGATGGAGTACCTCTCTTTCTGCCTCTCTTTTTCTCTGTGTGTAACTCTTTCAAATACATAAATAAATCTAAAAAAAAAAAAAAAAAGAATCAGTAACTCTCCCTGTGTCACCTCCCATTGTACCTCAATCTCCTGAACGTTGGCTCCCAGTAGGATACAAAACCGTTTTTGTCAGTGTCACCAAACACAGATAACTTCCAGTTGCAGCGTGTTTTACCCCTGGGCAAATCCCTTCCGCCCTCTGCAGCCCTTGATGCTAGGGGTATATCCTCCTTCCGAAGTGCTCTGCAATGCACAAACCACACTTCTGCCTCTCCCTGATCTGTCTCTCCCCAGATGCCTTGCTGGCCTCTCTCTGTGGCTCCACCTGCCCTCGTTGGCTGATCTCGCACTGTGGCCATCAAGACCCTTGTACATGGTGATGACACCCCAGATTCTAGCTCCTGACACAAGCTCTCCAGCCCCCTGGTGAGCAGCGGCACCTCCAACTCAAGCTGTCATCCCCAGGACCCCTGCTGTTCTTCACGCCCCAGAGCCAAGCTATCTTTGAGCATTGCCTCTTCTGCTGTTTATGGAATCCATATCCCCTCCTCTTCAGACCCACTCCTGCTCGTGTCCCAAGCCTTCCTGCCCCGGGCGACTGCAGCGTCCCGCTACCTGCACTTCCAGCCTCCTCTTGGCCCTGTGAAGCCTCCACCTCTCTGTTCCTAAAACACAAGGCAAATCAGGCCACTTTCCTGCTTCGCTGTGCACGTCAGCATCGTGTGACCACACAGCCCACTGTGCTCCTCGATGCCATGTCCCCCTCAGTCCCTCCCTCGAGGATTTCTCCCATCTGTCTCTGGAAAGGAGGTGGGGAGGAGCTGCCTCAAAATAAAACCCAGGCACCGGCGCTAACTGGCTTTAGTTTTATTATCTGGAACCAGGAAATCAAGGTTGCATGAAACACCAGCTACCGGCTTTTTGCCTGCCTCAAACCCACACTGAGTGCACTTGGTTTTTCTTAAAAGATAAAATCATAGTTTGTATCGGGTGCATTTCTACACAGCTATTTGCTATCACCTTTTTTTTTTCTCCGCTTCTCAGGGTCTCCTTGAGAAACAAGCGCAGAGATGCCTTCATTCTCCTCAGTGAACAGCTCCAGGTCTCCCGGTTCCTGGGTGATGGATGTGTATCTACGAACATATAATTCCATAAGCGTGTAGCACGCAGGTACGAGTTGTTCACAGATATCGCATACCTCCCCAAGTATCCCGGCTACATAAATATTACGTATACTGTAATACATGTGTACATACATGTTTATTTGATTTCTTGGTCCTCCAAGCCAACAGAACCAACATCCCTTACTGTCCACCAGGAGGCGCCAGGGGAGGCAAAGGACCTGCGGTACCTTGGCGGTGATAGAGGTGGCGATGGATGCAGCAGCGATGGAAACGGGGCTTCCTTTTTAAAGAATCTGTGTGAGCGAAGCGCGCAGAGCCGCGTTATTTTGGGGAGACTCGGTCGCACTCCCCCTCCCGCAGTAGGTAGCGCCCCGGGTGTGCGCGCCCCGCTCGCGGACCCCATGGAGAGACGCCGGAGGCGGCAGCTGGGGCTCCTTTCGCGGCTGCAGCAGGCAGTAACCCGACCCCGCCGGCGCGGGGACTGAAGAGGCGCCGGGGAGAGCGGCGAGCTGTGAACAAAAGCCCGCGGCGCGGGGCCGGAGCCTGGGACGTGGGTAAGTCGGATCGGCGGGCACGGGCGCGCCGGGCTCTTGGCGCTCCCAGAGCCCATCCGCTGGGGGTGCGCTGGGAGGTATCTGGTGAGCATCTGGGGGCGAGTGTCCGAGCCTAGGCTGGGTGGATGGTCCCTGTCGTACCTTCCGACTTGCGGAGGAGATCGGGTGCGTTCGGAAGGCTGCAGGCACCTTCTCCATCCCTCGCATGCACCCGGTGGGGGTTGGGGTACAAGAGGCGGGCAGAGCTCCTAGCAAGCCCTGCCCGGGAGGCAGGAGCAAGTATCCACCACCCCTCCCGGCACGTCCTTGGGGATTTCTTTCAGCCCTGCCATCATCCGTGGGCCCTGAGCCATGGGTCTCCTTTGGCAGTGGGAAATCAACCCTAAACTTCTTCCCTTGGTAAACGGGGTCCTCGCAGCAATGCACTTTTGGATGCACAGGCCTCTTCTCTTTTTTTGTGTGTTCCTGCAAAACTGCAGCCCGGCAGCCCGCCTAAGCTACAAACAAATACGCTAATCCTCCCGGGAATCCTCCAGCGCCTCCCTCGCTGCCTGCACCGTGATCTTTCCATTTTAACTTGCAGCATGAAGGGGCTGCATCCAGCGGGCCGGGCGCCGCGGGGAGGGGTGGGGGGCATCGCCGCAGACCTCCGCCCAGCACGCCGGGGCCGGGGGAAGCTGAGGCTGTGCTCCGAGCCCCCGCGTCCCCCACCCAGGCCGCCCGGCCTGGGTTTCCAGGCCATCGGGTTTAGGATTTACGTTCCACCAGACCTTTGAGCCTAATCCAGGAAACGGATTAAATCGGGAGGGGTGGCCGTGGGTGCGGAGGGGGCGACAGCTCTCAGATGTATTCCTCTACTCCCTCCCTGTCACCCGCAGAGACGCCGACAAAGCACGCGGCTCAGCCATGGTGGACCCGGTGCCCGAGGAGGAGAAGGAAGGCGCGGAGCCCGGCGGGGCGGGAGGGGACGCGGCCGCGGCGTCCGTGCCCCCGGACGCCCAAGGCGCCCAGCAGCCCGAGGCCGCCTCTGCGTCTGCGTCCGCGGCGGCGCCCGGCAAGGCCGAGGTCACGTGCGCAGCAGAAGGCGGGCGGCGGGAGCAGTCCCCGCTCCTGCACCTGGACCTCTTCAACTTCGACTGCCCAGAGGCCGAGGGCAGCCGCTACGTGCTGACCAGCCCGCGCTCTCTGGAGGCCTGCGCCCGCTGCGCCGTCAAGCCCGTGGAGCTGCTGCCGCGGGCCCTGGCCGACCTGGTGCGCGAGGCCCCGGGCCGCTCCATGCGGGTGGCCACCGGCCTGTACGAGGCGTACGAGGCGGAGCGGCGCGCCAAGCTGCAGCAGTGCCGGGCGGAGCGCGAGCGCATCGTGCGCGAGGAGAAGAGGCGCCTCTTCACGCCGTTGGGCCCCGCGGCCGCCGCAGCCCCAGCGCCGAGTGCGGGTAGCAGCAGCAGCTGCAGCAGCGCCAGCCTCCCGGCCTCGCCGGCACCGCGCGCGGCCCGCAAGGCCTCCTCCAGTCCCTCCCCAGCCCGGACCCAACCTCCGCCCGCGGGCTCTCGGACAGGTAGGAAGAGCCACTCGCTGGACTCGCTGTCCCGCCGGCGGGAGGGCGCCCTCAGCTCCGAGTCTGGTGCGTCGTCGTCGTCCTACAGCGGGGAGAGCCTGCGGGAGCTGCGCTGGCCGCCGCGGGCTTCGGCCCGGAACAGCTACCCGGCGGGGTCGGCGGCCTCGGCCCCCAACCCTCTGGGCCGCCCGACCGCCTTGACCTTAGTTCCCATCACCGGCCGCAGCTTCAGCCTCGGCGACCTGAGCCACTCGCCGCAGACGGCGCAGCACGTGGAGCGCATCGTGCGCCAAGTGCGCGCCGAGCGCGGCCTACGCGGGGTGCCCGAGCGCGACCGGAAGATCGCGGCGCTCATGCTGGCGCGGCACCAGGAGGAGCGCCTGCTGCTGGAGCAGCGCGCCGCGGCCCACGGCCAGTGGGAGCAGCAGCGCGTGCGAGCCGAGCAGCGGAGGGAGCGCGAGGAGCGCGAGAAGCAGCGCGCGCTGGAGCAGGGCCGCCGCGCGTGGGCCGCGCAGGTGGAGGAGCGGCGAGGCCGCCGGGGCCGCGAGGAGCGCGAGGCGGCCCGGCAGCGGCAACAGCAGTGCGAGCGCAGCGAGGAGCGGCGGCGGGAGCTGGCCGAGCGCCAGGGCCTGCTGCGGCGGGAGCGGGTGGAGCGCGCGGCGCGGGAGGACCGGCTGCGCAAGCTGCAGCAGGAGCAGAACCTGAAGCAGCGCGAGGAGGGCCTGCAGGAAGGGCGCGAGCGGGCCGAGCAGGTGCGCAGGGAGCGCGCTCAGCGCGCCGCCCGCGCCAAGCAGACGCAGGAGGGCCAGCTGCGGCGGGAGAAGCGGGAGCTCGGCCGGGCGGAGCGCGCGCGCCACGAGGCGCTGCTGCAGGGGCGGGCTCGGCGGCAGCGCGAGGAGCAGGAGGGCCTGCGGAGTTCCCTGGAGGCCAGCTTGGGCCGCGCGCAGGAGAACTACGAGCAGATGGTGGAGCAGCGCACCCGGGAGCTGCGGGAGCGGGCCCGGCGGGAGGAGCTGCAGGGGAGGCGGGCCAAGGAGGCGGCCGAGCGCCAAGAGCGGCAGCACCAGGCGCACTTGGAGGCGTTGGCCCGGGCCGGGGAGCGTCGGCTGCAGCACGCGGCGCAGGTAGCCGAGGAGGCGGTGCAGCAGAAGGCGCGGCGCGCCATCCAGACTCGGCTGGAGAAGGAGCGGACCCAGCGCGCCAACAAGAAGAAGGTGGAGAGGGACGAAGACTGCCGCCGGCGGGAACTGATCCAGGCCATCGGGCGCAAGTTGGAGCGCAGCGAGCAGCTGTCGAGGGAGCGGCGCAGCGCGCTGGAGAGTGCCCGCTCCACAGCGCGGGCCTCCTTCCACGTGCGCGAAAAGGTTCGCGAGGAGACCAACACGCGCTCCTTCGACCGCATGGTGCGGGAGGCCCAGCTCCACGCCAGCCTGGATCGCAAGTGACTGCAGCCCTGCGCCGGCCAGGGTGGCACGCTCTGCAGGGTAGGGCCTCCCGAGGCCGCTTTGACCAAACCGTGGGAGTCCCCAGTTGGAGCACAATACTATGGCCTCTCTAGGCTGCCGGCGCTGAGGCATTGAGAGGACGGATGTGTGGGACCTGTCAGTGGGCCCCTCCTTTGTTTTTAAACACTTATTTCCTTTGGAGATGACATGGCACAATCCTTGCCCATGCCTGCCCTTGGTGGCTCCCACACCGGCCCTTGCCAAATTCCTCTTTGTGTCTTGAGGGTTGGACTAGAGAGGTTCTGGGGTGAGGGGCGGAGGGCGTGGGGGTGATGGCTCCCACCCCTCCTGCACTAGTTGCTCCAGGCACCTTTGGGACGCTGGTGTCTGGGATGACATTGGGTTGCTGAGTGGAGGGGGCGTCTCCTTGGCTCACCTCCACATCTCAGAATAAGGCAAATTGCACAAAGCTTGGCGACCTCCAAAAAAAAAAGCACAGCTCTTTGAAGGTGACAGGGTGCACCCAAGTGACCCAAGCAGCTGTGGCGCGTTGGGTACGCTTGCCTTTTACTTGGCCACCTGAGCAAGTTTCCATCTTAGTCCTCTAGGTTTTCTAGTTAGACAATCATCTGCAGATAGTGGCCCCTTTGTGTCTTTTTGTTGTCTCTTTCCTAATTCTCCCAAGTGGCACAGGAAGTGGGTTGGTTTGGTGATGCTGTTTAGCTTTAACGGAAGCGCCCAGCCCCTGGAGGAGGTGGGGTCCTTAGGCAGCAGCGTCGCACCCCATTAGACTTCCTTGCAGGGTGGGTTCAGGGGAGGCGGCGTCTGACGCCCAGCTCCCAGTAGACACCCACTGTTCACAGACGGCAGCCATGCCTTAAGAAGGAGAGCTACCTTATGTGCCTGCCAGGGCCGATCCAGCTGGCATCTCTGGCCCTGAAAGCAGACTCAAGGGTGGGCCCTGGAGAGCTTGGGGTGCAGGGGGCCCTCTGTGAAGGAATCGTCCCAAGCGCCCTGAGGACAACAAGGGTACCTGTGGCCGCTTGACCATGGCCGCAGAAGCTGGAGTTGCCTCTTTGCTGAGGCCTGTGCTTGCTGTGGTTGGTGGGGTAGCCCTTCCCCCTCTGAAATTCCGGGTACCCTCTCAGCTGTAACCGAAAGGTGTTTAATCCCTCTCTTGGTGCCTCATCCCCATCCACCAGATGGGGCCATCAGTACTCCTCTCCCGGGACCTCAAGGTCTCCTGGACCCAAAGCCCCGCCTCAGTATTCTCTGTTGGTCTTCTTTGTGCCTTTCTTGACCTGGAGTTGGGAGGCAGGAGGACTGCTGTGAGCCCAGCTGGTTTCTGGGAGCTTGGGTTCCTGGCGTTGCATCACGGCCAGATGGTCAGTTAGCCTCTGGGGGGGAATACTTGCAATACCAGGGCCAAGAGGCCATGGCCAGTTGTCAGCAGGCGACTGTACCCTTCTGAGTGCTTCCCTTCCATGAAGCCAAGATTGGCCCCCAGCCTTATCCACCTGTGAACTCTGCGTTTGCCAGAGAAGGTCGGAAGTAAAACATCACTTTTTATGATAAATTAGGATCAGGAAATAAAAATACCAGAAAGGAAAAATACAAGGAATCAGGGTAGAGATTTGCTACATTAGACATGTTTCATGTGTGTTCTGCCAGGCAGAATTCTCCCTACAATGGCTGGTTATTACACACACACACACACATACACACACACACACACATCACTTGTCAATCTCCTCCCCCAACCCCATCCCCTCGAATGCCAAACATGGATAGGAAGTGTTGTGTAGAAAGAAGTAGGGGTTAGTTGTTGCACTGAAAATGTTGTGAAACTAGGAAAGGAGCCGTGTACTAAGGCTTATTTAGTGAATGGTAAACTTGTCCCTTAACATTTCTTCTTGTTGGTGACCAGGTTGTCAGTGAGCTGTACTAACTTGTGTGGTTTGTGAGTCAGGGGCATTGAACTGAAAGGTTCATGTGATTCTGGTTCTTCCCTTGTGGTTCCTGAGTTGCTGTAGGGCTTCTGAAAACTTCTAGAATGTTCCACCCCAAAACCATGTACTCCCAAAGCGTGTGCACTCATGTGAGGAGACAATCTGGTCTTTGGGATGAGGCACCAGAAGGTACACAGATGATCTTATGTGGCCCTTGCCCAGTTTGTTTCCTGACTCCCTGGGTGACTTTGGGTGGATCACCTCTCTGGCTTTGGTCCCCCTAGGGTGGGGGGATTGTGACTGCTGCCCTGCTCTGCACACAAGTGCTGTGCGGATGAATCAGAATGCAGTGCTATGGCTGTGGAGCTGCAGGTGCAACCGCTGTAAATGGAAGGGTCACATGACTGTACTGAGGGTCACATGACTGCTGTGCCCAGAGAGTGCAATGCCTGGGGAAGACCTTGCACACAGTGGTCTTGAAAGGCACATGGCAGATCACAGTGCTGTGTGTGATGCAAAGGCCCAGCCTGAATGTCAGCAAATTAGAGGTTTGTGCTTGGACAGAAGCACCATGCAAAGGCAAAGATTTTGAAATAAAAAAAAATCCATATAACCACGTAGAATGAAAGCAAATACAGAAACCAAACCTCCTCACAGGAAGGAATGGCTTCCCCAAATTCTGGCCCATCTACTCTGTATTCTAGGAGAAGTTCGTGTTTCGAAAGAGGAGCTCTTTCCAGAATCTTCACTGGGCTCTTTGTGGGTGTTTCTTATTCCTAAATGCAGCAAGACAACATTGTGTGGGGCCCAGGGCAGACGAGTGGAGAGCGGCTGCTGATGTATATTCTGATGGGCAGTGTTGTCCCTGAGTGACATTCAGACAAACACCCCGAACTGGCCTGAAAGCACCGTGCTGGACGTTTCCTTGTGCCCACGAAGCTGCAGCCTGGAGATGCCCACAGGTCTTCGACGTTTCCCATCTTGGAACATCTTGTTCAGAAAAGAGGGAATGTGAAGTGGAGAGAGGAGGAAGGGGATGGATTGGAAGAAGCTTTTCTTGGGTTGGTTACCAAGGCAACAAGCGAGACAAACCATTTCAGATGAAATCATC
The DNA here is from genome assembly GCF_964237555.1 of Oryctolagus cuniculus. Classification (NCBI taxonomy): domain Eukaryota; kingdom Metazoa; phylum Chordata; class Mammalia; order Lagomorpha; family Leporidae; genus Oryctolagus; species Oryctolagus cuniculus. The sequence goes on along the minus strand of NC_091451.1, from coordinate 15,417,080 downwards.
AATGAAACTAGCCCAGTATCCTGTTCAGGCAGTGACCAATGCCCAGGCCACATCTGGACAGGGAGATGGAAATTTCATCTTGAAAGCACAGACTGAACCTTCAATAGGGGGCAGTAACCAGGATGTGGGGAAGACGAAGAATCTGTGAGAAGCTGAAGATAGGCAAGTGTCTTAGTCCACTTTGTGTTGCTGTAACTAAATACAGGCCGCTGAGTAATTTGTAAAGAAAAGAAGTGTATTTAGCTCACCATTCTGGAGGTCCAAGAACAGGGCACTGGCATCTTCTCGTCTCTGGTGAGGGCCTCGTGGCGTATGGCATCACGTGGTGGGTGCTAGAGAGAAGTCGCAATATGAGATAGGAAGCAGGAGAGGGGGAGGGGCCAGTCTTCCTCCTTTATGTCAGCTGGTTTTCATGGGAATTAATCCACTCCTTCAAGATGCAACCCACTGTGCAAAACCTGCATCAGTTCTTTTCTGAGGGTGGAATCCCCACAGGACCTAATGACCTTCCACTAGGCTCCATCGCTTTGCAGTCCCACACCCCACCCCTGCCTCACTGGGGACCCGGACGGGATCCTTTGGAGGATAAGCAATATCCAAACCACAGTGATGAGAATGCGATTTGTGTTCAGTCCATTCTGTAGAGGCCACCATTCATCATTGCCCCGCCCCCTTGAAAAAAGTCTGCTGAAAACAGAAGGGTGGTGCACAAAGGGGCTGTCTCTTGCTTGCCATTGAGTCCCCGTGCAGCCTGTGGCTTAGCACCTCCCACATGGAAAGCACATTAATACTAGGTAGAGGGAGCGGTAAATAGTGGGCATGTGACAGGTGACCAGAGTCCATCTGTATAGAACAAATCAGGCAGACAGTCCTCCAGCCAGTCAACAGATTTTCACTGAGCACCTGCTGGATTCCAGGCACTGCTCTTGCTGCTGCTGAAACACTGAGTCTCTTTGCTGATTGGCCCTCGGAATCATGAGTGCTGTGATATCATGAGCAGATATCTTTGTTTCCCCACTGGGCTTGCCTGCCTTACCACCCAGGGAGGTAACCTCAAGCCTTTTTCATTTTGGGGGACCAACGATGCACCTGTCAACCAGCACCAAGTCCCTGTTGCTCTCTCTCAGAGGTGCCTTGATTAATCAGTTCAAATTCGTAACGTCATGCTCCTAATCAGCTCTAAATCACAATAAAAAGAGATTAATCACCTTGCAGGGCATTATCTGTCATGCCCTCGAGAGAAGCAGCATGCATAGTAATTGTGGATCCAGAGAACTGAGCCTCAGGCCTTGTACAACCAGTTTGCCCAGAAGGGTACTGGCTCCATCCTTCAGCAGTTCTTGCTGAGATGAGGTCAACCTTGTTCAAGTATTTCAAGTTTCTTTTTTCATTTTCATTTATTTGAAAGGCAGACACACACACACACACACACACACACACACACACCATCTTCTGATTCATTTCCCACATGCCCGCAACAGTCACGGCTGATCCAGGCCAAAGCCAGGAACCTGGAACTCAATCTGGGTCTCCCACATGGGTGGTAGAGATCCAGGTACTTGAGCCATTACCTGTTGTTTCCCAGGGTGCACGTTAGCAGGAACTAGAATTGGAAGTGGAGTCCGGACTCAAACCCAGGCACTTGGACATGGGATCCAGGCAGCTTAACCACTGTGCCAAATGCCCACTAGCAACAAAAAGAGGACGTTGGTCATTACTGAGTTGATGAGAAAATTCAGTAAGCCAGAATATCCCACTTTTAAGCCTTGTGTTTGCAGTTGCTGGGTAGACTTGCCTTTCCTCCACTGTGTGATCATATCTGCACCCTGTGTGTCCTGGAAACACTTGGCAGAGGAACACAAAAGCAGCTTGGCATTGCTTCTGGTGGCCTGGAAAGGGGCTCTTGGTGGGGGGGCTTCGGCACAGCAGTTAAGACCCTGCTTGAGACACCCACATCCCGCAGCAGAGTGCCTGGTTCGAGTCCTAGCTCTGACACTTCTGATCCAGCTCTCTGCTACGTGCCCACCTTGGGAGGCAGCAGGTGATGGCTCAAGTACTTGGATCCCTGACACCCACGTGGGAGAACCAGATTGAGTTCCAGGGTCCTGGGGTTTGGCCTGGTCCAGCCCTGGCATTGTGGGTATTTGGAGTGAACCAGTGTCTCTCTGCCTTTCAAATACAATGAAAATAAGTAAATAAAATTTTCTCTTAAAAAAAAAAAAAAAAGAGGCTTCCAGGGACCCAGCAGCTGACAATCTGTTTTAGGGACGTTTTTATATGAGTACGTGCTATATTTGGCTTTGGGTGTTTGGTGTAGCACATCTATCAGAGCTGAACACAAGCTTTGGTGATGTGTTTTTAAAAGGCAGCACCTCACTGACCCAGGTGTGTCCTCGGCTACAGGGAGCTCCTCCCAGCACCACTTCACTACTAATGCCCTAGCTTCGATGGGTCAGGGCTGGAGCAGAGGGTAGAACTGACAGCTGTGGTTAGGGTGTGGGATGGGGGATGGCATCTTTCTGAGGCATGCGGAAATGTCATCGTTTGCAGTGTTGCTCCTTTGCAATTCAGCACATATCAGGTCACTTTAAAAAGTTCATGAGAAATAACATTTAAAGATACGTTTATTTTGTTGCCAACAAATTTTTGAAATCCATGCCTGTGAAGGGTCTTCAAAAATCCATGGAAATGCATATTATTTTTTACATTAAAATTACATGGATTTCAAATATTTTTGCACCAAAATAAATTTACCTTATAATTCCGTTTTCCACACATTTTATGAAGTACTCTCAAACAGTCATGTCCCACGTAAGCATGAAAACCTGCTCCAAGCTGCCATCTTGGAATGTTCTCACCTTTCTTCCTCCGACTAACAGTCTTGATGGCACACTTCTGTGTCAGACACTTGCACGATTCACGGGACTGTCCACAACATGTGAGCACACATGTACACACACACACACACACACACACACCTCTCCCATCCCGCTTCCATGTTCTTGCAGAGGGAGGGAATCTGTAGCCATCTTTTCCTTCCAAGAAAGGGTAAGCTCTGGAAAGATCGAGCTGCCTCTTGGTGGTCGTTCATGGCTTCCACCTACCTCCAGACCCAAGGCTGCCTCCAGGCTCTGGGCTGTGAATTGGTATCTGTATTTCCCAGATCCATTACTGGGCCTCGTGAGTCACAAAAGGTGTTCACGCTGCCACCATACGTCCCCTTCCCGGAGTGTCCGCTCATGTGTGGTGAGAGATTGAATGGCAAATGGAATTTGGATGCCAAAATGTTGCCATCTGGGAACACAGCAGAGGAACAGGGTAACTGACAAACCCAAAGTCCAGAAAATGCAGTCCGTGTGGTGTGGTCGTTACACCTTCAAAGCAAAGAGTCTGTAACATGGAGACAACAGAGCAGAGGACCGTGAAAGACGCAAATGCTTTCGAAGCAGCACAGTTGAAGGCCCCTGATGCTCAACGGGTGGGCGCTGTGATTCTGGATTCGGGAGGGCAGTAAAGGAAGGTTGAGCTTCAGCCAGGTGGACACCAGGTCCACATGGTGCCCCTTCTGGGGCAGCAGCCCCCCAACCACTGCAAAGGAAGTGGCTGTGGACTAGTGGTCCCCCAGTAATACACAGTAGCCTGGGATTTGGGATGGGTGTGGGATTGCCTTGTTTACCAAATTACCTTGTTTGGCAATAAAACTGACATCTGATGATAATTTTGGAAATTTTATTTTGAGATTTCCTAAACGATGGCTAAAATGACAAGATGCTTTAAAATATATGTCTTTCTTGGGCAAATGATGGTGTGCTTTTGTCCTGGTGATACTCCAAGTTCTGTGATAGCAACTTTAGCAGAACCAAGTAGGAGAGACTGGAGAACCACCATTGCAGAGGGGGAGTGGGGTCCAGTGGTGGAGGGTGTGGTGGCAGCTGGCAGGGATTCTGGGACCTATGGCTATCTCTGCTCTGCCCACATGGGAATGAGGAAGAAGGTGTGGGACTAGCCCAACCTGGGAGTGTGCTGATGGACTCGTAGGAGCAGGAAGGAAAAAGGTGGATGTGCCTTAGCATCACTTCATCCTCGACAAACGGCTTTCTCTGGGAAGCCTCAGCAATGCCCCGGTCTCCATTGCTGGCCCCCAGCCCTACAGGCAGCTGCATCTCCCCCGTGATGTTCAGTTGTGTGCAGGGTGAACAGTAGGCTGACCAGGCCAGTGCCACAGCTCACTAGGCTAATCCTCCGCCTGCGGCGCCAGCACACCGGGTTCTTGTCCTGGTCGGGGCGCCGGATTCTGTCCCGGTTGCCCCTATCCCAGTGCAGCTCTCTGCTGTGGCCCGGGAGTGCAGTGGAGGATGGCCCTGCTTGGGCCCTGCACCTGCATGGGAGACCAGGAGAAGTACCTGGCTCCTGCCTTTGGATCAGCGCTGTGCGCCGGCTGCTCTCCCATTGGTGAACCAACGGCAAAAGGAAGACCTTTCTCTCTGTCTCTCTCTCTCTCACTGTTCACTTTGCCTGTCAAAACAACAACAACAACAACAAAAAAAAAAAACAAAAAAACAAACAAACAAAAAAACAGTAGGCTGACCCACAGTGGCTGTGCATGGGGAAGTGGGAACCCTGCTACCCTTGTTTGCCCTAGAGAGAGGCCCCAGAGGATCTCAGAAGCATCCTCATCCCTCAGCAACAGCGGAACAGGCAGAATGTGCCTCCCAGGAACAGCTCCTTGTTTGAAGAGACCTGAAGGGTGAAGCAAAATCCCGAACGGGGGGGGGATGATTTTGCCAGGGCTGGGGTTGCAGGGTGATGACTGTATGCTAAGTACAGGGGACTCTAAAGCACTACACCTATGAGATCCCTATGAGGCAGGGACCATTGCTATTCCCATCTTAGATGATAAAGGGGAGGCACCAAGGTCCTGCCCCCAGGACACGTGATGCTGAGCTTGAAGTGTCTGCTCTACAGCATGCACCATCCCAGGGCCAGCAATGCAAGAGCCCCTTGTCCTGTCTCCAGCTGTGAGCCTGCGTGAGCCTTCGTCTTGTCCCTCTGTGCCAGCAGGGTCAATCTGTTCTAGTGAGGCCTGAGCTTTCTCTTTGCGATCTCACACATGGGCTTAGCAGTAGATGATTCCAGTGGCTGGCACCGGGACACTCGGGAGGACCCCTGTGTTATAAATATCATTCCTGGCAGCTCAGCGTCATGTCACCTGCGGCTGGGACCCTACTCTGGCTGTAACCAGCTCTCCAGGTGCTTAGGATGTGCACTTACATGGGAGCACGTCTGCTTTCCAATCCAGGAGTCATGAGCCACGTATACCTATTTACATGTGAACTAGTTAAGTTTAAAATAAAGCTAAAAGTTCAGCTCCTCCATCACACTAGCCACATGACAAGTGTTCAGTATCCACACATGGCTGGTGGCCACCACCCCAGACAACAAAGATACAGAACACTGCCGTCCCCGTAGAAAGCTCTAGGGCAGCGTTGGCATCAGCTGGGAATTCACTAGAAATGAAGAACTCAGGCGCCACCCCAGACCTTCTGAATCTGCTTCTGTGCAAGGTCCCCAGGAGACGCACAGCGCACATTCGAGCTTGAGAAACACCGTGCAGGAGGCAGGCCCACCCCACACACGCCACCCTTTCCTTCCTGATAGGAGTTTAGTTCACTGGGATGAGTCTTCAACTTCCTGGGCCGCCAGATCATGAGATTTTAGAGCCCAAAGGGAAGTTATACACCACCCATCCTATTTTACTTTTGTTTATTTGAAAGAGAGGGAGAGGGAAAGGCAGAGGGAGAGAGAGAGGGAGAGGGAGAGGGAGAGGGAGAGGGAGAGGGAGAGGGAGAGGGAGAGGGAGAGGGAGAGGGAGTGCACTCCCACCCACTGAGTCATTCCTCAAATGCCCACAACAGCCCCTGGCTGGGGTTGAAGCTGGAAGCTAGGGGCTCAATCCAGGTCTTCCATATTGGTGACAGGGACTCAAATACTTGAGTCATCACCAGTGCCTCCTAAGGTCTACACTAGCAGGGAGCTGGACCCAGAAGCTGGAGGCAGATTTTGAACCCAGGCAACTCCTGCATGGGACATGGGCATCCTAACCACTGGGCCCAACATCTGCCTCCACCCCTCTTTTGACCGACACTCTGCCAGGGCTCCCTCTCTACACGCGTTCTCGTTCCTTGCATTCTGATCTGGTTGGGGTGGTTGTATGCGTCCAGGACTTGACCTTGACTCTCTCTAGGTATGTGATTTTCTAGAAGGCTTCATCCCACTGAAGGCAGAAAAAAAAAAAAAAAAAAAGCTGTCCGTTAGGATGGCTTGATGAAATCTACCCTCTGCTTTCTTTGATTTTGAGCCTCCAACTGCCCAGTTTTGTTCTCTGGGTATTGTCTGCACTCAGTCCTCGCTGTTCATACACAGCTCACTGTTTGCTTTCATTATTAGATGGAGCCAGAGGTTGCGTGAGGAACTCTAGCTGTTCACCTGCAGCCATAGGGCTGGACCTACTCCCACTGCCACACCGGTCGCATCCACAGGCCCTCCCCACTTCTTGCTAGAAATGCACCACAAAGGTACAGCAGGGTTGAAGCAGTTTGTTTGATGTGGGTCCAGCCAAAAGCCCTGATCCTAGGTCTCCTAGCAGGCCTCTGTTGCCACAGGTGGACCAAGAATTTGACCTGGGTTTCCACTTCCTACAGCCGCTAAAAGAGGTAGAACACATCAGAGGGAGGGAGGGGGGTAAGCAAAAATCTCCATAGAAAGGGACAAAGGGACAAGGTTGATTTATGAAAGGTTATTAAAATAAGTACAGGAGTGGGTGCTTGGCTTAAGACACCAATTAAGAGGTCCAGGTCTGGGGCCGGCGCTGTGGCGTAGCAAGTAAAGCTGCTGCCTGCAGTGCCGGCATCCCATATGGGCACTGGTTCAGGTCCTGGCTGCTCCACTTTCAATACAGCTCTCTGCTGTGGCCTGGGAAAGCAGTGGAGGATGGCCCAAGTGTTTGGGCCCTGCACCCACATGGAAGACCAGGAAGAAGCACCTGGCTCCCGGCTTCAGATGGGCGCAGCTCCGGCCGTTGCAGCCATCTGGGGAGTGAACCAGTGGATGGAGGACCTCTCTCTCTCTCTCTCTCTCTCTCTGGATTCCTGTCTCTAGGCTCAAGGCTTGCCCAGCTCTGACTGTTGCAAGTATTTGGGTTATAAACCAGAGGATGGCACCGTGTCTCTCTGCTCTCCCTCTCCTTTACCAAAAAAAAAAAAAAAATACTAGCAATGAAAATATATGATTGCTTTTGCTTATGATCAGAACAATTAACAAATCTTTTTCCATGAGAAGCTGCTTCTGAGATACCTCTTCTCCATGTGGGCATCAGGATGGATCAGGTCTGTACCTCAAATAGGAAAACCAGTGCACAGACCCTTTCAAGGGAAAGGCAGGAGGCTCTGTAACTTGGAGGCACTTTGATACCATGTACGGTATTTGGAAGGTGAAGACTTGATGTGTGCACAGGGCATCGGACTTTAGAATGATTTATTTATTTATTTTCATAGATTTATTTATTTGAAGGGCAGATTTACAGAGAAAGATGGAGGGAGAGACAGAGACAAAAGAGAGATAGTTCATCTGCTGGTTTCTTTTTTTTTTAAGATTTATTAATTTATTGAAAGTCAAAGTTACAGAGACAGAAGGAGAGGCAGAGAGAGAGGGAGAGAGAGAGAGAGAGAGAAAGGTCTTCCATCCCCTGACTCATTCCCCAAATGGCCGCAATGGTGAGAGCTGTGCCGATCCGAAGGCAGGAGCCAGGAGTTTCTTCTGAGTCTCCCATATGGGTGCAGGGGCCCAAGGACTTGGGCCATCTTCTACTGCTTTCCAGGCCATAGCAGAGAGCTGGATTGGAAGTAGAGCAGCCAGGACTAGAACTGGAGCCCATATGGGATGCCGGCACTGTAGGCCAGGGCTTTAACCCTGTGCCACAGCGCCAGCCTCTCATTTTTTATTTTTTAAAAAGGTTTATTTAGGGGCTGGCACTGTGAGATAGTGGGCAAAGTCACCTCCTGCAGTGCCAGCATCCCATATGGGTGCCATGTGCTTGGGCTTCTGTACCTATATGGGAGACCTGGATGAAGCTCTTGGCCCCTGGCATCAGATCAGCTCAGTTGTGGTTGTTGCAGCCATTTGAGGAGTGAACCAGAGGGTGGAAAAACTGCTGTTTCTGTCTCCCCATTTCTCTAACTCTGCCTTTCAAATAAATAAATAAATAAATAAAAAATAAATAAATCTTTTTTTTTTTTTTTTTTTTTGGACAGGCAGAGTGGACAGAGAGAGAGAGAGAGAGACAGAGAGAAAGGTCTTCCTTTGCCGTTGGTTCACTCTCCAATGGCCGCCGCGGCTGGTGCGCTGCGGTCAGCGCATCGCGCTGATCTGATGGCAGGAGCCAGGTACTTATCCTGGTCTCCCATGGGGTGCAGGGCCTAAGCACTTGGGCCATCCTCCACTGCACTCCCGGGCCACAGCAGAGAGCTGGCCTGGAAGAGGGGCAACCGGAACAGAATCCGGCGCCCTGACAGGGACTAGAACCTGGTGTGCCGGCGCCACAAGGCGGAGGATTAGCCTAGTGAGCTGCGGCGCCGGCCTAAATAAATCTTTTTAAAAGGTTTATTATTTTTTATTCTATAGGCAGAGTTGGGGGGGAGGGAGAGAGAAAGAGAGAAGAAGGAAAGGAGGAAGAGGAAGAGGAGGAAGAAGAGGAGGAGGAGGGGAAACAGAGAGAAAGCTCCCATCAGCTGGTTCACTCCTCAGCTGGCTGCAACAGCCTGGAGCCGGGCCAGGCTTAAGCCAGGAGTCAGAAACTCTATCCAGGTCTCCAATATGGGTGACAGGGGCCCTAGGACTTGGGCCATTTTCTGCTGCTTTCCCAGGTACATTAGCAGGGAGCTGGATCAGAAGTAGAGTATCCAGTGCTCCAGTATGGGGATGTGGGATGCTGGCTGGCACCACAAGCGATGGCTTAACCCACTGCAACACAACACTGGCTCCTAGAATGATTTAGAAGGTCATAGACTCTATTTAATGGGAAGAGATTATTTACAGCTGATTTTCTTTAATGTCCTTATATCGAATCGTGGTAAAAGATGCCAAATTTCCTCGAAGCTTTCAATTCTGTTGAACAACGTGGAATTGTCAATATTCACCCAGTGTTGACCTCGAGAGCAGCAGATGCCCCTAAATAGATGGTCTGAAGGCCCTGTGGGAACCGGGTGTGAGGGAGTGGAGGAGTGGTGCCCAGCAGACAGGTCAAGGACAGCCTCTGGACGTTCATGGGCTGACAGCGCGTTTCTGCCTGCACGAAGCGTAACTGCTGGGCGCCCTCTTGGTCTCCTCCCGCAGCTCGGGCTGCAGGCAGCTTCTTTGCCTAGAATCTGCAAACACGTCTGCAGAGGCTGCGAGCTTCTGTCTGACACGAGCTCCCAGGAGTCCTGCAGGAAGCCAGGCTATCGGCACGCTGCTGCCTGCCCAGAATACCCAACATCGGGCGGCTGCACAGGCTCCATGTCCCTGCGCCGCAGCCGGCGTTCCTGGCATCAGCTCTGTCCCCCCCACCCCGGGAGTCCTTCTTCTCCCTCCATTGTGGCTTTTCCACCATCCCACTTGTTTCCAGGTGGCAGAAATACGCCTGCCACCCAACAAGATGTTTCTAAAGCCTTCTCCATGACAACGCAGAGTGGTGAGCAGGCTGCCAGCTCGGAGCCAGCCCGAGGGAGGCCCTGGGGCAGACAGCATAGAGGGGCGCAGGGGCAGCGGGGGACGCCAGCTTCATGCTGCTTCAGCAGTGAGCGGCGTGGGGTGGCTAGTGCACCCTGAATTCCGGGGGAGTGGTTTGGAGGCTGAGTAAACCGTGGGAGCCGGGGGCCTGACAACCATACGCCACGACCTTCATGTTTGCACACGGGCCAGAGAGTGCAGTACAGCCTGGGCTGCCTTTCTTCTTGCAAAATCTTTTGTAGCTGCATAGAGGAGAGAAACTGTGAGAATCCAGCCAGGAAATGCTTGGGCTTTTAAATGGGCTGCCAGTGCCTTGTAACTGGACTAATTCTTTACACATCTAAAGCTTGTCCAGGTGGTGTGTGTCTCATAGATGTCACCCCACCATACCCAAGTCCCAGCTGACCTCACAGTAGCCAGAGCCCTTAAAAGAACCAGAATTCCTACCTTCTCTCTCCTCAAGCCTTGGTGCAGAATGTCAAGTGCAGTGGAGATGGTAATGGAGGCCCAGCATCTACAGCGAGCTGTCTTGAAGCTGACTTTCTGGGGTGAGGGAAGTTGTCAGAGAAAACCACCTGGGGCAGGCATTTGAGCATAGCAAGTAAGCTAGGTAAGATACTCACGTCCCATATCAGAGAACTTGGGTCCAATGCAAGCCTCCGGCTCCTGACCCCAGCTTCCTGCTAATGCAGACCTTGGGAGGCAGCAGTGATGGCTCAAGTAATCCAGTCCCTGAACCCACACAGGAGACCTGGATTGAATTCCTGGCTCCCAGCTTCAGCCCAGTCCAGTCTCTGGGGAACGAACCATTAGATGGGAGATAACTCACTCTCTCTCTCTCTCTTTCTCTGCCTCTGAAATAAATAAGTAAAATTTTAAACAATGTATCAGGGGGAAAGCCACAGGAGCAAGGTTGGGGCATAACTGTGAATTAGAGAAAGGACTGAGAGCCGATCACAGATGGCACTGATTCTTGCTCCCAACTCCACCTCCCCTGGAGCTTCCTTAGGGGGAAACCGCACACAAGGACTGAGTGGTGGAATCCCTGAAGACGCCTTCAGTGGGGAGCCATGCTCTCTCGCTGGCTGCTTCCTGGCCCCTGCCTTGTTCATACTGCACCTCGCTCTCGCCCTCTGCCCTCTTGTTTAAGCAGAGCCCTCTTTAATAGTTTGGGGGTTCAGTGATTCACTTTCAGAACAGGGGCCACTGAAACCTCTGCATTCCAACTGATTTTTTTTTTTTTTTGGACAGGCAGAGTGGACAGTGAGAGAGAGAGAGACAGAGAGAAAGGTCTTCCTTTTCCATTGGTTCACCCCCAAAGTGGCCGCCATGGCCGGCGCGTTGCGGCCAGCACACTGCGCCAATCTGAAGCCAGGATCCAGGTGCTTCCTCCTGGTCTCCCATGCGGGTGCACGGCCCAGGCACTTGGGCCATCCTCCACTGCACTCCCTGGCCACAGCAGAGAGCTGGACTGGAAGAGAGGCAACCGGGACAGAATCCGGCGCCCCGACCGGGACTAGAACCCAGGGTGCCGGCGCCGCAGGCGGAAGATTAGCCTAGTGAGTCGCGGCACCAGCCATCCAACTGGTCTTTGTGCAAGAAGGAATTCAGCCTTGCGACAGGGAGTCGTGGTCAGCAGGTGGCAAGGTGTAACAAGGCACGGCATCCATCAGGACAAATGGGCCCCTCTCCAGACAGAGCCCCAGAGAGTGCCATTCAGGCAGGGGTGAGCAAGGTTACACAGCTGAACGGAGAGAGTTCACTGATAGGCCAGGCAGGCACCTCAGGAAAGGGCTGAGCACAGTGGGATTCAGACTGGGCCTTATAAGGGAATGGAGTCCTTCTCCTTCCCCTGGCCCTCTGCTCCTGGACAAAGGGCTTGCTGGGTGTGAATTGGGCACAATGCCTCCCAAGGCTTTATCGCCCAGTGTTGTCAGACTGGGTGGCCCACTTGGCAGCCAGGCAGAGCAGAGTTTCCCCTGGGGGAAGCCTGGGACCACCTGTAAAGGTAGCAGGGTATGGGCAGGACGCGTGGTGTAAGATACGTGGCTGCTTCCCAGGCTGCTGGACACTGCCACTTTCCTCTCCAGGGGGTGCTTTGTGTTCTGTAGGCCTCTCACACACACAGAGTCATCTCCGTCTTCCTGCCTCCCCGTGCAACCTGGGACCAGAGGGCTGCATTTGCGTCAGCGGCGTGCAAATCAGGCCATTCGCCACCAGTCAGGGAATCAAGCAAACTCAAACTCAGGGAGCCCTGAGGCACCTGCCCCCATTCTCCTGGGATTTTCGGAGGACTGAGCTCCTGCTCTGAGGCCAATAGCAGCTGTCCCTGCAGGGCAGGGGAGTGGACAACTCCTGAGTGGACAAGAGGAGGGCCCTGGGCATGCGGGCTGTGCTCTGGAGTAGGTCATGGTGACAGCTGCCGTCTGTCTTAGCACATGACTTTGGCCTCCTGGACTGAAAGAGAGGCTGCAGGACTCGCAGAGTGCCCAGGGCAGGATGGAGATGCATGGCTTGTGCCCAGGGCAGAATGGAGATGCATGGCCTGCTGTTTGTTAAGAATTTCCAAGACAGCAACAACAGGACATAAAAGCAAGAGTGGGCCCTCCTAAGCGCAGAGCCCTCCCTGTGTGACTGTCTGGGTGGCCTCTAGGAAGCTGGCCCTGCTAAGTCATTTTATCTGATAGAAGAGGCTGTCGGGGCTGGCACCGTGGTGTAGTAGGCTAAGCCTCCACCTGTGGCACCAGCATCTCATAAGGGCTCCCATTCTAGTCCCGGCTGCTCCTCTTCTGGTCCAGCTCTCTGCTGTGGCCTGGGAAAGCAGTAGGAGACGGCTCAGGTGCTTGGGCCCCTGCACCCACGTGGGAGACCCAGAAGAAGCTCCTGGCTCCTGGCTTCAGATCAGCCCAGCTCTGGCTGCTGCAGCCATTTGGGGAGTGAACCAGCGGATGGAAGACCTCTCTCTCTGTTTATCTCTCTTTCTGTGATTCTGTCTCTCAAATAAATAAATAAAATATTTTTAAAAATAATTATTAAAAAAGAAGAGGCTGGAGACACAACGTACCAGGAGATGCAGTTTCTAGAGTTTGTAATTCTGAGTGTAACCAGTATTTTTTAAAAAATGATTTATTTATTTGAAAGTCAGAGCTACACAGAGTGAGAAGGAGATGCAGAATATAAGGAGTGACAGTGGAATATAAAATAGTGATCATTTCAAACCAACAATATTAAGTGTTTTTTAAAGGATTTTGTTATTCATTTGAGAGGTAGAGTTACAGATAGACAGAGGGAGATACAGAGAGCGAGAGAGCAAGAGAGAGAGAGAGAGAGAGAGAGAGAGAGAGAGATCTTCCATCCATTGGTTCACTCCCCAAAGAGCCACAACTGAACTGTAACTGTGACCTAATCCAGAGCACAGCCGGCATACCCGGGGCCCTCCTTTTGTCCATTCTATTTGTGTGGCCAGTAAGTGGCCACAAGAAGCAAAAGCCACAGGAGTTGTCCACTCCCCTGCCTGCAGGGACAGCTGCTATTGGCATCAGAGCAGGAGCTCAGTTCATTCCCCCAAATAGCCAGAGCTGAGCTGATCCAGAGCCAGGAGCTTCTTCCAAGTCTCCCACGAGGGTGCAGGGGCCCAAGAACTTGGGCCATCTTCTACTGCTTTCCCAGGCACATTAGCAGGGAGCTGGATTGCAAGAGGAGCATCCAGGACACAAACTGGTGTCCAAGTAGGATGCTGGTACCACAGGCAGAGGCTTAGCCTACTGTGCCACAGCACCGGGCCCTATGTGGACTGTTTTAAAGCTTACGACCACAGAACTTCATGACTACAAGGGTTTAAGAAAAGTGAACATGAACTTGCAACAGTGGCTTGCATAACTCATGAGGAGTGTGCAGAGGGGATTAGTGGTGTCCGGGGACTCCTCTCTATGATGGGCTTTGTTATGGTTTGAATATGGTGCCTGGAATTCATGTGCTGAAAAGTTAGTCTTCGCTACAGTAGCAGTGTGGGTGATGCTGAGTTCAGTCCCGGAAGCAGAGACTGATGGGGTGAGGCAGGCGGGCCGTGTCCTTCTGAACCTCAGTTGTAATGAGAGCCACTGAACTCCAAGAAGGGTCTAGCAAAAGAGAAGGAAGCACTAACAAAAATGCAGCAGCGTCTAAATGCTGCCAGGCCGATGCCCTTGGGACGTGTCTTCAAGGAAAGGCTGGCTGGGGGTCAGGGTCCGCGGCTTGCAGACTTGGCTGCCAAGGCCTTGGAGGGTGCCTACGTCCCTCCGTGCCATGACCAGAGAAATCTATCAGCTCTGCCCTATGCTGGATTTAGAAATAGACCTCCACGGCTGCACAGAAGAGGAGAACAAATTATAAGACTTTGCCTGCCTTCTCCAGTTGAACTTGATGCAGGGGCTGGCATGGACATTGTACCTAAGATCCCACTTGAAACGCTTCCGTCCCACATCAGAGTCTGGGTTCAAGCCCAGCTCTGCCCTTGATTCCAGCTTCCTGCTAATGCACACCCTGGGAGCCAGCAAAGGATGGCTGGAATAGTTGGGTCCCTGCCACTCACGTGGGGAACCCAAACTGAGTTCCCAGCTCCCAGCTTCCACCCAGCTGGGAAGTAAGCCAGTGGATGGGAAATCTCTGCGTCTCCCTCTTTATTTCTCTCTCCCCCTTTGTCTCTCAAATAAAAATAAATAACAATTTTTAACTTTATATATGAATTTCCCTCCTATCAAAATTGTTTTTGTCTAGGTTTTTAAGGCACAAATAATCTAATGAAGGTAACTGTTGCTACACTTTATGGGCTTAGAGCACCACTGGGCCTCACCTTGGGGTGGAACCTTTGCTGCTCACAGGAGGTCTATGGAGATAAATTCACATAGACTGGAGACTGGCCATGTCAACAATCCCCTTGGTGAGAATTCCTTTCCAGAGCCCACTCTGGCCAACAGGATATGGAAGAAACCTTTGGGTGCATTTGGAGGAAGGAAGAAAAGAATTCTCCAGTTTTTGCTTAGGATTAAATATGTGCAAGTGATTAAGATCTTCTTTAAACAAGTGTTTAAGATCTTCTTTAAACTCCCTGTCTCTCCTTCTTTCTCTGTAATTCTGACTTTCAAATAAAAAAGAAACCTTTAAAAAAATCCCTTTAGACAACGACTAAGGCCATTTGCAGGTATGTGCTGCCACCTTTGATTTATTCAGTTACATACTTGTCTCCCACACGAGTGCAGGAACTCAGCGACTTAAGCCATCACCACTGCCCTACCAGGGTCCCCATGAACAGAAGACGGACTCAGAAGCAGGAAAGCCAAGCAGTCTAATATGGGTGAAGGTATCCTAACAGCCAGTCAAATGCCTGTCCCTCTTTCTACCTTAGTCTGCCATCTTCTAGGGTGTTCTCATTTGACCAAAGATAATTCACCAGCACTGCTGTCACATGCCAGCAAATAGAGGGAGTGGGTGACCAACAATTTCCTCTCATAAAAGTTGCATATGCCATTTCTTAAAAAAATGTATTTATTTGAGGGTGAGATAGATCAATGATAGATAGAAGGTGAACAGATGGATAGATAGATAGATAGATAGATGATAGAGTGCTCCTATCCATGGGTTTACTCCCCAGATATCCACAATGGCCAGGGCTAACTGGCTGAACTAGGAACTCAGCCCAGATCTCCTACACGTGTGTGGCAGGAACACAGTCACTTGAGCCGTCACCACTGCCTCTGAGGGTCTACATTAGCAGCAAGCTAGAGTCAGCAGCCAGAGTTCAGAAGTAAATGGAAGTATTCCGGAGAGGGACACCAGGCTCCTACCTGGCAGCTTTTTTTAAAGACTTATGTATTTATTTTTGAAAGTCAGAGTTACAGGGACAGAGGGAGAGACAGAGATCTTCCACCTGCTGGTTCACTCCCCAAATGGCTGCAAATTCAGGAGTGGGCCAGCCTGAGCCCAGGAGCCACAGGCTTCATCCTGATCTCCCACGTGGGTGCAGGGTCCGAACACTTGGGCCATCTTCCCCTGCTTTTTCCAGGCCATTAACAGGATGCTAGACCAGAAGTGGAGCAGCCAGGACACAAATCAGCCTAACCGGCATCTTTTTTTACAAAAAATTGTTTTAGTTATTTATCTTTATTTTATTGAAAAGCAGACAGACAGAGAGGTCTTCTATCCACTGGTTAACTCCCCAAATGCCCAGGGCAAGGCCAGACGGAAGCCAGGAAACTGGAACGCCATCCAAGTCTCCCATGTGGGTGGCAGGGACCCAAGTACTTGAGCCGCCACCTGCTGCCTCCCAGGGTGTGCGTTAGCAGGGAGGTGGGTCAGAGGCAGAGTAGCTAGGACTCAACCCAGGCTCTCAGGTCTGGAATGCAAGCAACTTAACTGCTGTGCCACACGCCTATCCCCTAACTGGCATCTCCACAGCTGGGCCAAATGCCCACGTTAAACATTGCTTTTGTTTTCATCCCACGGTGACTCCTGGTTGCAAGGAGAGGGAGAGCCAGGTGATACATC
Organism: Oryctolagus cuniculus; assembly: GCF_964237555.1. NCBI lineage: Eukaryota > Metazoa > Chordata > Mammalia > Lagomorpha > Leporidae > Oryctolagus > Oryctolagus cuniculus. The sequence continues at coordinate 15,400,793 of NC_091451.1, read as the reverse complement.
TGGATATCCTGGCTGTCAAACACAGCATGTAACCAAGTGGCCATGTGTGAAGGTAAAGCGAAGAGGGAAGGAGGTGGCCTGGGCACGGGTGGACAATGAGAAGTCTGCATCAGAGGAGTGGGAGAAGGGTCCATGGAGCAGCACAGCCCAGGAAGACGAACGCAAGGGGCTGGGGGTGATGCGACACCTGGGGAAGCCAACCATTTCTGAGTCTAGAAGAAGCAAAGTGGAGGTTTTACTTTGAGGCCTCATCACGCCTAGTGGTTGAGTCCGAGTTGGTCAGAACCTTCCAGGCCTGCAGGTCGGAGGATGATCTTGATCCTAAGATGGCTCCATCGGCAGGATGGCTGTGGAGGGTCATCCACAGATGTCTCGTCCCCCCACCTGCCCAGAGCAGGAGCCCCTCCCACCGCACACCTGCAGGTGGCGCACCACTGGGACTCGGGCACACTCCGTGTGCCTCACCGCCTTCCCAGCCAGCGTCCCTGACGCCTTTCTGATTGGTCCACATGAGGTCTGGCTATCCACTCATAAACACGTAACCCGTCCATCCAGAGACGAGAGCTCACAGAGCCCAGAGCTTCGCCCCCCACCTCCAAGGCCACTGCAGTGAACCGCTGTGTGGGGGCGTTTCTCTTCCGGGAGACGGCGACCCTGGGTTGTCTGATTTCTTCCCTCCATGAACGCCAGGCATGTTCATCGCTTCTTGCACTCGGAGCCTCTTAGCCACAACCTTGAAGAAAAATCGCCCTGAGATTTGCGATGGATTTGGCCTATGAATTATTCAGCATGGCTCCCGACTCAGGGGAAGTATTCGGTTTCTCATGCTTCTGAGTTAGAGAAACAGCGGAAGGCATGCGGCAGGGATGCGTCTGCTCCGGTCTGAGTGAATAGACGGGAGGGGCGGGGTGGGGGGGGGCGGGAGGAGTGTTGGCAGGAAGATACAGCGTCTCAGAGGACAACCCATCTTAGAAGCACCCCAGGACTTTAGCTCGGACTGGGTTTCAGCCGAAGCTTGGTTGTGGGAGCCGCGTGGGGTGACAGGGTCACCTTGCCTCCTGGGACGGCTGCAGGGTGAAGGGGCGGGGTGCAGAGCTCGCCCAGCCCCGAGCCACAAACTCAAGAAGGAACCTAGAAGCTGTGTATATGAAACCTCATCTCAGAACACCTAAGGCTCCGCCCCGACTTAGCCCTGATTCCGGACTAGCAGAGGCCAGAGGAAGGAGATGGTGACTCGAGGGTTCCGGCCCCAGTTCTGCCTTTCGGCGCTATGAGGGGGTCACCAGTGCGTGGGGTGAGCGGGGTGGAGACGGGTCTGCCCAGAGATCCTGGAATCCCGTCCCACCACAGGCCGGCAAATGCAAACTGCGCCTCACGGAAGCTTTCTTTTCCTGCTGGGCCAGCCTGGGGGCTCCCCTTAAGGCTCTTACTTTTCTTTTCTCCTGAATCCCAAACCTACTTGACACGCCCACGGTAAGGAAAAGCACGCCAAGTGGGCCAGGATTTCTGCCTGAGCTCCCAGGGCCAGTCCACCCGTCTCATGTGCACTCAGGAAGGAAAGTCTCTGGACACGGAGCAAGGACCCCCGGAGGACCCCTCCCCGCTGGGTAGACCTAGCACATTACCTCCTTCCCTGGGCACTTGAACAACTCCGTCCTGGCATCATTCTGCTCCTTAGGGAGAGTGGTAAGGCCTGGGTTTGATACCCAGGCTCCAGCTTCTGACTCCAGCTTCCTTTAATTCAGACCCCGGGAGGCAGCGGTGCTGGCTCCCGCCGCCCACATCGGAGACCTGGATTGAGTTCCTGGCGGCTGTGGGCATCTGGGAGGTGGGCGGGATGCGATTTCAAGGCAGCCAGCCCTCTGTGACTCAGCCTCCTCCTCTTTAGAAAGAGAGCTGTACAGGCACCAGCCCCAGCGGGTGGCTGGGGAGAGAGTGGAGCAACGGAGGTGAACGTGTTCAATCGCCAGTAGGCAGCACACATCAGGGCTGGGCGGGCTGCCTGGATGGGCACCCCGTGCGTGGGTACAGCCCCTGCCTGCAACCTGCTTAAATGATCGCTGAGAACAAAACACATTCCTGCGACACCCTCAGGGAACACCATGAGATGGCGAGCCATCTGGCCCCCGCTTAGCACTGCAGATGGTGTGTGCAGTTAGCACAAGTGTTTAGAACAGTTTCACAACTTTGTCAATCAGACGCCCGGCAGCCTCAGCCTCCCATGGGGTTATGACGACTTGCCGTCTGGTCCGTAACTCTGCAGGTGCAAAACCCACTGCAGATGCTGGTGGATCCTGGGAAGGGGCTGTGAGCCCACCCGCCCCCCAGTCCGCAACCCAAGGCCGTTCTCCACGGCAGTAGAGCGCCCCTTCTTCTGCACAGGGCACACATCTCCCAGGACTGCATAAAGCCGCTCCGTGGACGAAGGCAGAGACGGGAAGTTTCTCTTGGAAAAAGACAGAAGCCAGAGGACACTGGGCAAGCTCCCTGGGCGTCGTCTCCTCCTCTGGGACCAGTGCATGGTCCTTGCCCCCCCGTGACCTCCTCATCTGGAGTCTCTGTCTCCAGATGGACACCTGGGGCCCTGAGTCTTCAGGTGGGCTGGACCTGTCACTCTCCTGACAGCCCTTGACCTCCCATAGACTGTTCTGCCGAGAAAACACACGGCGAGTTAGGTCACAGCTGGCCTGGTGGCGTTCCCGTGTTGGACTTTGGCCTCCTTGGCCAGATGTGCCGACAGCTGAAGCCCCAAGCACCCCCTCACCCACCGAAGGCCTCTCTAGCCCTGGGAGCTGCCCTTCCTTCTGTGATGGGCAGGACCGGGGTCACAGTCCCAGGGCCAGCTCTGTTCTTCAGGAAGACTCCATCCCCCATGAGCAGGGAACTTGGCAGCCAGCAGCGTCTGGGGCCCTGATTCTCAGCATCTCACCCACAGCAATTCTATCTAGCTTTACTACCTGGATAATTGTTATGATCATCATTAACACAATTATAATACTGACTTTAAAAAGATTTCCAGGAGCCCGGAGCTCTATCCAGGTCTCCTATGTGGGTGACAGGGGCCCCTTGTACTTGAGCCATCATCTGCTGCCTTCCCAGGTGCATTAGCTTGGAGCTGGATTGGAAGTGGAGGAGCCAGGACTTGAACCAGTGCTTATATGGAATGCCAGCACCGCATGCAGCAACTTAACCCACTGTACCACAACAGGCCCATTAATTTTATTAGAGTATTGGAGGTATTTCCAAACTCTGCTCTCCACCCCACCCCCTCCCAGAAGTCCCCCTTCCATGTCCACCTCCTCACAAATCACTGCTGTGGGGGGACCTCGACCAATAGACTGTTGTACCTGTGATATATATATATATATATATATATATATATATATATATTTGGACAGGCAGAGTTAGACAGTGAGAGAGAGAGAGACAAAGGTCTTCCTTTTCCGTTGGTTCACTCCCAAATTGGTGCGCTGCACCAACCTGAAGTCAGGAGCCAGGTGCTTCCTTCTGGTCTCCCATGCGGGTGCAGGGCCCAAGCACTTGGGCCATCCTTCACTGCCTTCCCGGGCCACAACAGAGAGCTGGACTGGAAGAGGAGCAACCGGGACAGAATCCGGCGCCCCGACTGGGACTAGAACCCGGAGTGCCGGCGCCGCAGGTGGAGGATTAGCCTAGTGAGCTGCAGCGCCGGCCCAACATCATTGCTATCTTGAATCAATTCCACAGCAGTAAGAATGCCGGACACTGTGCTCATATGGCCTAGCCTGTTTTGTGCTTCTAAAGATGTATATTCATTTATTTAATTATTTGAAGGCAGAATGAGAGAGAGAGAGAGAGAGAGAGAGAGAGAGAGAGAGAGAGAGAATATCTTCCGTCTGCTGGTTCACTGCCCAAATGTTCACAGTAGCCAGGTTTGGGTCAGGCTGAAGCCAGGAGCCAAGAATTCCATTCGGGTCTCCACGTGGGTAGCAGGGGCCCAAGCACTTGGGCCATTGTCCGCTAGGTTCCCAGGCACATTGGCTGGAGCTGGATTGGAAGCTGGACGGATGTGGGATGCGGACGTCGCGAGTAGTGCCTTAACCCCCTACACACAATGCCTCCTCACCTCCCCACCCCCACCTCAGCCTGTTTGTGGGAGGAGGTGAGTGGCACAAGAAATAAGTGCCAGTTATAAACCTGAGCAGGAAAAGAGTGGGATTCATTTCCTAACCCTGTCTCCGCAATTATGAGGATGGATCTGGGGTGAGGAGGCCCCTCCTGGACACAGCTGGCTCCAGCCAGCTGCCTAAGGAAAGATTATCTGAGGGCACCACGGTACCTGCGCAGAAAGGGTGCCTGGCGCCCCCTGGCGGGGAACATGTGGTGCAACAAGGGGAGGCCCCGGGGAGATGCAGGCGCCCTCGTGGTCCAAGCACCACGCTGCTACCTCTGCGGTCTCAACCAAGAGAGCGCTTTCCCTGGCACAGGCTCCCTAGAAGACCGACCCTGGCTTCGCAGATGACAGCCGGGAATCTAGTGATTAATAGCGTCCCTTCCTGGAGGGTCCCTGGGGTGTCCTCATTATTAATTATGCCCTGAAGCCCCAAGGAGTTAGGTGATCTCTGCACGGGTGCACCAGCACCGAGCGTGCCCGGCGCTGGAGGGGAAAGAGACAGCAGACGCCCAGGGGTGGGTGCGGCAGGTGCCAAGAGGGGGCTGTTGGGGAGGCCCCGCTGGAGTCTATAAAGTGGAACATGTGGAGGGGAGGGAGACTTCGGAGGCGTCTGTCTTGGCCCCTGCAGGGTGGAAATCGGAGTGGTCCAAGTGTGACCCTCTAGCTCTAAATCTCCAATTTATGCTTACATCTACGTTAAAAAAGGCCGATGACTAAAAAACAGAGCGACTCTAGACCACAGCCTACTAATCTTAGGGCACAGGCAGGAGGAAAACGACCTTGTGATAGGAATGGCACAGTCAGAAACCCGTCTCTCTGAGACGCTGGTAAGTAGTCTCTGGTGGTCAACTTCCCTTTTAAAAAAGGATGTTTGTTTTTATTTATTTGAAAAGCAGAGATACAGAAGGGGAGAGGTGTTTTTTTGTTTTGTTTTTGTTTTTGTTTTGTTTTTTGACAGGCAGAGTTAGACAGAGAGAAAGGTCTTCCTTTTTCCATTGGTTCACCCCCCAAGTGGCCGCCATGGCTGGCACGTTTTGGCCAGCACACTGCGCCAATCCGAAGCCAGGAGCCAGGTGCTTCCTCCTGGTCTCCCATGCGGGTGCAGGGCCCAAGCACTTGGACCATCCTCCACTGCACTCCCGGGCCACAGCAGAGAGCTGGACTGGAAGAGGGGCAACCGGAACAGAATCCGGCACCCCGACTGGGACTAGAACCCGGTGTGCCGGCGCCACAGGTGGAGGATTAGCCTAGTGAGCTGCGGCGCCAGCTGAGATCTTCTAACCACTGGTTCACTCCCCAAATGCCCACAACAGCCGGGACCATGCCGGGAGCCAGGAACCAGGAACTCCATCTGGGTCTCCCACATGGTAGCAGGGATCCAAGTCCTTGGGCCACCACCTGCTGCCTCCCGGGGTGTGCATTAGCAGGGAGCTCGAGGGGAAGCAGCCCGTCTCAGGCGCTCTGATTTGGGACGCGGGCATCCCAAGCAGCAGCATAAACCGGCTGTGCCTCGGTCCTGCCTGCTTCTCCCTTTCGTCCTCCTCTGGGTATTGGAGCATCTCAACCTCGCTGTCCATCTCTGAGGCCACCTGTCTCCTTGCTGGGGTGCTGCAGGGTCACCCCTTTGTTCTGACTCCTCTCACTCCCTGGATGATCTCCTTGAGTCTTATAGTTTTAAATGCCATCAGTGGATCTGCATGGTGGCGTGGTGGGTAAAGCAGCCGCCTGTGTCCCTGGCATCCCATATGGGCTTCTGGTTCGTGTCCCGGCTGCTCCACGTCGGACCCAGCTCCCCTGTTAATGGCCTTGGAAAAGCAGTGGAAGATGGCCCAAAGTACTTGCGTTCCTGCCACCCACATGAGAGACCCAGATGAAGTTCCTGGCTCCTGACTTTCGGTTTGGCCCAGCGCTGGTTGTTAAGGCCATCTCCAAATCTGTGAGAAATAGATGTCTACTGCTTAGAGCTCCCCTTCACCCCACACCAGGGTGTCTTCCAGGGATTCTGGCTGACAGATAGAAGGCAGATCCTACTACCCTATGACCCATTGTCACCTGCCCCAGCCCCCCTGCCTGGGGCTCCCAACTCCCTCACTTGCTGTTTGTTCCCATAGCCCTTTGTGCCTTGAAATGAACGATGGAATGACTTTTCCTCTATGTATTGTCTGTCTGTCTGTCTCCCCTGCTATAGCATCAGCTCCATGAGCACAAGGACTTCTGCTCTGCTCCCTGGTGTAGCCAAGGGCTCAGAACAGTGCCTGCTGCCTGGTGGGCACTCACTGACTCATTCATTGTCGAGGGAAGGAACGATGGGTCCTGCTCAAAACTGCAAAGGGAGACTAGGAGGGGGGTTTTATCTACCCTGGAACTGCTCGTCTCTAAAGGGGAAGCAGCCCAGCCTGGCAAGGGGTAGACTGAGGGGCTGGGTGGACCTGGCCATGGCCTCAGGTAGCCAGAGGGGAGCAGGTGGCCTAGGAGATTCAAGACAAGGGCAGGTGACTGGTGCTGTCTCCGTCTGAAAGTCACAGAGTTTGCTTCAAGAAGGAGCCAAATTTCTCCAATGGAAGCGGGAAGACCTCCTAGGCACACAGCATGTGCCAAGGTCCAGAGGCGTGCATCTATCTGGGGATACCAGTTTGCAAGGAGATGATGAGATCATGAGGACAAGGACTGTCCTGCTCAGGCCCTTGAACTCTGTTCTGTTGGCAATCTGGAGTCACTGAAGGACCCGGGCAGGGAAAGCAAGCTGGTGGGAATTACTTGTTAGCAATTGGGCAGCTGCTGGAGGAGGAAGGGAAGCTTTGGGGAGAAGTTGTGTCACCAGCCCGGTGTACCCCGTGGCAGGTCAGCTCCCACCTGTGTGCCCTGTGAGACATACTGAGCGCAGAAACACACACCTGTGCCCTCCCCCCCCCGTGACAGCCACACCCAGGCGAAACCAACACCAGCCCTCCCCTGTGAGCCCAGGGAGCGAAGCCCAAACCCAGCACCACAACACACCCCACCCCTGTCTCTGCCCTCCCATAACCGGCACCCATATAGCTGGGCTTTGTCTTCCTTCCTTTTTTTTTTTTTCTTTTTCCCCCCAACAGGCAAGTATCAGTCAAAACACTCCAGCCTCAGTCTTTAAGACCCACTTGGTAGACGGTTGCCATGACAACCGCTGCTGACCCAGCCTCCCAGAAGCAGGAGTTGGAGGCCAGCAAGGATGCAGTTCTGCTGCCGCTGCCGCCCACGTCAGTCGTTCTCGGATGCAGCGGAAGGGGCCGGCAGGCTGCAGATCTCACACGCACACACACACTCACACACACACGCATGCACACAATGCACACACACACTCACACACACGCATGCACACACACACACTCACACACATGCATGCACACAATGCACACACACTCACACACACGCATGCACACAATGCACATACACATGCACACGATGCACACACACTCACACACACGCATGCACACAATGCACACACACTCACACACACGCATGCACACAATGCACACACACATGCACACATACACACGCATGCACACAATGCACACACACTCACACACATGCATGCACACAATACACACACACATGCACACAATGCACACACACACTCACACACACGCATGCACACAATGCGCACACATACATGCACACAATGCACACACTCACACACATGCATGCACATACACATGCACACAATGCACACACACGCATGCACACAATACACACACTCACACACACATGCACACAATACACACACACTCACACACACGCATGCACACAATGCACATACACTCACACACACGCATGCACACAATACACACACACTCACACACACACATGCACACAATGCACACACCCGCCTCGGTCCTCTGCACATGCCCTTTCCACCGCTCCCACCCTGCTTGGTGCATTAGCCTGAGCCCGCCCTCCACCCACACGTGATTCAACCAAGTCGGGGGTGACCTGGGCTGCAGGATGAATTCAGGGAGCTCAAGAAAGAAGCTGTGTCTGCCCTCTACGGGTGCCAAGCGGGGAGTGCTGGTGGCCCTGTCCTGCAGCGGGAGAGAGCAAGGTCATTGCACAAAGAAGCAAAGAAGAGCAGAGCGCGCTGGCCCCCCGCCGTGGCAGCCAGACCCCCGGTCTGGGCCCTGGTGCCTGCGGCTGGTACTGGTGCCAGAGGCTCTCTCAGCTTTGCAAGCCCCCAGGTTCTGTAAGTGGAGTCTCCTCAGCTCCCACCCACCCACCCCTCTGGTCGCATCTGCAGAAATCACTTCCTAGGCCGGTGTGGCACAGCAGGTTAAGCTGCCACCCACGATGCCGGCATCCTATATCAGAGCGCCCGTTGGGGTCCCAGCTGCTGCCTGCTAATAAGTGAAGGAGGCAGCCAAAGATGGCCCAAGTGCTTGGGCTCCTGCCACGCACGTGGGAGACCCGGATGAAGTTCCTGGCTCCTGGCTTCAGCCTGGCCCAGCCCTGGCTGTTGAGGTCATTTGGGGATCCAGTGGATGGAAACTTGCTCTCTCTCTCGCTCTCTCTCTCCCTTCCCCCACCCCGTCTCTCCCCCTGGCCCACCAGGATCTGTCATCCAGGTAATAAATCTTTTTTGTAAGAAACCACTTGCTTTCCCTGTGCCGTAATTTGCACAGCTCTCCGGTGCGGAGATGCCTCTCCTTTCCAATCTTTCCCCACTTTAGGAGCTGTTAGGAGCAGCGAACGCTTGGGACAGGAACAGGGACTGCTTGGTGCTAGACTTGGCCACAGTCCCATGATGGGAATGGTTCGCATTGCAGAGAGGTGGGGAGACAGAGGCGCCAGCACCCACAGCCCTTGCAGGGCGTGCGGCAGGCAGCATGGCCAGTCATAGCAGGCTGCCGCCCAGGGAGACCCATCCCGCCGCCACGCAGGGGCGAGGGCAGCCGCAGCCCCCGGCTTTCAGCCTTTCTTTCTTTTCTTTCTTTCTTTCAAGATTTATTTATTATTTGGAAGGCAGTGTCACAGAAAGACAGAGGCAGAAAGGGGGGGTTGGCTTCCATCCACTGGTTCGCTCCCCAATTGGCCGCAATGGCTGGAGCTGAGCTGATTCAAAGCCAGGAGCCAGGAGCTTCCTCTGGGTCTCCCATGCGGGTGCAGGGGCTCAAAGACTTGGGCCGACTTCTGCTGCTTTCCCAGGAGCATTAGCAGGGAGCGGGATGGGAAGAGGAGCAGCCAGGACTCGAACAGGTGCCCAAATGGGAAGTTAGCACTGCAGGCAGAGGCTTTGCCTGCTGCGCCACAATGCTGGCCCTCGGCTTTCCACCTTCCTTAGGATTCTCCTCGGAGACCTTAGCTCCCCAGCTCCGAGTAACAGGCTTTGCCCTCAGTGCCAAATGGAACAATCTCTGGCACACATGTGCGTGTGTGTGTGTGTGTGTGCACGCGCACCCAAAGGAGGGGGACAAGCTCTCCAACAAGTGGCTTATATATGTCAAACCCAGGGGGCCGGCACTGTGGTGTAGTAGGCTGACCCTCCACCTGTGGTGCCGGCATCCCATATGGGTACTGGTTCATGTCCCTGCTGCTCCACTTCCAATCCAGCTCCCTGCTAATGTACCTGGGAAAGCAACAGAGGAGGGCCCAAGTCCTTGGGCCCCTGCACCTGGGTGGGAGACCCGGAAGAGGCTCCTAGCTCCTGGTTTCATACCAGCTCAGCTCCAGCCATTGCTTGAAACCCAAGCTGTACACAGTCTCCCAGCGCCTCCGGAGCCCTGTGTTTGGAGTCGCCAGCACACCCTGGGCCGAGCGAGCAGCCCTGCTGAGCGGACAGCATGGGAGAAATCAGCAGGGCTAGGTGATGGAACTTTCCGGACAGCCCTGGAAAACCTCTTCCGCCTGGAACTCTGCAGAGGAGACCCACGGTTTGGGATAAGCCCCACCAGAGACAGACCCACGGGTAACCAGATCTGTTAGGCCTGGTTACCTATGCGGCCACTTCATTGTGTCTGAGATTGGGGACGGCATCCGCACGGAGCCGAAGGCAGGAGGGGCGGGCTGCAGTTTCTGTTGGCTCTGGGGAGGCTTGGGCTGCTGGGAGCCTCCCCCACCCCCACTGCAGGCTCGCTGCTCCCTGCAGTGTGAAGCCCCCCACCCCCCTGCTCATCAGCATCTGCATCCACCACAGCCCCTTTTCCCTGCAAGCTCAGCCAGACTACATTTCCCAGACTCCCCGGCAGGTAGATGTGGCCGTGTGACAGAGTTTAGCCTATTAAATAAAAGCAGGTGCTCTGGGGTGGACTTTGGGCCTAGTGGTTAAGACCAGGCTGACACACCTGTGCCCTACCCCAGAGTACCTGGGTTCACACACGGCTCAAGCTCCCAGTTCCAACTTCCTGCCGATGCAGACCCTGGGAGGCCCCACGCTTAGGAGACCTAAATTGTGTTCCTGGCTTCCAGCTTCCGCCCAGCCCAGTGCCAGCCACAGCAAGCATTTGAGGGAGGGAACCAGCGAATGTGAGCTCTCCCTATTTGTCTGTCTCTCACATACATGTTAAAAGAAAAGAAAAAGGAAACAGGTGGTGGGGGTGGCTGCCCCCCGTATCAGTGCCTGGATTTGAGTCTTTGCTTCACTTCTGATTCCAGCTTCCTACTAATGCACACAGCACGGCAGAGAGAAGTTTATTGCTTAAGTAGTTCAGTCCCTGCCACCCAGTCGAGACCTGGGTTGAGTTCCGGCACTCAGCCCAGCCCAGGTATTTGGAGAATGAGCCAATGGATGGAAGACCTCTCTGTGTCTCTTAAATAAAACAAAAATTTTTAAAAAGGAAAGAGGAGCTTTGGGCCACGTCCACGCACCATGGAAAAGGAAAATCCTTATGAACAGCTGGAGACTGTATCGGCAGGGCAACCTTGGTGAACTGTGGCTGGTGATGGAAGCGTGGCTGTCGTGTAGACCCCGGATGACACGCACAGGGCCCCACGGTCAACCCGCGCTCCCCTGTCCGAGGTCCTCCCCCAGCACCAGCGCCCGGGACAGCCCACAGCACCAGGCACGTCGTCACCTGATGCGCCGCGGGAAGTAGAGAAGCTGCCCGATGGAGCGCGGCTCCACGCTTCCACCTAGGAGTCTCATTCTGTCCTTACAGAGGGGCCGTTTATAGACTCAATGAGTCATGGATTTTTTTTCTCCAGTCACAGATTGCACAGGAAGCAGAAGTGAAATAAGTCGGCTAAGGTACTTCTAGAAATTCTCATTCCCCATCTGACTCCTCTCTCTCTCTCTCTCTCTCTCTCTCTCTCAGTTGGCAGTGGCCACCTTCTCTCCCACACCATCAACCTCCGGGGCGTCGGAAGCCTCTCTCAACAGACTCTGCACATGAGCCAAGTGTTATATTTGCTGGGCTCATTTAAAAGTTCTTTATCTTTATTTGAAAGGCAGACAGAGCAACAAAGAGATCATCCATCGGCTGGACTTGAACCCATGAACTCCCACGTGGGGTGTGGTGTTCCAAGTTGCATTTCTCTGGCTTTTTAAAAAAAGATTTATTTATTTATTATGTATTTGAAAGACAGAGTGACAGAGAGATGGAGGGGGAGAGAGAGAGATTCCCTCTGCTGGTTCACTCTCCCAGTGACCACAACAGCCAGGGCCGGGCCAGGCTGAAGCCAGGAGCCAGCAACTCCACCCAGGTCTCCCATGAGGGTGGCAGGGCCATCTTCTGCTGCCTTCCCAGGTGCGTGAGCAGGCAGCTGGATGGGAGCAGAGCAGCTGGGATTTGAGCCAGCACTCTGCTACGGGATGCCGGCTTAGCCTGCTGCACCACAACACCGCCCCACGCTGCGTCTTACCCGCTGCTCCAAATGCCCTCGGCGTTTGGAGCCTTTCAAACCTAGGGGAGCTAGGTCTGGTATTGTTCCTCCCTGGTTTGAGTGGGAGAAGGGCCAGCACTTCCTTTTCTTTGTTGCATGCGTGATTTTTATCTGCAGATTCCTTTCTGGAGAGGTTTAGTTACTCAGGTTAAAACCAGAGCGGTCCATCTGTGTGTCCACTTCCCACCACATCACCAAAGCTTGCAGGGGACAAGCGAGAGTGCCACCATCACCCCTCCAAGTTGTGGAGCTCCCAATTGCTCACGTGGCCGTGATGTGACATTCCTGAGCTCAGGGAAGTGGGGGCACCAGGGTCAGTCCGAGCAGCGGAACCAGGGAAGACGTCATTTTCCTTCCCCAGAGAAGAAAGTCCTTCACGGGAAATGCTACAGGTGGACTCGCTGTGCTCGGGTGGGTCACCACGCGGGCCCCCTGCTTGCACCTGCTGCAGTGGCCTAGGTGGGCAGATGCCCTGCGATGGATGCCACGCACAGGAAGCTGCCTCAGACAGGTGGAGGTGCGAGGTTACAGAGGAGCAACGAGGAGGCATTTAGTCACGCCCAGTGGTGTAAGTGCCACGGACTCCACGCAGCACGTATGAAGACAAGGCGTTGCTGCTCATCGCGTGCAAAGCTGACATTCTTCCAGAAGACCTCTCCCAGATGGGAAGGCCTGGGAGTGACGGGAGCACTGGAGGCAGGCAGGAGAGCATCGACAGTCACACGGCACCTAACGGTGTCAGCGACAGACCGCGTGTGCCACGCTGTCCCCTAAGAGCAGGTGGCCTGGTGACGTCGCAGACCTTCTGCTGGGGTAGGTGCAATCTGTGATGCTGGCGCACCACTAAGTCACCTGACCACACGGTTCTCAGAAGAAGGGGTGCCCTGGCTCGTGGGGCACACAACTGTCAGTGCACAGCCTCCCTTGGCCCTGGGGAGGCTGGGTCTCTTCAGGACCCCCCAGAAAGCCTCCCCAGTTCCCAGGTGTCCCCATTGGCTGCCTCCTCCCTGTCACGGGTCTGTGCTCTGTGGGACCCTGGGCATGGGGAAGGTGGAAGGTGAAATGTCAGGAGGGCAGCCAGGGACCGGATGGAGACAGCCCAGGCCTGGGGCAGGGTCCTCAGTGAGCAGGACCAGCCAGAGGTGGAGAGCAGCACCCTCTGATGCAGCTGAGCCAATCCAGAAAAGACCTGAGGAGAGATTCCTGGGACCTAGACAGAGAGGCGCCCGATCTACTGAATGAGTGAATGAATGACTCTCCCTTTAAAAATGCACCTTTGTTCAGGGGCTGCCAGAGAGAACACTTGCTTTGGGCCTGGACTTCCAAGTGCACCTGCTTTCATTTTTTTTCTCTCCCTCTAAATCAAAGAAAAGGATGTTGTGAGGACAAAGCGAGAGAATCAGTGTGAAAGGGCATGGTCCGTGGTGAATTCGTAATCAGCGATGGCTGGAGCAGTCTTTTGTTTCTCATCTTGAAGACAGAGCAACTGGAGACAACACCAACCACTCAGGACCGCCTCAGCCCAAAGCCCGCCCCTTCCTACTGAGCCTCAGCTCGCTTTCCCAGATGGCATGCTGCCATCTGCTGGGGAGAATGAGGAAGTGCACATGACAGCACCAGCACCAGGCTGTGGGCCGGGGTTGGGGGAAGTTGGGGTAGGGACCCGGTTCCCCTCAGCTGTGACTCTCTTGTCCTCTAAGACAGGCAGGGCCCTCCCCATCAGAAGCATAAGATTGCAATCAGGTTTTCCTCTTAAATCTAAGTGATGGGATGCTATTTGCTTTAAAAAGGAAGGAAATTTTGGCTCGTGCTAGAAAAAACCCCTAAGGACACACACACACACACACACACACACTCACTCACTCACTCACTCACTCACACCACGGGTGGGTGCTTGGCCAAGCCTTGGAGACACTGGTTAAGATGGCCACATCCCCGACGAGTTCTAGTCCCGGTTGCCCCTCTTCCAGGCCAGCTCTCTGCTGTGGCCCGGGAGTGCAGTGGAGGATGGCCCAAGTGCTTGGGCCCTGCACCCGCATGGGAGACCAGGAGGAGGCACCTGGCTCCTGGCTTTGGATCGGCGCAGCGCCAGCCATGGCGGCCATTTGGGGAGTGAACCAACGGAAAAAAGACCTTTCTCTCTCTCTCTCTCTCTCTCTCTCTCTCTCACTAACTCTACCTGTCAAAAAAAAAAAAAAAAAAAAAAAAAAAAAAAAGATGGCCACATCCCAAACTGGAGCTCCTGGGTTCAACACTCACCCTCAGTTCCTGACTCCAGCTTCCTGCTAATGCAGACCCTGGGAGGCAGCAGGGGATGGCTCGGCTTGAGTAATTGAGTTCCTGCTACTCACAGGGGAGGTCTGGATGGAGTTCCTGGATCCTGCTTTGACTGCAGCCCAGCCCCAGCCATTGGGGCATTTGGGGATTGAACCAGTGGATGACAGCGCGTGCTCTCTCTCACTCTCTCCCAAATAAGTAATATATATAAATACTGAGTGATTCTATTTATCTGAAGTATCTAAAGTACTTCAATTTATAGACGGGACTACAGGGCTGCTTGCCAGGGTCTGGAGGTGGGTGGAGATAATAGGGAACTTAATTGTTTCTTCTTTTGTTGTTTAAGATTTATTTATTGGGGCCGGCGCTGTGGTGTAGCGGGTAAAGCCACCACTTCCAGTGTTGGCATCCCATATGGGTGCAGGTTCGAGTCCCCGCTGCTCCACTTCCAATCCGGTTCTCTGCTATGGCCTGGGAAAGCAGTAGAAGATGGCCCAAGTGCTTGAGCCACTGTAACCACGTGGGAGACCTGGAAGAAGCTCCTGGCTTCTGGCTTAGGATTGGCACAGCTCCTGCTGTTGCGGCCAACTTGGGAGTGAATCACCGGATGGAAGACCTCTCTGTGTCTCTCTCTCTCTCTCTCTCTCTGCCTCTCCTTCTCTCTGTGTGTGACTCTGACTTTCAAATAAATAATAAAATAAATCTTAAAAATATTTATTTATTTGAGAGGCAGAGCCACAGACAGACAGAGGCAGAGAGAGGTCTTCTGTCCATTGGTTCACTCCCCAGTTGGCTGTAACTGCTAGAGCTGGGCAGATCTGAAGCCTGGTCCCCCGTGCAGGTGCAGGGGCCCAAGGACTTGGGCCACCTTCTGCTTTCCCAGGCCATAGCAGGGAGCTGGATTAGAAGAGGAGCAGCTGGGACATGAAACAGTTCCCATATGGAAGCTAGTGCTACAGGTGGAGGCTTATCTTACTATGCCACAGCACTGGCCCTGGAACTCATTATTTAATGGGTAGAGTTTACATTTTGCAAGATTAAAAATCTAAAATTGGCTATACAACAATGTGAATATATTTAACACTGCTGAGCTGCACACTTAGAAGTGGTTCAAATGATAAATTTTGTCAGATGTGTTTTACTACAATAAAAAAAAATTGGGGCTAGTGCTATGACACAGTGGGTTAAGCTGCTGCCTGTAGTGCCAGCATCCCATATGGGCACTGGTTTGAGTCCTGGCTGCTCCACTTCCAATCCAGCTCCCTGCTGATGCACCTGGGAAAGCAGTAGATGGTGGCCCAAGTCCTTGGGCCCCTGCACCCACATGGGAGACCTGGATAAAGCTCCTGGCTCCTGCCTGGCCGAGCCCCAGCTTATGTGACTATTTGGGGAGTGCACCAGCACATGGAAGATCTCTCTCTCTCTCTCTGTCTTCCCCTCTCAGTGTAACCCTGCCTTTTGAATAAGTAAATATATATTTTTTTAAGTTTTAAAAAGGAGGCAGGCATTGTGGCACAACGGGTTAAGCTATTGCTTGGGACACCCGCATCTCATATAAGAGTGTTCTGATTCCCATCCAACCACCTGATAGTGCCTCTGGAGGCAGCAGATGACGGCCCCATAACGGAGTCTCTGCCACCTGGGTTGGGGACTCTCGATTCCAGGTTCCTGCTAATGCACACCCTGGGCAGCAGCAGCGATGGCTCAAATACTCGGCTCCCGGCCACCCATGTGAGAGACCTGGATGGAATTCCCAGCTCCTGGCTTCGGCCTGACCCAAGCCTTGCTGCTGCAGGCATCCGGGGAGTGAACCAGCAGACAGGAGCTCCATGCCTCTCTGTGCCTCTCAAAAATAAAATTTAAAAAGGATAGCACACATGTCCCATGAGCCCTTTGAAGCCCCCTTGTATGATCACTAACAAAAGCAAAAATCCCACCTCATCAGGGGAGGTGACACCTGTCAGTTTCCAGCGGAGATTCTAGAACTAGCAGGTCATAGGTGTCCTGTGGTCCGTGCCCTCCTCAGAAGAAATTCCAGCTGACTGTCCTCGCTACGTGGGAACAGCCAGGACCTCAGGGCGGGAGCGCAGATTTTTCAGTTAATTAAAGAAGCCGCGTACAGGCGGTGTCTCGGTGGGGAGTCCCCTCTGCGGAGCAGGCAGGCTGGGCAGTGCAGCCGGCGAGACAACAATCCCACATTTGGCCTGCAGGTGGCAGCAGCTCTCTAGCAATAACTGCACTGCGTACTAACAAAATACTGCAGGAAACATTTAATTGGCTAAGAAATAAGAGTTTATTTAACAAATTTAAAAAGAAAATCAGGTGCATATATTTCCAGTAAGCAATCTACACCCCTACCTATTTTCACATAGAGGTGCTGCTATTTTTCTATTCACTGTGCTACATACTTAGTAAGCTTTTAACAAATAAACACTTCTGGATTGAGCCATTGGCTGACGGTAACCCAGATTTGCGTGAGGTATGGAAAGTGCAGGGTGAGAATAGGAGGAAGGAGAGGAAGGGGGGACTGGTGCATCCGCATGGAACTGTACCGCTATGTTTTGAATGCTTGTCCGCTCCCAAACTCGTGTTAAGATCGAACTGTCATTATAGTAGCATTAAGAGGTGGGACTGTGTAAGGAGTGAGGAGGACTCTGCCCTCATCAGTGGGTTAGTGCTGTTAGCACAGGAGTGGGTCCATTATTGCAGGAATGGGTCCTCTCGCAGCCTTTGCCTTCCCGCTGTGCGGTGATGAGGCAAGAAGGCCCTCCCAGGGCCCACGCTATGGCTTAGCAGGTAAAGCTGCCACCTGTGGTGCCGGCATCCCCTATGGGTGCCAGTTCAAGTCCCAGCTGCTCCACTTCCGATCCAGCTCTCTGCAATGGCCTGGGAAAGCAGTGGAGGATGGCCCAAGTGCTTGGGCCCCTGCACCCATGTAGGAGACGTGGAATAAGCTCCTTGCTTCAGATCGGTCCAGCTCCAGCTGTTGTGGCTATTTGGGGAGTGGACCAGTAGATGGAGGTTCTCTCTCTCTCTGCCTCTGCTTGTCTGTAACTCTGCTTGTCACATGAATAAATAAATCTTTAAACAAACAGACAGACAGAACGGCCCTCCTTAGATGCCAGCACCTCGGTCTTGGATGTCCCAGCTTCCACAGCCATGAGCCAGTGCATTCCTGTCCTCCACAAGTGACCCAGTGTCAGGTGCAGCAGCACCAACCAGACCAAGATGTGCACTTTCCCTTCCCGGCAAAACACATGCATTGGAAACATTTCCCGAAAGGTCTTTCTCCAGGGGCGAGCCACCATTCATATAATTCTTTGGAAACAAACAAAAACAGGAGCTTGGGTTTGTGAATCTTCCCCCTAGTAGATAAAGTATTCCAGGTTTCTATGTGTTTAAAGCTTTTACATCCAGACAGAGCCCTTTCAAATGCACTGCTGCCCAGGCACCCCAACCCTGCCCCCACCTCGATCCGGCACACTGGCTGAAGCTACCCCTGAGAAGGGGACCTTGGAGCCGAGTGTCACCAAGGAGCCTTGAGCCGGAGCAGGACAGCGTGGCCCGGCCTTGGCGCGTGCACTCTCCCAGGCAGCAGGCACTGCTCTTGCTGCAGGCTCCCCTGGGTGCCTGCTCCTTCCCCTGGGCCCTCCCTGCTGCCACCACCTGTCTATCTCTCAGAACGTCCTGCTTTTCCAAGCGGCGGAGAGTTAGCACCTCAAATGCCACCAGTGTCCCGGAGTGCCCTGGTCCCCAGTGGATCCCTCTTCTGTGAGCCCAGCAGACCCTGGCTTGTCACTGGTCCATCTGCTGGGGTCCATGGCCTCACCGCTTCAGCAGGGTAAGGCTCGGAGGGACAGGAGGCAGCAAAGCCTCCAAGGAGGGCGCCATCTGCTAGGTCACGCCCAGCAGTGGCCAGAGTGGAGAACGCAGGAGCCAGGGCCGCCTTCTTCCCTCTGAGCTTGTGACTTGTCTTCCAGGCGAGAGACCCCAGTATCCCTGCTGGCCCCAGGGCTCCAGGTGAGTCATCCCACGGCCAGGGCCCAACTCCAGGGAAGGGAGACTGTGGCGAGCCTTGGGGTGTGTGTGTGTGTGCGCCATGAGCCCGAGGCTGCTGCCCCAAGGTCTTCCCCCTACCCTAGCATGTGGTATAAGGGAAGCCCTTGGCTGGGGTGGGGGGAGAGGAGGAATGTCTTTGTGAGGTTAGAGGTCAGAAGCAAAAGGGGAGGGCGTGTCCCAGAAGGTGTGTAGGACCCTCCCTGGGTAAGGGATGCCTTGACCCGTGAGGACCAGGGACCAGGAGGAGCCACAGAGAGCGGCAGGCCCTGCCTGTCGCTGGGATGGACAAACCCAAACCCTGGCCAGCGATATCACTCCACTCCCCCTGCTTGGGCCTGCAAGGGTCCAGTGGAGAAGCCAGGGTAGTGAGCAAGGGTGAGGCTGGCCCCAGGCCAGAGTGGAGAGAAGCCAGGTGGAGCCGGGCCTCCCTCCCTGGGCCACCCCTTCCCCTTCCCCTTCCCCCGAGGCAGGAGAAGAGCCCCAGTCACTTGCCGCCACCACGGGGCACCGAGGGGGCTCCGGGCTGGGTGGCCATGATGTGGTAGATGGATTCCCGGAAGCGCTGGTCCCGGCTGAGCCGCTTGGCCACCTCCTTTAGCTCCTCTATGTTGTTGGCTTCCAGCTGGGACGTCATGAAGGACTGGGACGGCTTCACTGGGGAGACAGGGCCGGGCCAGCCACGTGATGGCCCTCCCTCTGCCCAGGCTGGCCCCGTCCCCACCCCGCCTGGGGGCAGCTGGGCTTCTCCCAGCCTCTCCTTGTCGCACAGGCCTCTGGTCTCTGGGATGCCCCCCTGTCTGCCCAAGGCTGCTTGAGTCAAGTTCACGGCCATGCTCTCCAGCCTTGGAGCTGGGCCTGCTCCTCTCGCTCACCACCTGCCCTCTCCCTGCCTGGTCCCCTTGCCCTCTTCCTGCCTGGTCACCACCAGGCTGGACGGCCCCGCCCCACCAGGCCACCCAGACGGCCGCACTCACTGTCGTTCCAGGACGTGCTGGAGCGGCGCCGGTGGAAGCGGCAGCTCTTGATGCGGCGCGTGGCCGCCTTGTGGATGTACACGGAGTTCTTCATGATGACGGCCATCTTGGCCTCCAGCTCTGCGTTCCGGATGCACTCCTCAAAGAACCCTGCGGGCGAGGCCGGGGAGGCGCGAGTGCCGCCACCTCCTTCGCTCGCTCTCCGCCCATCCCTCCCCTCCCAGAAACCCTGGTGGGGTTGACCCCACCCCTCGAGAGACCAGAGCCACCTGCTGAAGGGGCCCCCTTTGCTCCTTCAGCCATCTCGGGGGGCCGGGTCTGTCGAGGCCAGAGCTCTGAGCCTTTGCAGGCTACCCCCTCCCACGACCCCGACCACCAGCGAAAAGGAAGCAGTGCCAAATGCCCGTAGGCAGGGTCTGCGGGAGACATCCCATCAAGACCCATGGATGCCGCCTGCATCCCCGGGCCCAGCGTGGAGCTCTGGGCCTCGGCTCCAGCCGGAGCGGAGCTGCCGGGCTGGGGCGTCTCCAGGGCCAGTCCAGGAGGGCGGGGCTTACTCTTCAGATGGCTCACGTCTGCCCGCATCCTCTCCTCCTTCTCCTTGTTCCGCACCTTGGAGTTGAGCCCCTGTTCCAGGCTCCGCAAGGCGCCCTCCGCCTCCCGCAGGCGCTTCTCCAGGTCCATACGGACCTTCACCTCCGCCTGAGTGCACAGCGAGGCAACGGGGAGGGTTGGGTCCCTGGAAGCCTCCCTCGATCACCCCTGGCTCAGTGGGGTTGGATGGAAGTTACTAGAACCATCCTCTGTGTCTGAGCCCTGAACCGGCAGCACTGGGCAGCAGATTGACTGGCTGGCTGTCCCCCACCCCCACCCCGTGGCTCCATCTCCTGGATCTGAGCCTCCGGCCAGGTGAGCCCAGGTGGTTCGGGCAGCCCACCTGTGAGGTGCAAGTCCCCGGGGAGGGCAGGGCCCTGCACGCACCCTCAGCTCCTGCTCTGCCTGCTGCTTCTCGGCCGTGAGCTCCTGCAGTGAGTTCTGCAGCGCCTGGGACTGGCTCGAGTAGAACTCCCGCTCCTCCTCCAGGGCCCGCGAGCGCGCCTCGTTCTCCTTCATCCTGCGGGGGCCGACCAGGCGCTGACCCGCTGACCGGACGCTCACTCGCCGCAGCGGGAGGCCGACGGGAGGGCGGCCCCTCCCAGACAACGGGCTGCCGAGCCACCCCGAGGCCTTTCTGGGCTGTCACCCAGGTGAGGGGAGGGATGGCAGGGCCCGTGATCGGGAGCCCTCGGGGTAGCCTGAGGGCCCAGGCCTTGCCATTTCGGACCTCAGAAAAGCTCTCTGGGGCTGTTCCCTGCTAGGCACCAGGGGCTGGGAGACCCCGCCCCGCCTGCCAGGGTAACGAAGTGACCCGTGTGGACAGTGAGGACCCGAGTGCAGAGGGCCGCTCCCGGCCCCGGAGCTGGCCGCGGCCCGGGGGCTGCGGGCTCCTCACCGCTTCTCGGCCAGGAGCTTCTCCTCCCAGAGCTGCCGCATCTTCTCCTCGATCTGCCGCAGGTTGTTCTGAAGCCCCGCGCTGGGCGGCGGCGGCTGGTTCTCCGTCTCCTCCAGCATCTCCAGCGTCTTCTTCTTCTCTATGGACAGCTCCTGCACGGAGGACGGAGAAGGGCAGGAGAAGGAGCGCGAGTGAGAGTCTCCGACCCCCGCACACCGCGGCTGCCCCCACCTTCCTCCCGCGCCCTGCTTCCTGGGAGGGGCCGTCTCCTCTCCATCTCCCTGATGGGCACCTAAAATGTTTCCTCCTCCTGAGGTACAAGGTCAAGGGCTTCCTCACCAGGAGACACGGCTCCTCCTCCATCACAAGTGTCAGGGAGGGCACACTCTTCACTCTTGTGTCCAGCTTCCGGCAAGATGGCACTGCTACGGACTCATAGTGTTGTTGTTTTTTTTTTTTTTAATTGTGTGTGTTTTAGATTTATTTATTTATTTGAAAGGCAGAGTTACAGAGAGAAAGGGAGAAACAGAGATATTCCATCAGCTGGTTCATTCCTCAAATGGCCTCAACAGCCGGACCAAACTGAAGCCAGGAGCCAGGAGCTTCTTCTGGGTCTCCCATGCAGGTGCAAGGGCCCAAGGACTTGGGCCAACTTCTGCTGCTTTCCCAGGTGCATTAGTAGGGAGCTGAATTGGAAGAGGAGCAGCTGGGACTTGAACCGGTGCCCATATGGGATGTTGGCGCTGCTGCAGGCAGCAGCTTTACAGGCTGTGCCACAGAGCCGGCCCCAGTCTCAGATGGCTTGAGTGTCTGCCAAGGTTTCATGTGTTGAAATTGAATCCCCGCTCCTCATTGTCATAAGGTATTAATAGGATGGGTCCTGTATGGGAGTGCCTGGGTTCAATCCCTGGCTCTGGCTCTACCTCCAGCTTCCTACCAGTGTAGACCCTGGAGGCAGCAGTTACAGCTCAAGTAGTTGGGTTCCTGCCACTCACGTGGGAGATCTGGGTTGAGTTCCTTGCTTTAGCCAGCCCAGCCTTGACTGTTGCAGTCATTTGAGGAGTAGGCCAATGAATGGAGGTTCTCTCTCTCTCTCTCTCTCTCTCTCTCTCTCTCTCTCTCTTTCTCTCCGTCTCTCAAATAAACAATTAATAAATATATTTTTAAAAAGACAAGACTGGCACTGTGGAGAAAAAGAACCTACGTAGTAGGTTAAGCCTCTGCCTGTGGCACCGGCATCTCATATGGGCACTGGTTCAAGTCCTGGCTGCTCCTCTTCCAATTCGGCTCTGTGCTTATGGCTTGAGAAAGCAGTGGAAGATGGCCCAAGTGCTTGGGCTCCTGCACCCATATGGGAGACCTGGAAGAAGCTTCTGGTTCCTGGCTTTGGATTGGTTCAGCTCCAGCCATTGCAGCCATTTGAGGAGTGAACCAGCGGATGGAAGATCTGTCTCTCCTTCTCTCTGTAATTCTGCCTCTCAAATGCATAAATAAATACTTAAAAAAAAAAAAAAGAAGAGGGTGGAGGGGCAGATGTTGTGGTGCAGTGGGTTAAGCTGCCTCTGGGGATGCATGCGTCCCCTATAGGAGTGCTGGTTCAAATCCCAATTGCTCCACTTTCCGTCCAGCTCCCTGCTAATGAAGCTTGGGAGGCAGCAGATGATGGCTCAAGTGCGTGGGCCTCTGCCACCCATGTGGGAGACCTGGATGGAGTTCTGAGCTCTTGGTTTCAGCTGTTGCAGATACTTGGAAGATTTTTCTGTTCTCTTTCTCTCTCTCTGTCTCTGTGTCTGTCTCTCTGTCACTTTGCTTTCCAAGTAGTTGAAAATAAATAATCTTACATTTAAGAAAATCAATAAAGTGGAAACTTAACTTGTGATGCTTAGAAGTGGGGCCTTTGGGATTAGATAGAGTGGTTAGGGTGGCACCCCCATGACCGAATCCTGGGGCTTTGTAAGAAGAGGGAGAGAGCAGACAGACACACATACACATGTGTGCTCCCTGTTGCTTGCCACGCAATGCCTGGCACCACCTGGGGACTAAGCTGGCACCAAGGCCACCACTAGATGCAGCCCCAAGACCTTGCACCTCCACAATCATGAGCCACAGTAAACCTCTCTTCTTTATAATGTTTCCCAGCCTCAGTTGTTTTGTTGGAGTCACCAGAAAGTCACATTAGTGGCCTCCTCCTAGGTCCCAAAGGCAGCGTGACTTTCTGAGGTCCTTGTTCCCCCAAGAGGGAGCCAGGTGTTTGTGAAGCCAGCCAACAGGTGGCAGCCCCAGGCAGATTCTTGGGGACCACCTCCTATGACGTGAAGATAAGCACACAGAGGCACCCCACACAATGCTCCCATCAATCAAGCAAGGCTGGAAAGCTGCTTAGTCTTCAAGGCAATGGATGGGTTCAGTAACATGCACAGGTCACGTACCACGCCCCAGGCGCTCTCCAGGTACTGGGCTTAGAGAGAGCATCCAGATACAGTCTAGTCAAGTTCACCGACTGAACAACACAACCTAGACTGTGAAGTCTCACAACAGATGTACAAAATGCTGTGGCAGCCCTGAGCTCAGAGCAAACACCTGCACCCAACAACCAGAGAAGCTCGACGAAGGAGATATTTGAGCGGCCTTTAGAAGGATGAATAGGAGTTCTCCAGGCAGAGACGAGGTGGAAAGGATCTGATGCATAAAGCCACAGTATGAGCAAGGCTAGGGAGGCCGAAAGCGCTTGGCTTCCTCACGGCATGAGTTCTGTGGCTGGAGCAGGGTAGCATCGCTGCACAGGGAGAGGAGGGGGAGTGGGGCGGTAGGGGCAGAGCTGGGGCTGCGGTTTACACTTTGTCCTTGACACACGCCACCTCCACTGCCCCTCCTGGTTTCTGGGGTATCAGAGGCAGGTGACCTGGCAGCTGATTTCCCATCATGCTCCATTTCACTCAACAGCAGCTAAAATAAATGAGCCACAAGAAGGAAGCAGGTGGCTCCACAGCCTACCCTAACCAGTCCTCTGTCAGGTGTGCAAATATCAGCCCCGAAGAAGGTGGATTTCCTGAGGTCACGGTCACGGTGAGGGCAAGCTGAGATTTGCCCCCAGGGTCTGAGATCAACCAATGCCTACTGGCTGGGATTCCCATGATCGATCGATTGATGGCAGAGGAGACAGCCTTTCGCTCAGCACCCCTTGGTGTCATCTGCCTTGCAGATAACCCTTGGGGAAGCACCGTTAGAAAACCAGTGGCACGCGGCACAACCAAGCAGCCACACAGGCCTGGCGGCCACTCTCACCTCCAGTGTGTGTTGCAAGGACTCCGTGAGCTGCCTCAGTTCCTTCTTCTCCTGCTCCACACCTTTGAGGCATCTTGCAGTCAGTTCTAGCTCCCTGTGGGGCAGAGGGCTGGGTAAAGCTGTGCCCACCTCCCTCCAACCTCCTCTGCTTCCATGTCTCCTCCCAACATGGCCCACAAGTGTCCTTGGATGGCCAGCCCCAACAACAGAAATGAGGAAGCCCCAGCCAGGTGGGGTTGGAGTCACTTGCTCCAGGTGTGCATACACCTGTCAGTGTGATAAACCTGAGGCTCCCTAGGCAGAGAGAGGCATTTGAGAACAAAGCGGGTCCCGGCCGCAGCCCCAAGTTCCCTGGACAGCACTTGTAATATCCAGACGCGTTCTGACATTGGACATGGCCAAGGCCCCTCTCTTGGCTAACAAACTCCATGTTGCCTTCCTAACAAGCCTTGGTTATCTCAGCTTCTCACGCCAGTTTCCCGCCTTCTGCTTGGAAGGTTTTTCCTTTTCTTACCCAATTTTCCAAAGCCCTTTCAACTTTCCAGGCCCAGCTCAATCTAACATCTATTTATGGGCAGAGGGTCATGCACAAATCTTAATCCCTGCACCAGGGAGGAGCTGCACTGTGCCTTCGAGCACCTGTTACATAGTGTTGCACTGACATTTCCCGAGACAGCCTGGTTTCCCCAACCAGACCACGTGATCCTCAGGGGATTTATCATCTATTTCAGGGTCTGGCACGATTCTGAGAGCTATTTATGTAGGAAGATCCTCTGTGCTTTTCCCTCTCCAAAATACATGTCTAATTGACTCCCTTTTATGAGGCTGTTGCAAGAAAAATTTTCATCATTGATTGATGAAAAATAGTGATGATGATGATGATGGTGATGGTTTTAATGACATTGATGTGGTAATAGTAATGATGGTATGGTGATGATGGTGATGGTGATGATAGTGGTGATGGTGGTGATGGCAGTGATGGTGATGGTGATTATGGTGGTGATGGTGATGGTGGTGATGGTGGTGATGGCAGTGATGGCGGTGATGGTGGTGATGGTGGTGATGGTGATGGTGGTGATGGTGGTGATGGTGATGATGGTGGTGATGGTGATGAATGTGATGATGGTGGTGGTGATGATGGTGGTGATGGCGGTGATGGTGATGATGGTGGTAATGGTGATGATGGTGGTGATAGTGATGTGGTGATGGTGATGAATGTGATGATGGTGGTGATGATGATGGTGATGATGGTGGTGATGGTGGTGATGGTGATGATGGTGGTATGGTGATGGTGATGATGGTGGTGATGGTGATGACCATCAATACCACCTAAAGCAATATTCATTGAATTCCTGGGTAGACTGCCTCAGAATCACCTGGGATGCATTTTTAAAAATATTGATTACTGGGCACCATCTTCAAGAGGTTCAGATTCAGTAGATGATTATAACAGGTAGCCCCAAGGGGACTTCAAAAGTTCACGGAAAGTGCTTGTTATAGAGAAATTGAAATAAACATCTTTTAATTCCATTTTCCAAGAACTTTTTGAAATACAGTTGCAGGCTTGCAAATGACAAGGTGTGAAAGACTGTGCACGAAAAACAGAGAAGTAGGGGTTGGCTTGGCGAACGGCACCCCTGTGCCAGCCTGCTCCCATCTGGCCCCAGGAAGGTGCGAGGGGTTTGTCGCTCAGAGGGATGGATGTCTGCAGTCCCCCACGCCACAAGCTCTAGGGGGCAGTAATGACCCATTTGTTGGGGAGGGAGCCTATCTCTTCTTCTGGGCACCCCAAAAGCCCAAGCACTGGAAAGATAGACCCAATCTGGTGGTAACTCCTGGGTGGAAGCCTCTCCCGACTGGGGGCTCCAGGTGCCCTAACTCGGACACACCTCTCGCTGCACCCCTCCCAGGCACCACCGGCACCTCTTGATCTGCTCCTGTTCCATCCGCAGCTCCTGCACCACCTCCTCAAACTGCTGCTTCTCAGCCTCCAGCACCTGGTTCAGGCGCTCCAGCTCCTGCAGAGAACCAGAGAGGAAGAGTCACGGGCAGCCATGGCCCTGAGATCAGGACCCCCGGGACCCTCTGCACTCGATCACCATCTGGGGCACTGGCTGGCCCACACTGGCCATGAAGTCCTGAGGAGCCCAGGCACCACGCACAGACACAGTCTTCACAAACACGAAGTCTGCAATGAACTTGGCTGGCATAAAGGGCATGCAGCATGCTGAAGGCAGGACTTAGAAATGCTCCCCATGGTGTTTCCTGTGGCTGGATATGATCGCAATGCCAGATGTCTACTCTACTGCGGGCTCCGGTCTAACATCCTAGCAGCTAAGGCGGACTGGCTGGCCCTGCAGCCTACAGAAGAAAAAGAGGACAACCTGCATTTCCACGAAGCATCCCTCTGTTAGAAGTGGCAGACAAGAGGGGGTCGGCGCTGTGGCTCAGCGGGTTAACGCTCCGGCCTGAAGCGCCGGCATCCCGTATGGATGCCGGTTCTAGTCCCAGCTGCTTCTCTTCCGATCCAGCTCTCTGCTATGGCCTGGGAAAGCAGTAGAAGATGGCCCAAGTCCTTGGGCCCCTGTACCCACATGGGAGACCTGGAAGAAGCTCTTGGCTCCTGGCTTTGGATCGGCGCAGCTCCAGCCATTGCGGCCAATTGGGGAGTGAACCATTGGATGGAAGACTTCTCTCTCTGCCTCTCCTCTCTCTGTGTGTAATTCTGACTTTCAAATAAAAAAATAAATAAATCCTAAAAAAAAAAAAGAAGTGGCAGACAGAAACCATTCCCAACCCAAAAGTCGGAGAATAATGACTTTTTTCCCCAAGGCCTCTGGCAGGCAATGAGTGTGAGTGGTTGTACTTTTCCTCCGTTCAGTCCTAAGAGTGGGGAAGGGCCAGAAAGCCCAGGACAGGCCCCACGGCGCAAGCCCAGTGTTACCCAGCTGGGCTGTGCCCTTTTTTTTCTGGGATTTGATAGGAGGTCCACTTCCTGGGAGGTTTGGCTTAAAGCATTTTTAGGACAACAGCTTTGTTTCTCCACATTTCACACGGCGGTGGGGGGGGGGGCACTGTTCCTACATCTGCTTTCTCACTTTGAGCTCCAAAATGCACTTTCATTCTCAGGGGGGCCTTTGTGCCCAAGTATAATGGAGACCAGCCAGGGAACAGGGCTGCCATTGGCACGAGATGCAGAGGAGGCATAAAAAACGAAGGAGAGGAGAGTCTGATTTGAACCCCTTGCCCCTGACCTCCGCCCCTAAACTTCTTGCCCTAACAGCCACCATTCCTTTCCTTTCTGACCATTATTGGCATTTTGGGCATGGCTCATGCAGTATGAACCGGTCTCAGTTTGCCAAATGTGGTCATCACCAAAGATGCTCCCTGGCATTTTGGAAATACCATACACAGATTTCGAATCCTTTTGCGCCAAGAAAAAAATACCTCATCTTTTCATTCCATTTTCCACAAACTTTCTGAAGTGTGTTCATAGTCGGAGGCTATAGCTGGACGCACTGCGTGGCCACCGTGCACCTGCTAATGTTGGGTGGGCCAGGGGACTGTCTGAGGCCAGTGGAATGTAAGCAGATGTGTAGTAGTTCCACTAGATGCCTTTAGAAGACAGTGAGTGGGACTGGTGCTGTGGTGTAGTGGGTAAAGCTGCCACCTGTGATGCCAGCATCCCCTATGGGCACGAGTTCAAGCCCCAGCTACTCCACTTCCACTCCAGGTCTCTGCAAATGCACCTGGGAAAGCAGCAAAAGATGGTCCAAGTCCTTGGGCCCCTGCACCCATGTGGGAGATCTGGAAGAAGCTCCTGGCTCCTGGCTCCAGATCGGCTTGGGCCACCGAATAGTGGAAGATCCAGGAGGGTGGCATTCTCATATCTTTTCCCCACACCCTGCCCTCTGCATCTCTGCCCCTGTGTGCTCTGATGTCCTTGATAATACGCTGAGACGTGCATTTCCCTGAGGGCTATAAGCCACCCTGGCAAATTAATCACACCCAAGGAGGGGGTCAGGGATGCCCAATTTTTGGCAGAATGTCTCAACACCCAGACCTGCTGCTGGGAGGTGGGGTGGCCTTGTAGAGCAGAGTCTGTGACTGTAACAAGTGCATCTCCCATTCCTTTTTGCACATTTGCACTAACAAAAGCTAGCCACCTCTTACCTGTGTCTTATGATGTATCCTGTGGCTGGTCTGGGGACGTAAGAGTTTACCTAGAAATTTCAGGATGCACTGTCTTCCCTGAGCCCCCATGACTACCCTTTCTCCTTTAAGAGAAGTGTGAACAGGAGAGAGCATGTTTGGGACCTGGAGGCCCCTCTAACAAAGGTACTGTCTGCCTCCATCACCTCTCTTCTCTGTGTGTGGCCTGTCCAGCGTCCAGGTCAGCCTGGTCCTAGCTCAGTTCTGGTAGCAAGCCCTCAAGCTGCAGGGCCCAGGTAGACTGTGCCAGAATGGATAGAACGCGGGACCACCCCGCTGCTGTCCTCTGCTGCAGCTTTGCTTGCTTCGTGGGTGGGGAAGCCCACGTCACAGGTGTCAAAGGAGGTTGGGAGAGTTTCTCGCTTATGTGAGTCTGGTTCTTCCTGAGTCCTCAGAGTCGCCTTACTCCCCCTGGTGGCCTCTGCCTGCTGTGGCAGAGCTGTTTAGGGGCTTGCAAACCTCCCTAGGCTGGGACCTGAAAAACCACAAAGGCACCTGGTCTCAGAGGCCCCCAGGCTTCTGCTGCTTTTGAAACGAACACCCAGGAGCCAGCTGGAGGACCCCACCCACCTCCTCCGCTGCTGCCCCCTGGGAAACGCCTACTCCAGTGCCCCAACTTGCAATCATTTCTCTTGGCTTAACAGGACCTTGGGCTATCTTTATGTGGACGAAGGTAGGAAAGAGTTAATGATGAATGTGCCTTCTCTGGCCAGCATTTATGAGGGTACTTCAAATAGTTTGTGGAAAAATGGAATTCAACAATAAGCTTATTTCAGTGCAAAAAATTTTTGGAATCCATGTATAGCTTTTTCATAATATGCATTTTTCATGAACTTTTAAAAGACTCCTCTTATGCATTGATTTAATTATTTGTCACCAAAATAAACTTCTTCAGTTCCATTTTCTACAAATTTTCTCTTCTTTTTATTTATTTCTCTTTCTGTGTTTTTTTTTTTAAGAGATTGACTTATTTGAGGTGCTGGCGTCACTGTGTAGCAGGTAAAGCCACTGCCTGTGATTCTAGCATCTCGTGTGGACACCAGTTCATGTCCCAGCTGCTTCGCTTCTGATCCACCTCCCTGTTGATGGTCTGGAAAAAACAGCGAAAGATGGCCCAAATACTTGGGTCCCTACCGCTCATGTGAGACCTGGAAGAAGCTCCTGGCTCCTGGCTTTGGCCTGGTCCAGCCCCATCTGGTGCGGCTATCTGGGGAGTGAACCAGTAGATAAAAGATTCTCTCTCTCTCTCTCTCTCTCTCTGCCTCTCTCTCTCTCTCTGTAACTCTGACTTTCAAAATAAATAAATAAATCTTTTTAAAAATCTTAGCACTACTTAAAAAAAAAAAAAAGGTTTACTCATTTGAAAGAATTAGAGAGAGAGAGAGACAGAGACAGAGACAGAGAGAGAAATCTTCCATCTGCTGGTCACTCTCCAAACAGCAGCAACAGCCAGGGCTGGGCCAGGCTGAAGCCAGGAGCAGGAATTCTATTCAAGTCTCCCACATGGGTTACAGGGGCCCCAGCACCTGCCATCCCCTGCTGCTTTCCCAAGTACATTAACAGGGAGGTGCAGAAGAAGTGGAACAGCCGGGACTCTGAACTCCCACATGGGAAGCCGTGGTCGCAAGCAACAGCTTAATCCACTGCACCACAACGCCAGCCCCTTAAAGTCCCCTTCTGTGTGTTTCACGATGCCAGCAGGTCTCTACAAAGCCCCTAAGTACAAGAAAGGGAAGCCAGTCCACCTGGAAGCAATCAGATGGCCTCTCTTCTCCCCTCTCTCCCTCCAGCCAGGCGCATTCACAAAGGTGCATTTTCTGCCCAAGTCAGCAGCTGCGTGACGCCTGTTGCATGAAAGAGGCAGAGGAACAAGTGCCGGTGACTCAGAGCCCTCCATGGTCAACGGCACTTGAAAGGCAATTCTGCCTTCATCAGACGCTTGTGCTCCCTGCGTGGTTTTCCTGCCAAGAGACTGCCCGAACTCTGCGTGAAAGGCTCTTGGGAAATTCTCCTCTTAAGACAGCCCATTTCACTCTGAACAGCTGGTTACAAAACTGCCAGAGCAAGCACTTGGTGGGGGGTTAAGATGCCGCCTGGGACGCCTGCATCCCATTTCAGAGCGCCTGGTCCTCGGCCAGCTTTTCCACGTCAAATTCCAGCTTCCTGCTAACGTGCACCGGGGAGGCGGCGGGTGATGGCTCCCTCCGTCTCATCCCTGCCATCCACACGCGAGATTCCGATAGAGTTCTAGGCGCCTGGCTTTAGCCTGGGCCAGCCTTGATGGTGTGGAGAATTTGGAGAGCGAACCAGTGGATAGACGATCTCGCTCTCTCTATCTGCCTTTCAAATAAAAATAAATAACAACAACAACAATGGAAGTCCCCCTTACAGGCTCAACGCCCTGCCAGGCTCAGCGCTGTCAGTCTCCGAAAGCCGTAAGTACAAACGCAGGGATGGGACGGAAGAGAGGGGTGAAGCTTGCGGGGCTCCCATCAGAGGGAGCAGCCCTCCCTTCCCAAGCCCGCTAAGACATCTCTGTCCTTTACTCAAACTTTCTCTCCCTTCAGCAGCTGCCTCTCGCCCCGGGCCTTTCTCTCAGTCTCGGCCACGACTTTCTGTGTAGCCCCCTCCTCAGCTGTGAAGCCTGTGCCACCCCCTCCCCCAGTGTGCAAAAGCAGAGCCAGAAAACAGCTCCTAGCCAGAGGGAAGACTGGCAAAGGCAAGACAGCAGCCCACACCTGGCCACTTCTCTCTCTCTATATATATATATACATATATTTTATATATATATACATATATATATATTTGAGAGGCAGAGTCACAGACAGAGAGAGGCAGAGACAGAGAGAGAGCTTGTCCATCTGTTGGTTCACTCCCCAAGTGGCTGCAACAGCTGGAGTTGGGTCGATCTGAAGCCAGGAGCCAGGAGCTTGTTTAAGGTCTCCACGTGGGTGCAGGGGCCCAAGCACTTGGGCCATCCTCTACTGCTTTCCCAGGCCATCATTAGTCAGGGAGCAGGATCGGAAGTGGAGTGCCTGGAACCCAAACCGGCGCCCACACAGGATGCTGGCGCTGCAGGCGGAAGCTGAACCTATCACTGCCGCAACGCCAGCCCCTCTTCACGTGCATTGCCTCATTTAATCCTTGCAACAACTTCAAGTACGGCCTCACTTTGCAGATGGGAAAACCACCGGTGTGTCAAGGGCAAGTCACTTGTTCAGGTCACATAGCCAGGAACGATGAAGGAGGGACTCAACACACAGACGGTGAGAGATAAACCAGGATGGAAAGCCCTGGGCACCGCTGGTGGGAGTGTCAACTGGTACAAGTATTCCGGAAAGCAATTCGGCAACTGGATCAGGCATCTGGAAAGTTCTTACTGAGTGAGGCGGGCCTTGGGGCAGCAGCTAAGTCGCTGTTTGAGACGCAAGCATCCCACGTTAGAGTGTCTGGTGCGAGTCCCTTCCAATTCAGCTTCCCGCTAATGTGCATCCTGGGATCCAGCAGATGGCGGATGGCTCCAGTGCTTGGGCCCCTGCCACCCATGTGGACAAGTCTGGGAGGTAACAACTCCGGGGGTCCCAGCCTTGGGGTGCTCCTCACACATGTGTGAGTTCTACCTTTAGGGGTCCTTTCCGGTTCCCCCAGTGAATATCAGAGAAAAGCCCCTCCCATTCTGGCTGGGGATGTAACCATTTTAAACACAACAGGACACTCTGTTCTTAGCAAGCCTGCCATGACCAGAAACTGCTTGACCAGAGACTAGTCTACTTAGAAGAAGGAGGGTGCCCAACGCCAGCCCCCTCAAGCTATCCTGTCCCACCCAAGCCGGGGAGAACACTGACAAGCATTAGTGAAGTTCACAGTCAAGGGGCCAGGCTCAGGAAAAGACTGAGACAAGGGCGGCATTTGGTGCAGCCGTTAAAACACAGCTTGAGCCAGCGCCGTAGCTCACTAGGCTAATCCTCCGCCTAGCGGCACTGGCACCCCGGGTTCTAGTTCCGGTCGGGGCGCCGGATTCTGTCCCGGTTGCCCCTCTTCCAGGCCAGCCCTCTGCTGTGGCCCGGGAGTGCAGTGGAGGATGGCCCAAGTACTTGGGCCCTGCACCCCATGGGAGACCAGGAGAAGCACCTGGCTCTTGGCTTCAGGTCAGCATGGTGCCCTGGCCGCAGCAGCCATTGGGGAGTGAACCAACGGAAAAGGAAGACCTTTCTCTCTGTCTCTCTCACTGTCCACTCTGCCTGTAAAACAAACAAACAAACAAAAAAAAAACCCACAGCTTGAGACACCCACGTCCGATATCTGGGTGCCTGGGCTGGAGTCCCAGCTGCACCCCCAATTCCACCTTCCCACTAATGTGTACCCTGCAGGGAGAGGGTAGGAAAGAGATCGCTCAGGTAGTTGTGTCGCTGCCACCCACGTGGGGACCAGGACTGAGTTCCTGCTCCTGGCTCCCATCTGGCCCATCCCGTTGTGCTGGGCATTTGGGAAGTGGGACTGCAGATGGAAGATCAGACTGTCTGTCTGTCTCTATTTCTCTGCTTCTAAAATAAATGAAGTGGGTTTCTGTTTGTTTTTTGCTTTTGTTTGTTTATTTTAGAGAGATAGATAAATGTTAAAAGAAACTTCAGGGAGGAAAAAAAAAAAAGAATACAGGTCAGAAACTTAGATCCAGGGGCCAGCACCATGGCGCAGTAGGTTAATCCTCCGCCTCTGGAGCCAGCATCCCATATGGGCGCTGGTTCAAGACCTGGCTGCTCCACTTCCAACCCAGCTCTCTGCTATGGTCTGGGAAAGCAGTAGAAGATGGCCCATCCGCTGGTTCACTGCCCAGTTGGCCACAACGGCCAGAGCTGCACCGATCGGAAGCCAGGAGCCAGGAGCTTCCTCTGGGTCTCCCATGCAGGTGCAGGGGCCCAAGCACTTAGACCATCTTCTAATGCTTTCCCAGGCCATGGTGGCACAGTGGGATAAGCCACCGCTTGCAACATTGGCATCCAGTATTTCAGTATTGATTTGAGTCCCAGATGTTCTACTTTCTTTTTTTTTTTTCTTTTTTTTTTTTTTTTTATTTTTTTTTTTTTATTTTTGACAGGCAGAGTGGACAGTGAGAGAGAGACAGAGAGAGAAAGGTCTTCCTTTGCCGTTGGTTCACCCTCCAATGGCCGCCGCTGCAGCCGGCGCACCGCGCTGATCCGATGGCAGGAGCCAGGATCCAGGTGCTTTTCCTGGTCTCCCATGGGGTGCAGGGCCCAAGCACCTGGGCCATCCTCCACTGCACTCCCTGGCCATAGCAGAGAGCTGGCCTGGAAGAGGGGCAACCGGGACAGAATCCGGCGCCCCAACCGGGACTAGAACCCGGTGTGCCGGCGCCGCAAGGTGGAGGATTAGCCTATTGAGCCACGGCGCCGGCTCCAGATGTTCTACTTTCAATCCAGCTCCCAGCTAATGCACTTGGGAGGCAGCAGAAAATGGTCCAGGTACTTGGGTCCCTGCCACCCATGTGGGAGATCAGGATGGAGTTCTTCGTTCATGGCTTTGCTTGACATGACCTGGCCATTGTAGGCATTCAGGGATGAACCAGCAGATGAAAGAACTCTCTCTCTCTCCCTCTTTCTCTCTCCATCTCAATATCACTATCTCTCTCTCTCTCTCTCTGTCTAGTTCTGCCTTTCAAATAAATAATCTTTTTTTAAAAATACACAAAAGTCAGAAAATGTGAGGAAGACAAAAATTAAAAAAAGAACGAGTACAAGCATAGAAAACAGTAATAAATTGGTAGCAATCAACCCAACTATAGTTAAAATAGTCATTTTAAATGTCAATGATCTGGGGCGAGCGCTGTGGCACAGTGGGTAAAGCCACTGCCTGCAGTTCCGGCAACCCATATAGGAGCCAGTTCAAGTCTCTACTTCTGATCCAGCTCTCTGTTGTGGCCTGGGAAAGCAGTGGAAGATGGCCCAAGTGCTTGGGCCCCTGCACCCTCATGGGAGACCTGGAGGAAACTCCTGGATCCTGGCTTTGGATCGGTGTAGCCCCGGCCATTGCGGCCATCTAGGGAGTGAACCAGCAGATGGAAGACTTCTGTCTCTCTGTCTCTGTAACTCTGCCTTTCAAATAAATAATTAAATCTTAAAAAAAATAATTGGGTGGGGATACAAATATTTTTTTAAAAAGTCAATGGTCTAAAAAATACACCAATTAAAAGAGTTTAAAGGGGCCAGTGCTGTGGCACAGTGGGTTAAAGCCCTGGCCTGAAGCGCCAGCATCCCATATGGGTGCCAGTTCTAGTCCCAGCTTCTCCTCTTCCAATCCAGCTCTCTGCTATGGCCTGGGAAAGCAGTAGAGATGGCCCAAGTCCTTGGGCCCCTGTATCCGCATGGGAGACACAGAAGAAGCTCCTGGCTTCTGACTTCAGATCGGCGCAGCTCTGGCCGTTGCAGCCAATTGGGGAGTGAACCAGCAGATGGAAGACCTCTCTCTCTATCTCTACCTCTCTCTGTAACTCTTTCAAGTAAATAAAATAAATCTAAAAAAAAAAAAAAAAAAAAGCTTATAGATCCAAAGCCAAGACCAGATCAAAGTGAATCAAAAAAATAAGACCTGTCCCGGTTGCCCCTCTTCCAGGCCATCTCTCTGCTGTGGCCAGGGAGTGCAGTGGAGGATGGCCCAAGTGCTTGGGCCCTGCACCCCATGGGAGACCAGGATAAGTACCTGGCTCCTGCCATCGGATCAGCGCGGTGCGCCGGCCGCAGCACGCAGGCCACGGTGGCCATTGGAGGGTGAAGCAACGGCAAAGGAAGACCTTTCTCTCTGTCTCTCTCTCTCACTGTCCACTCTGTCAGTCAAAAAAAAAAAAAAAAAAAAGACCTAATTATGCGTTGTCTACAAGGGAACCACTTTAAATATAAAGATATTTAGATTAAAAGTAAAGAGGAAAGCAAGATGAGCCACACTGACACTGACGGAAAGAGGAGGTAGCTCTGTGAGTTTCAGAGGAGGCTGACTTTAGGTCAAAGTATGTTATCAGGGATGGAGAGAAGCATTACATTGGGATATAAATTGCATTGCCAAAAAAGGTATTTTTCTAAAGATTTATTTTTATTTATTTGAAAGGCAGTTATAGAGGGGAAGAGAGAGAGAGAGAGAGAGAGAGAGAGAAAGCGCTCTTCCATCCCCTGGTTCACCTTCCAAATGGCCCATGGGGGAGGTGAGAGATGAGGCCACAGTAGGGACCCTGGGTGCCCTGTACCTGAGGAAGGGCGCCCTGGGCGGATGAGTCCAGGATGGCTCTCCCCGTACCCTCTGCCCACGCCTGCAGAGGGCTGGCCCTTCCCTGCTCACAGGGAATGCCAGGGCTGCAGCATCGCACGGCACACGGGCCTTGCCAGTGCCCCAAACGCTTCCCTGCACTCTATCTACATCATTGAGCCGCACGGTTACCCAAGAATAGGGCGGGAACAAGCTGGGTTTTGCTCACACACCACAGACGGAGAGACTGAGGCCCAGGGAAGTCAACCGCTATGACCAAGTTCACACCACCAGGGACAAGGCGGAAACACTGGCACAGGGGATGAGAGCCAGGGAGCAATTTTCTGCCCTCTGCCTACCCAGCAAGGCCTCCACTCCAGGCACCAGCTGGGCTGCAGCCTCACTCGTATTCTGTACAAAAAAAAAAAAAAAAAAAGAAAGAAAAAAGAAAAGAGAAAGCTCACAACCGACGGCTTCCTCCTTCCACGGGCTGCGGCATTAAGTGAGGCCTGTGCGTAGTGGGTGTCCGCTGTCCTAATTTCCTGGCTAAAGACCTAGATAAAGTGTCTAAATTTTCCTCCAGCCGAACAGCTGCCCCAGATTTGGCCTCTCCAATGGATAAGCCTATCCGCCTCCTCACTGGTGCCCGGGTCTGCCGCTCAGTCCACCCCCGGACTTCCAGGAGCACCTGTCTTTGGGTTGCTGAGCCTACAAAAGGAGTCCCACGGGAAATGCATAGCCTGCATGAAGAA